>NC_136169.1:3934375-3946875 GCF_965212315.1 Lampetra planeri
ACACACGGAAAGAGACACATGGACACACGCTCACTCAGATACACAGACACGCACACAGACAGAGACGTACACAGCGCGCACACACACGAGGACACAGAGTTAGAGGGACACACAGAGATGCTGAGAGACACATAGACACACAGTCAGTACAGATGCACACACAGACAGTACAGATGCACACACAGACAAACACAGACAGATGGCGAGACACAGAAGATGGGTACTATATATGGTCAGGAATACACAAAGACTACGGGGAGAGAGACACGCAAACTCCAAATATACAGCAGCAGGCGTCAGGGTCGGGATTGAACCCACGACCTCCTGTATACCAGGCAAGGTAGTCAACATCTCCTAGCCACCGTGGTGATGATGAGAGAGAGACACGCAAACTCCAAATATACAGCAGCAGGCGTCAGTGTCGGGATCGAGCGCACGACCTCCTGTATACCAGGCAAGGTAGTCAACATCTCCTAGCCACCGTGGTGATAATGATGATGAGAGAGAGACACGCAAACTACAAATATACAGCAGGAGTCGGGGTCGGGATCGAAACCACGACCTCCTGTGTACCAGGCGAGGCAGTTAACATCTCTTAGCCACCGTGGAGGAGAGGAGATCACACGAATTCCACGCAGAATAACACCCGAGTCAGGAATCAAACCCAGGCCCCTCTGGCTGTGCGGTGCGCGAGCATCGCCACCACGCTGCCCCGTCACCCTGCCGCCCCCAACTTCGGATCAAAGCAGTCCGCCGACGGTCAGGTCATGTAGAGGTCAGGGGAGGTCGCGACCTGCAGAAGGGGTCGTTGACCCGGATCAGCATGGACGCCCTGCGTTCCTTACACTTCATGCAGACGGTGCCCATACTGCGGAGAGGGGGCGGGATAGGGGGGGGCGGGGGAGGGGGCGGGGTGTGAACAGAGCCATCAGCACAACAACAACAACCGCCATTCGCCACTAAGTGGCGGTGACATCACCACGACGCTTGTGCCAGGCCAAGTGCACCTTGAGGCCACGTGAAGTGTCGAACGCCCGCTGGCAGGAGGTCACGGGGCAGACCCAGCAGGTGCCACGGGTCGACTGGCCGAGATGACTAAGATGACTGGCTGATGCACCACCTGTGCCCCCTACTGTGCCAACTTGCTGTGCTTTAGCCACCCGGCGCTCCGCTCGTTGTTGTGAGCGTCGCTCCTCTGCCCTCCGTTGTTGTTGGAGGGCGACTGCCTCCGACTGCCCAGTAGCGTCCTTCACGAGCCTCCTCCACAGAGGCCGATCTTGACACCGCTGGTACCAGTCATCGGCAAGTCCACTCAGATCCACGTCCTCCTGTACCACATCACTCCATCTCTTTTCTAGCCCGTGCCGCGCCCGCCTAGCCCCCTCGATCCGGCCGAACAAAAGCTGTTTAGGCATGCGGTGACCGGGCATGCGGGCTACATGACCCAGCCAACGCAGCCTTGCCTGCCAGACACAGCCTCACACACAGAGACACACACACTGACACAGACACACACAGAGACACACACAGCCTCACACAGCCTCACACACAGAGACACACACACTGACACAGACACAGCCTCACACACAGCCTCACACACACTGACACAGACACACAGCCTCACACACAGAGACACACACACTGACACAGACACACAGCCTCACACACAACTTCACACACAGCCTCACACACACTGACAGAGACACACAGCCTCACACACAGCCTCACACACACTGACACAGACAAACAGCCTGACATACAGAGACACACACACTGACACAGACACACACACAGACTCACACAGCCTCACACACTGCCTCACACACAGAGACACACACACTGACACAGACACACACACAGACTCACACAGCCTCACACACAGCCTCACACACAGAGACACACGCGGACAGACAAACCTTGGCTTCCCAACGCGCGGCGGATCCACATCCTTGTCATCTTCATTCGCCTGGCACATGGCAACTTCTCCTGGCGGCCTGTGAATGAGGACACTGATACAGCCGGAGGAATCCGATGAGCGACAAAGCTCTTGTTGTTCAACAGACGTCCGGCTGATTACCCGGCGATCAGTGTCCCATAGGGGCCGTCGTCCATAAAGGACGTCACGCGATTTTGGACGATTTTTGACCCCCCCCCTCGTCACACGACATCACAAAAAGTCAGACCCCCCCCCCCTCAAATGTGACGTCACAAAGCTCTGCCCCCCCCCTCCCACAATAAATAAAACATGCTTCAAATCGCTTTAAACTATTGTCATTGTAGTGCGTATTTAATGTGGCGCTGCACTCTGATGTTGTAGGAGAAAACATTTATTGAAAAGTCTATTTATTTAAAGTTGCGCATTTTGATGTGACGTCACATTTCTCAAACCCCCACCCTCCCTCGTCACACATCGTCACCAGGTGCGTGACGTCATTTATGGACGGCCCAAAATATCCCCATCGCTAAGCACCCGAAAAAATAAATAACTCGTTATTCTTTTTCTATTTGGAGATAATCAGAATATTTAAAGTGGAGGAATCCGATGATCTATCAAGCTCTTTAGCATTTTCACAGCCATCGGTTTCAAAAGCGGCCTGGCAGTAAATCGTTGTCCGTCTTGGATGGACAGGCAAAGACAAAGATCCCCCGTGTAGCCTCGACCGACCGCTGGGGCAAGAGCTGTATTGTCGGAATGAGAATCGGAAGTATTTATACTGCGGGAGAAATCCGATGAGCTATGAAGCTCTTCACACACAGATGTCCAGTCGGGACCACGGGGGGTTAAGAACGTCGCAACAGCAAACACAGCAACACGAGAATAGTGCAAAGTAGAAGGTCAACAAATCACCCCAGACACGAACAAAATGCAAACACTAAAATTCTAGATTTGAAGCTTTCGTGACTGCATGGATTCATATTCTTAGGGTTTTTTCGGTAAAGTCATGTAGGTAAAAAATGAAATTATAATTAATAAAAAAAAAATAATAATTCTTCTTGGTTCTTTCGGTAAAGTCACGTAGGAGGGAAGTAATAAACTAATAAAAATAAAACAAAATAAAATAATTCTCACGACGTTTCGGCCACAACACAAGCAGCCGTCCTCAGGTGAAGACCAGGTCTGTCGAGGCGCCTTATTTTTATTATTTTATTACGTCCCTTCTACGTGACTTTACCGAAAGAACCAAGAAGATGAATCCCTGCAGTCACGAAAGCTTTAAATCGAAAAATAATAATTATTTTCATGAATTTTAATTTCATTTTTTACCTACGTGAATTTACCGAAAGAACTAAAAATGAAATAAAAATGTATAAAAATTATTATTTTATTTTTATTAATTTTAATTTCATGTTTTACCTACGTGACTTTACGGATTCATATTCTTAGGTTTTTTCGGTAAAGTCACGTAGGTGAAAAAAATAAAATTAATAAAAGTAAAATAAAATAAAAATCACGACGTTTCGGAGGTAACACAAGCTTCCGTCTTCAGGTGAAACCGCCACAACACGCTTGCTGTATCAAGTGAGAGAAATACCAAGAAAATAGAATTTCTCTCAACTTGATACAGCTATCGTGCTGTGACGGTTCCACCTGAAGACGGAAGCTTGTGTTGCCTCCGAAACGTCGTGATTTTTATTTTAATTTTACTTTTATTAATTTAAATTTTTTTACCTACGTGACTTTACCGAAAAAACCTAAGAATATGAATCCGTAAAGTCACGTAGGTAAAAAATGAAAAAAAAATAATACAAAAAAAAAAATAATTTTTACCGAAAAAACCTAAGAATACAAACACTAACCCTAACCCGCATCCTACCACGCAAAGCCCACCGAGGTATTTACTTTTGAAAAGCGAATGATCGCTCACCAAAGTGGCACCATCATGTGGACATTCAAAGCGGCAAAATTATCTGAATCATCTCAACGCGTGTTGCTAAATATGGAGGGGAGAGATTCTAAATATACAGCAGCAGGCGTCAGGGTCGGGATCGAACCCACGACCTCCTGTACACCAGGCGAGGTAGTTAACATCTCCTAGCCGCCGTGATGATGATGAGAGACGCAAACTCTAAATACTACAGCAGTTGTCGGGATCGAACCTCGAAACCTACGACCTTCTGTGTACCAGGCGAGGTAGTCAACATCTAGCCACCGTGATGATGATGATGATGAGAGAGACAAGCAAACTCCAAATATACAGCAGCAGGCATCGGGTTGGGATCAAACCTCGAAACCCACGACCTCCTGCACACCAAGCAAGGTAGTCAACATCTAGCCACCGTGATGATGATGAGAGAGAGACGCAAACTCAAAATATACAGCAGCAGCAGGCGTCAGGGGTCGGGATCGAACCCACGACCTCCTGCACACCAAGCGAGGTAGTCAACATCTAGCCATCGTGGCGCCTCAAGAGACTGCTGGGGCAAGCGAGCGAGTTGAAGGCCGGCCACTACGCACGCCTATGCGTAGTGGTGTGTGGGTGGTTAGCAGCAGCAACCACGCCCGCCCGTCTTTGTCTCCCCGGTAGCGACGCTTACACGCGACCCGGACTCACCGACGGCGGCTTGGGAGTCGAACCAGGCCCGGGACCGGCTCGGCTGATCGCTCTCGAACGGGGGGAGAGCGTGGAATCGAACTCGGGCTTCTCTTACCTCACAAAATAAATGTTTTTAAAAAAAAATTAACCGGCGGCTGCTGGCTGAACCGGGGGTCACCCCCGTAACCAATCACAAATAAACTAAAGTTAGCTCAAAGTTTAATAATGAAAGGTCCCGCGAACGATTGACTCACCGCCACTTACACACACGTGTGTTACTGTACGGGCCAGTGACGTCACGGGTTAAGGACACCGGGGGTGACGTCAGGCTCTCGTTTTAATCAGCGTACATGACGTCACGCATCTGTCCCTCTGGGTGGGTAGGGGTCCGCCAACTCCCCCCCCCCTCGAGATCTTCCGAAATGTGTATGACGTCACGAGCCCCATACAACGGAGATAAATGACGTCAGGCGCCGTTGGCTGAAGCGGTCAAGGTGTGACGCCGCTGAAACGGGCGCAATGACGTCACCGCAACAGCTTCGTACGCGTTGTATGACGTCATATTTTACAAAGCCCTGCGTGACATCATTACACATGATTGCGTGGAACAAATGAAGCAGATAATGACGCCTCCATCCTTCCCGTCTCCACTTAAACAAACAAATAACTCAGTTTTTTCTTCTATTTAGACAAAATCAGAATATTTGCAGTGGAGAAATCCGATGATCTATGAAGCGCTTCTTTGTTTGTTCACATTCCATCAGCTCCAGAAACGACCTGGGACAGGCAAAGACAAAGATCCCCCGTGTAGCCTTGACAGCCTCTTGGGGCAAGTGCTGTTAGCGAGCACCTATGAAGGCCGGCACGGTCAACACCACGCCCGGCCGCCTTTGTCTCCCCAGTGGCGATGTTGTTGACACACCGCACCGGGTACTCATTTGAGGCTGAGTCGACCTAGGGGAGGCCCAGGACCGGTATCAGATAATCGTCACTGGTGTTGGCCGTGAGCGGGAATCGAACCCGGGTTCGTAGCGCAGCGTGGCGCTAAGGGGCCGTCCATAAATGACGTCACGCGATTTTGGACGATTTTTGACCCCCCCCCTCAAATATGACGTCACAGAGCTCTGCCCCCCCCCCTCAAATATGACGTCACAAAACTCTGCCCCCCCCAAAAAAAAATAAAACATGCTTCAAATCGCTTTAAACTATTGTCATTGTAGTGCGTATTTAATGTGGCGCTGCACTCTGGTGTTGTAGGAGAAAACATTTATTACAAAGTAAATTTGATTAAGTAGAACGTGTTCTCTGTATTTATTTGGTAGTACATGTTGTTAACGTCGTTATAATGTGAAAATTCGGTCACAGTTCCTATGATCACGGTTTCATTGCTTTCATGGCTTTATTTTGGTGATTTTTGAAAAGTTTTTCGGTTTGGCCATGTTTGTTTGTAGTAGTACAGAGTTAGAGTGATGGCCTTAATCTAAGTTGTCTTGTGGTTGTTGTTGTTTGACTTGCATCCCACTGGGATTTTTGCACACAGCGTTGGTGTACGGTGCTTTTTCTGCAATATTTTGCTGTCTTTTCTTGGATTTTCTGTTTGCACTCAGTCACATATTCACTTTAAGATGTTTTTTGTTCATGTTTTTGTTTTTTTGTTTGTTGCGGTTGCACCTGATTCAAGAGCCGAATGGCTCACAGGGCTATACATTGATGAATGAAACTTGAATTTAAAGTTGCGAATTTTTATGTGACGTCACAATTGTCTGACCCCCCCCCCCCCCCACTAGGTGCGTGACGTCATTTATGGACGGCCCCAAAGCACGCCCAGAGGGGCACGCCGGGCACAGCAAGGGGGGGGTCACAGCTGGTGGCATCGGCCAGTCATCTCAGTCGACTGATGGCACCTGGTTCTGTCCCGTGGCCTCCTCTGTCAGCGACGGCCTCAAAGTGCACCTAGCCTGGCACACGCCACCGTGGTAACGCCACCTAGTGGAGAATGGGGGCTGTTGTTGTCTGTAATGTTTAACCTTCATCTTCTTTTATTTTATATTATTATATAATATTATTTTATTATGTTTTATTTTTATTATTTCATTACTTCCCTTCTACGTGACTTTACCGAAAGAACCAAGAAGATGAATCCCTGCAGTCACGAAAGCTTTAAATCGAAATGTTTAACCTTCCCGCCCAACAAAACGAGAGACTCCCTCGAGAGATTGGCTTGCTGGGCTTTTAATTCAATTTTACGTTGCAACGACGCACAGTCCGTGGTACTTTAACAACAATCATATTTACAGGAACAAAACCGCATCGAGGCCAAACACGGACCGTAGGGAAATTGCCCGGGTCGCTGAAACTGCAATGGTCCCCGCGAACCACCGAATAACAATGTCACTCTGCGGTAAATTCCACTTTATATTATACAGCAGCAGCAGCAGAGGATGTGAACGAACATGATAACAGCTCGCCGCCTTTCCAACGTGCAGTTGCGCAAGGTCATAACCGTCTTTGATCGCACATTATAGAACTTCCACCTAGTGGAAAAATACGGGGGGAAAAATAAAAACACATTTTGCGTGAGAGTCAGAAGAGCCACGATGATTTGTTTACAATTCGGCTTCGAACGGAACGGAACCGATGCGGGTTTTACAGAATTGTTACATACGGTGATCATGAAAACAAAGCTCGCTAAACGACAAAATAGATCCCGACCCAGCCAACCCCAGTATCGAATCGTCACAGCGCGGCTCTACGGCAAGAATGGCCTGGGTTCGATTCCCCCACCTGATGCACGTGTGGAGAGTTTGCGTGTGATCTCTCCCACCCTCGTTCTGCGTGCGGGTTTTTTTTCTCTCTCCCACGGATACAAAAAAAACACCACCACAACTCGATGTGACTGCTGGAAACAAATGTAACTTGCATATGACTCGATTGGGATCACACAGCAGCAGCAGGAGCATGATCATGACAGAGAGACGCTAACTCAAAATATACAGCAGCAGGCGTCAGGGTTGGGACTGAACCCACGACCTCCTGTACACCAGGCGAGGTTGTGAACATCTCGCCACCGCTGCGCCAATTTGCGTATTTAGTAAAAAAAAAGTGAAATGATACAAAAATAGAGAGGAGAACAACAACAACAACAATTATTGATCAACGCAACGATTCACCAGCCCTGGCCGCCACCTCCTCAGGCGTTGCCAGCGGGCGGCAGTGGCCCCATGCGCTCGCTCACGATCCGCTCGCTGAGCTCCCAGAGGTCCCGCGCCAGCTCCTCGCTCTGTGCGGCCGCGGACGGGAGGCAGCGGCAGCAGTTGTTGAAGTACATGCCGCTGGCGCCCTGCAGCTCCGGCGCCGTCGCGCAGTAAACCGCCGTGGCCGCTGCCTGCTGCTGCTCGTCCGTGCACGTGCGTGCGTGTGTGTGTGCGTGTGTACGTGTGTGTGTGTGCACGTGTGTGTGTGCGTGTGCGTGTGTGTGCGCGTGTGTGCGTGTGTGTGTACGTGTGTGTGTGTGCACGTGTGCGTGTGTGCGTGCGTGCGTGTGCGTGTGTGCGTGTGTGTATGTGTGTGTGCACGTGTGCGTGTGTGTGTGCGTGTGTGTGTGCGTGTGTGTGCGTGTGTGTGTGCGTGTGTGTGCGTGTGTGTGCACGTGTGCGTGTGTGTGGGTGCGTGCGCGTGTGTGTGCGTATGTGTGCGTGCGTGTGTGCGTGTGTGCGTGCGTGTGTGCGTGCGTGTGTGCGCGTGTGTGTGTGTGCGCAGTGTGGGGAGCGATAGTGTAGCGGTTAGCGCTATGCTGCGCTATGAACTTGGAGACGTGGGTTCGATTCCCGGTCACGGCCAACACCAGTGACGATTATCTGAACCGGTCCTGGGCCTCCCCTAGGTCGACTTAGCCTCAAATGAGTACCTGGTGCGGTGTGTAAACATCACCGCTAGGGAGACAAAGGCGGCCGGGCGTGGTGCTGGCCACCCACCCCCTCGTGTGCCGTGCCGGCCTTCATAGGTGCTCGCTAACAGCACTTGCCCCAACAGTCTGTTCAGGCTACAAGGAGGACTTTTGTCTTTTTTTGTGTGGAGACGCCCATGCTCCAGACAAGAGATCCCCCGTTTAATTGAACACGTGGTGGACATTTGCGACCACAACAAAGGGGGGTTTTTGTTGGGGTGAGGTCACGTAAATATGAATGTTGTGCCGTTAAAGCCAGAATCACCACCACCACCAGCACCAACACGGCCGCTGAGTAAAGGTTCGTCACGTAAACAAAAAAACGTGTCAATTGGTTGATTGGTCCACACCCGAGACAGCTTTCATTAGAGCCTAGTCTCACATGTTGTTGGACCAGATGACGCCAAAAGGCGCACAACTCAAAGACAACGCACCATCAGAGTACGAGAGCTCGGGGTGAAGCATTTACACCATTGGAACCTCATTTGCCAGTAGCAAAACATGATAATAGTTTTTTTACCCTTCTATCTGGCAACAAAACTGACACCTTTCAATGGAACAGTTGAACCGCTTGGAGACAAAGCTCCCCCGCGCGGCGGCTAGCCTCACCGGGGACTTGGTGAACGGTCGGGCGAGCTGGAAGAGGAGGCGGTAGGCCCAGGAGTGGCGAGCGAGGCGCGTGGGCACCATGTTGCCCGGGTGCACGGCGTGCGTGGCGACGCGCAGCGGTGCGAGGCGAGCGTGCAGCCCCAGCGTCAGCAGCAGTGCGCACAGCTTGGAGCGGTTGTAGGCGAGCGCCGGCCAGTGGTCGGAGCGCGACGCTGGCGACAGGCGCGACAGATCCACGCGGAAGCCGGCACCGTCCAACTCGGGGAACCTGCGGGGACCCACGGAGCGACGGAGGAACGGACGGACGCATGGGCAGATGGACAGACGCATGGGCAGATGGACAGACGCATGGGCAGACGGATAGACGGATAGAAAGATGGGCGGATGAACAGACAGATAAATGACAAGACAGATAGAGAAATGGACAGACAGATAGACAGACGGATGGGCGGATGGACAGACGGATGGACAGGTGGATGGACAGACAAACGGACGGATAGACGGATAGAAAGATGGGCAGATGGACAGATGAACAGACAGAGAAATGGACAGACAGATAGACAGAGGGATAGACGGATAGACGGATGGACAGGTGGATGGACAGACAGACGGACAGACGGATAGACGGATGGACAGGTGGATGGACAGACAGACGGACAGACGGATAGACGGATAGAAAGATGGGCAGATGAACAGACGCATGGGCAGATGGACAGACGCATGGGCAGATGGACAGACGCATGGGCAGATGGACAGACGCATGGGCAGATGGACATACGCATGGGCAGATGGACAGACGCATGGGCAGACGCATGGGCAGATGGACAGACAAACGGACGGATAGACGGATAGAAAGATGGGCAGATGGACAGACGGATAAATGACAAGACAGATAGAGAAATGGACAGACAGATAGACAGAGGGACAGACGGACGGACAGGTGGACGGACAGACAGACGGACAGAAGGATAGAAAGATGGGCAGATGAACAGACAGATGAACAGACAGATAGAGAAATGGACAGACAGATGGACAGAGGGACAGACGGACGGACAGACAGACGGACGGACAGACGGTGAGAAGTAATCGCAATATCGTATCCACGTGCGAGAAATCCGATGAGCTATGAAGCTCTTCATCACCGATGTCCAACAGGGCGGGCGTCGCCTCCGATCGCGCTAACCGATACATTTCCACGGAGGGGTTAAAAAAGAACAAAGAAAAACACCCGAACCTCCGCAAACTCGGGAGGAGGCACCGCCCGAAAGCCTTCTCATCGACCGGCGGTCGCCAGCGTCACACCTGTGCGACTCGGACGAGACGAGCACTACCCGCGCCGGCGCCGAGCGCACCAGCGCCTCCTGGAGCAGGCGCAGCAAGTAGAAGTGGCCCAGGTAGTTCACCTGGAAGGTGGACTCCAGCAGGTCCTCCGTGAGGCTCCAGGGCGCCGCGAAGACGGCGGCGTTGCACACCACGACGTGCAGGGGCCTGGCACGCGGTGGGGGTCGGGGGTCAGGGGTCAACGGCATCGTCACCTTAAATTTCGATTTGAAGCTTTCGCGACTGCAGGGATTCATCTTCTTGGTTCTTTTGGTAGAGTCACGTAGAAGGGAAGTAATAAAATAATAAAAACATAATAAAATACAATACTGCATATGTAGTAGCTACTACACATGTAGCTACTACACATGTAGCTGCTACATGTGTAGCTACTACTTATGTAGCTACTGCATATGTAGCTACTACTTATGTAGCTACTACACGTGTAGCTACTACACGTGTAGCTACTACACATGTAGCTACTACTTATGTAGCTACTACACATGTAGCTACTACACATATAGCTACTACTTGTGTAGCTACTACTTATGTAGCTACTACACATGTAGCTACTACTTATGTAGAAGCTACTACACATGTAGCTACTACTTATGTTGCTACTATTTATGTTGCTACTGCATATGTAGAAGCTACTACATATGTAGCTACTACACGTGTAGCTACTGCATATGTAGTAGCTACTACTTACGTAGCTACTACACATGTGTCTGTCTCTCTGTCTCTACTTTTGCTGCGAGGATCATCCGGCACTGGGTGTGGGGGGGAGGGCGGTTGGTGGGCACAGGAATCACGGTGGGTGCCTGGGGATGGAGGGGAGGATGGTGGTGGGGGTCTTGAGGGAGGAGCGGAAACAGGACAGAGAGGGCAGAGGTCGCAACCGGGTACCCGATACCCGGCTACCCGTACCCGGCCTGAGTACGGGTACCCGTTTGCGACCCTGGTGCGGCCGGGTACGGGTAGGCCGTGAGTCACTGGTGAGTCACCGTTTGTCACTCATTTCCCAACGTCTTGTCTCTTCTCACAATTCAAGTTCCTAGAATCAACCCACCCGCGCCTGCAACATGGCTTCATCCCAGAGGTCGCAATCGGGTACCCGATACCCGTACCCTACCCGTACCCGGCCGGGTACGGGTAGGGTACGGGTACGGCCGGGTACGGGTACGGGTACCCGTTTGCGACCCTGGTGCGGCCGGGTACAGGTAAGGAATCAAAACCCGTTTGCGACCTCTGAGGGAGGGTGCTCGCTGAGTAAACGTGAAAACGGAGCGGCCGCTTACAGGCGCTGTGAGATGAAGCTGTCGGCGCACTCGCGTACGCTGTGCAGCGACGCCAAGTCGAGCGGCAGCACGTCCACCTGAGCCTGGGGCTGGGGAGCAGACGGAGAGAGAGGGACGGGCAGAGGGACAGCAAGAGAGACAGACAGAGAGACAGAGAGACAGAGAGGCAGAGAGAGAGGCAGAGGGACAGACAGACAGATAGAGAGACAGACAAAGAGACAGAGAGACAGACAGAGACAGACAGAGAGACAGACAGAGAGACAGAGAGAGAGACAGAGAGAGAGACAGAGAGAGAGAGACAGACAGAGAGACAGACAGAGACAGGCAGAGAGACAGACAGAGACAGGCAGAGAGACAGACAGACAGAGAGACAGACAGGCAGAGACGGTTAAAACGTGCCGTAATTTCCACCATACGCCCAGCAGGTACCCAGCATAAATCCACACACATCCACACACACATATACACACACACACACATACCTACACATGCCCACACACACACATACACACACATACCCACACACACACATATACCCACACACGCCCACACACACATGAACACACACACACACATATACCCACACATGCCCACACACACACATACCCACACATGCCCACTCACACACACACACCCACACACACACACACATATACCCACACATATACCCACACATGCCCACACACACACACATACCCACACACACACACACCCACACATGCCCACACACACATATACCCACACATATACCCACACATGCCCACACACACACACATGCCCACACACACACAC
>NC_136169.1:3954375-3961875 GCF_965212315.1 Lampetra planeri
TCCCACGTGTACTGCTCCACGTGTACTGCTCCACGTGTACTGCTGTTTGTACTGCCCCGTCCCGTGTGTACTGCTCTGTGTGTACTGCTCTGTGTGTACTGCTCTGTATGTACTGCTCTGTGTGTACTGCTCTGTGTGTACTGCTCTGTGTGTACTGCTCTGTATGTACTGCTCTGTGTGTACTGCTCTGTGTGTACTGCCCCCGTGTGTACTGCTCCACGTGTACTGCTCTGTTTGTACTGCCCCGTCCCGTGTGTACTACTCTGTGTGTACTGCTCCGTTCTCTCCCGACTCCCCCCCCATCCCTCCTCAAAGACATCAACACATTTCAAGAATCGAACCCAAATCGATTTCTCGACTCCGCTCTCGCTTCGCGATTCCGAGCGCGCAGCACGGGGGGTGGCGGCCAAAGGAATCGATTCGATTCGCGGCGGTCACCGTTGCGAAATCGATTCGGCGAAATCGATCCGGCGATTTTTTTTCTATTTGTTGTTTGTTGTTAATGTTCAAATAGTCCACCTCACCCCGAGCACAGCACGATCATTAAAAACAAATCTCTCTGTCGCGGTCGAAATCCGTATAAGCCACGAAACCCTTTCACCCCCTACACACGAGATTGTTCCAGTACGTCATTAACACCCCTCACCCTACCCACCCACCCACCATCCCGTCCCGCTCACTTGACGTAGTAAATCCATCCGTCCGGCGTCGACCGCTCCTCCCACGCCGGCGGCAGCTCGTCCTCGCTATCCGTGTCGTCCAGACCCGCGTAGCGAAGCGCCGACATCGTCTTTACGCGGACACGGCGGTGAGGAGAGGCGCGGGCGGGTCTGAGGGGCGGACGTCACCAACTGGAGGACCCCCACCTAAGATGGCCACCGGTTATGCAACTGTAGGGGATATTCCCCCACCTAAGATGGCCACCTGGGGAGTTTTTCCCCACCTAAGATGGCCACCGGTTTTGCAACTGTAGGGGAGTTCCCCCCCATCTAAGATGGCTACCGGTTATGCAACTGTAGGGAAACGTGATTTTTATTTTCATTTTACTAATTTTAATTTTTTACCTACGTGACTTTACCGAAAAAACCCAAGAATATAACTGTAGGGAAGTTTCCCCCCCCACCTAACATGGCCACCGGTTATGCAACTATAGGGGAGTTACTCCCCCACCTAAGATGGCCACCGGTTATGCAAATGTAGGGGAGTTTCCCCCCCACCTAAAATGGCCACCGGTTATGCAACTGTAGGGGAGTTTCACCCCCACCTAAGATGGCCACCGGTTATGCAACTGTAGGGGAGTTTCCCCCACCTAACATGGCCACCGGTTATGCAACTGTAGGGGAGTTTCCCCCCCCACCTAAGATGGCCACCGGTTATGCAACTGTAGGGAAACGTCGTGATTTTTTATTTTATTTTCATTTTACTAATTTTAATTTTTTACCTACGTGACTTTACCGAAAAAACCCAAGAATATAACTGTAGGGAAGTTTCCCCCTCACCTAAGATGGCCACCGGTTATGCAACTGTAGGGGCGTTACCCACCCCACCTAAGATGGCCACCAGTTATGCAACTGTAGGGGGAGTTACCCCCCCACCTAACATGGCCACCGGTTATGCAACTGTAGGGGAGTTTCCCCCACCTAACATGGCCACCGGTTATGCAAATGTAGGGGAGTTACCCCCACCTAAGATGGCCACCGGTTATTCAACTGTAGGGGAGTTTCCCCTCCCACCTAAGATGGCCACCGGTTATGCAACTGTAGGGGAGTTACCCCCCCCACCTAAGATGGCCACCGGTTATGCAACTGTAGGGGAGTTACCCCCACCTAAGATGGCCACCGGTTATGCAACTGTAGGGGAGTTTCCCCCACCTAACATGGCCACCGGTTATGCAACTGTAGGAGAGTTACCCCCACCTAAGATGGCCACCGGTTATGCAACTGTAGGGGAGTTTCCCCTCCCACCTAAGATGGCCACCGGTTATGCAACTGTAGGGGAGTTACCCCCCCCCCCACCTAAGATGGCCACCGGTTATGCAACTGTAGGGGAGTTACCCCCACCTAAGATGGCCACCAGTTATGCAACTGTCGGGGAGTTTCCCCCCCCCACCTAAGATGGCCACCGGTTATGCAACTGTAGGGGAGTTACCCCCACCTAAGATGGCCACCGGTTATGCAAATGTGGGGGAGTTTCCCCCAGCTAACATGGCCACCGGTTATGCAACTGTAGGGGGGTTTCCCCCACCTAAGATGGCCATCAGTTGCTCGCTCGTCTATCAAGCGGAGTACCCCCACCTAAGATGGCCATCAGTTACTCATCTATCAGGCGGGAGATCCCCACCTAAGATGGCCCACAATTGATTCGCCGATAGAGATTCCCCTACCTAACACGGCCTCTAGTCACTGTCGGCAGGTTCCCCTACCTAAGATGGCCACCAGTCACTCACTGTCGGGCATGTTCCCCTACCTAAGATGGCCACCAGTCACTCACTTTCGGGCAGGTTCTCCGACCTAAGATGGTCACCAGTCACTCACTGACGGGCAGGGTTCCCTACCTAACATGGCCACCAGTCACTCACTGACGGGTAGTCCCCTACTTAAGATGGCTACTGGTCACTCCTAGGTTTCCCTACCTAAAATGGCCACCGGGCACTCAATAATGTGCCGGTTGCCCTACCTAAGATGGCCATCAGTCACTGTGTGCAGGTTCCCCCACCTAAGATGGCCACAGGTCGCTCACCTGTCGGCTGGATGTTCGGATTCAAAAACCCTTCCCTTTCCTATCCCAGTCGGAATGTTGGTGGCCGGCTCGGTGCTACCGTTGCGAAGGTCAAACCAATCATCAAACGTCCCACCAACGTTCACCTTCGGAATCGGAAGTCTCCGCCGGGTTCGCAGCGCTAACCACTGCGCCACCGCTCCCCAATATAATACACAGCGCTGTCCAGGGTGGCCCAAATGTCTTGTGACCCCAAATTAATTAATCCCGAACACCCCAACCCCCCCCCCCTTGCATATTCATATACGTTTTCAATAAACCTTACTTTAAAAAAATCACGTTTTAGATATTTAAATGGGGGTCACAATACATCTAGACCACGTGTGTGGGGAGCGGTGGTGCAGCGGTCAGCACGCTGCGCTACGAACCTGGCGAGCCGAGTTCGATTCCCGCTCACAGCCAACACCACCAGTGACGATTATCTGAACCGATTCTGGGCTTCCCCTAGGTAGACTCAGCCTTAAATGAGTACCTGGTGCTGTGTGTAAACATCGCTGCTCGCTAACAGCACTTGCCCCTACAGTCTGTTAAGACTACACGGGGGATCTTATATATATATACACAGCTAGACAAAGACACAAAGAAGTGACACGCAGCGTCTCTCGATCATAGATAGCATTTATTAAACATCTGTAAAGCACAGCTGTGGCTCATTTAGGCACGAGAAGGCACGACGCGTTACAACACCCGGTCTGTAAAGGCACTATAACGACTGGCAGCCATAATCATTGCAAAGTGCCAGTGGTTTACCACCAATTTACTAAAACTTGTGTGGGGCAGCCCGCGAAAGACTCAGCATGGGTTCCCTATAGAACAAAGGGCGTTAGTGTTGTGGAGTTGTCTCCCTTCATCCCGTAGGGCCTCATAGGTGCTGCCCTTGACTTAAAAATCCCAGGATGCACCACGGTTGGTGCTGCTGTAATGCTGCTGTAATCCCAGGATGCACCACAATCCCAGGAGGCACCACGATTAGTGCTGCCCTTGGCTTAGCATTCCCAGAATGCACCACAATTCGTACTGCCCTTGCTGAGTAATCCCAGGATGCACCACGATTGATGCCGCCCTTGGCTTAGCAATCCCAGAATGCACCACGATTTGTGCTGCCCTTGGCTTAGCAATCCCAGAATGCACCACGATTGGTGCCGCCCTTGGCTTAACAATCCCAGGATGCACCACGATTTGTGCTGCCCTTGGCTTAGCAATCCCAGAATGCACCACGATTGGTGCCGCCCTTGGCTTAGCAATCCCAGGATGCACCACGATTTGTGCCGCCCTTGGCTTTGCAATCGCATGGTGATACGCTAATTGCATTAGACTTACTATAATTAATCACAGTGTAATTATTCTATAATCCTCATTACGAGTCTATAATCAATCGTCCGCCTGTGCTTCGCGTGCACACAGCGGCTCTGCGATCATCGCAATCACAACCCCGGGGTCTCTGTGCGAGTCTCTGTATCGACACGTGAGTCCATGGGTCTGCAGCAGTATACGAGTCTCAATAAGTGTATGGATCACCATGTGTGACTCGGGTCCGTTTTCGTCTATGGATATGTAAGTCCACGAGTCTATGAGCTTCTATGAGAACTTTGTGCGTCTCTCTGTCAGCCAATGAACCAAGTGGTTGGGTCTCTAAGGCGAGCTTACGATCCTCTGCTAAAAAGTCTGTGCGTCTCTGCGCAATTCCATGAGCCTCTTATAGATTTCTTGGTTCTTTCGGTAAAGTCACGTAGAATGGAAATAATAAAATAAAAAATAATAAAATAATTCTCACGACGTTTCGGCCACAACGCAAGCAGCCGTCTTCAGACGCTGTCTCCCCGACAGACCTGGTCTTCACCTGAGGACGGCTGCTTGCGTTGTGGCCGAAACGTCGTGAGAATTATTTTATTATGTTTTATTTTATTATTTTATTATTTCCATTCTACGTGACTTCACCGAAAGAACCAAAAAGATGAACCTCTTATAGATGTCTATGGCACGCTGCTTGCGAGACGGGCAATGGGAGGCGCACAGGATCGGTGGCAGGCTACTGCGAAACAATTGGACATGTGTGAACAACAAGAGCTTGATAGCTCATCGGATTCCTCCAGCATAAAACAAATATTCAGCTTCCGCAGCCAGAGAAGGAGAGTTATACTGGATGTGGTGTGTCGGGTGGAATTAAGGCCTCTCGTTGCCCGCTTCTCGTGGCTCAAAACGGTGACGCGCGTCCGTTCACCGACGGTAGCAAACAGTTGCCGGGCTTGCTGCGAGATAATCCGAAGTTAGGAAATAAATATATATGGCCATCGCTGTCGCAGCCACCGCCGGCTCGACGCTGCCACCGTCGTCAGCGAAAGGCGAGCGTGGTGGTGGTGGCGGCGGTGCAGTTCGCGCTTCGAACCCCGGCAGGCCGCCCTGGTTAATGCCGTGGCGCGTGTTTGAGTCGTTAACCAGTAAACACGCCACGTATTCCTGCCCCGGGGCCGTTGCTAAAAGGCTGCGTTGGCGTCGTTCGGAAATGAGTGGCTGGGCCAAATTTGACCCGATTTAGAGATGATAATAATCATCATCATCACGATATAAAATATTACACAGCAAACGGCTCGATCGAGATGGCGCACAGCGGAAATCGTCGCCCCTTTCGGTGAAATCACCGCAGGCCGTGTCTGTGCACCACAGCGGTGCCACGCGCTGTGCCACGCGCCCGGCCTTTCACATCGCTGCTTGTGCAATAATGTTAATAACCAACGCGGTGGAGAGCGTTTCTACGAGGTTCGTAGAATGCGGCATTCGTGGAAATGTGTCGTTGGACGGTGCGGGGCACGTGACCCCCCCCCCCCACCACGCCGAACTAGGCCACGACATCTCCAGGAGATGTGTTAAAAGATAACGGGGCGCACGGAGAGGAAACCTCGCCAGATAAAATGTTAAAAACGGAATTGGCGATCATCGGGTGAGCGGTTTCGACCGACGGGCACTCCCCCTTCGCTTGGCCGCTCCGGGTGGACGGCACGGGTCGAGCGGGCGATCGATCCGGGCGATCGAAGTGGGCAGTAGTAGTGAGTGATCGTAGCGATCGATCGATGTGGGTGGTCGAACAGGCGATTGAACCAGGTGATCATAATGAGCGATCGAACCGGGCGATCGAAGTGGGTGGTCGAACCGGGCGATCGTAACGGGCGATCGAACCGGGCGATCGAAGTGGGTGGTCGAACCGGGCGATTGTAGCGGGCGATCGGACCGGGTGATCGAAGTGGGCAGTAGTAGTGAGTGATCGTAGCAAGCGATCGTAGCGGGCGATCGAACCGGACGATCGATCCAGGTGATCATAATGAGCGATCGAACCGGGTGATCAAAGTGGGCAGTAGTAGTGAGTGATCGTAGCGGGCGATCGAACCGGCGATCGAACCAGGTGATCATAATGAGCGATCGAACCGGGCGATCCAAGTGGGTGGTCAAACCGGGCGATCGAAGTGGGTGGTCGAATCGGGCGATCGAACCAGGTGATCATAATGAGCGATCGAACCAGGCGATCGTAGCGGGCGATCGAACCGGGCGATCGAACCGGGCGATCGAACCGGGCGATCGAACCGGGCGATCGAACCGGGCGATCGAACCGGGTGATAGTGGCAGTGAGATCGAACCGAGCGATCGAGTGGCACGGCGCGTTGGGTGTCCGCCTCGGCTCCGGTCACCGATGACTGCGCACTAAGAAAATTAAAACATTAAAACAATCGCGTTCACTTAGGATTATGCACTTACAAAATGCTTAAATAGCGTTTTGGCCGTCGACCCCAACGAGCATTGCTCTCGCGTGGCGGGTCGCGCGTGTGAGAAGGTGCTGCCTCCCCCCCCCCCCCTCTACTATGCGTGTGGACCGCTTCAAGCAGAAGGGGATCTCAGAGGTAGCTCTGTGAGATGCACTTCCGTGGGGCCGTTCTGTGTGTGGACCAGAGCAGCGGTCCACAACCTTTTTGGCACCAGTGGAAGACAATTTTTTCACGGACGGACGGACGGGGGGAGGCTTTATCATTGGGTCTTTCCCCCTTTTCAAAGAAGTTCTCCAGCGACGTATGTTTTTGACTCATGTTGGCTACTAGGGGTTAGCAGCTCGTGCGCTCACCAACACCGTGACTGAGATAAGCGCGCAGTGCGGGAAAGAGGCGCGGACGGAAGTGATAAATAATAAAATAATGGGGGCGGGTTCCACACGCGGACTCACCACTATCACCTCCTGCTGTATAATCCCAGGATGCATCACGATCGGTGCTGCCCTTGGCTTAGCACTCCCAGGATGCACCACGATTTGTGCTGCCCTTGGCTTATCAATCCCAAGATGCACCACGATCGGTGCTGCCCTTGGCTTATCAATCCCAGGATGCACCACGATTGGTGCTGCCCTTGGCTTAGCACTCCCAGGATGCACCACGATCGGTGCTGCCCTTGGCTTATCAATCCCAGGATGCACCACGATTTGTGCTGCCCTTGGCTTATCAATCCCAGGATGCACCACGATCGGTGCTGCCCTTGGCTTAGCACTCCCAGGATGCACCACGATCGGTGCTGCCCTTGGCTTATCAATCCCAGGATGCACCACGATTGGTGCTGCCCTTGGCTTAGCACTCCCAGGATGCACCACGATCGGTACTGCCCTTGGCTTAGCACTCCCAGGATGCACCACGATTTGTGCTGCCCTTCGCTTATCAATCCCAGGATGCACCACGATCGGTGCTGCCC
>NC_136169.1:3966875-4061875 GCF_965212315.1 Lampetra planeri
ACCTGCGCGCCCCGTGCTCACCCTGACGAAGGCGGCGTGCGAGGGCTCCCCGGCCCGCGGGGGGTTCACCAGCACGCCGAGCGCCGCCTGTCCCGGCACCGGCGGGCACAGCCGCACCGACACCAGCTTCAGCAGCTGCGCCTTCACCGCCGCCTCCAGGTTCACCACCTCCATGTAGCCGCCACGGAAACCGCACCTGGGGGAGAGGGGTGGGGGGGGAGGGGGGGAGAGGGGGGGGGAGAGGGGGGGTCTCTGTGTAAGTGAGTCGATGGGTCTCTGTGTGAGTCTGTGAGTCTCTGTGTGGTGAGTCTATGGGTCTCTATGTGAGTCTATGGGTCTCTGTGTGGTGAGTCTATGGGTCTCTGTGTGATGAGTCTGTGGGTATCTGTGTGATGAGTCTGTGGGTCTCTGTGTGAGGGAGCCTGTGAGTCTCTGTGTGAGTGAGTCTATGGGTCTTCTGTGTGAGTGAGTCTGTGGGTCTCTGTGTGATGAGTCTGTGGGTATCTGTGTGATGAGTCTGTGGGTCTCTGTGTGAGTGAGTCTGTGAGTCTCTGTGTGGTGAGTCTATGGGTCTCTGTGTGGTGAGTCTATGGGTCTCTATGTGAGTCTATGGGTCTCTGTGTGGTGAGTCTATGGGTCTCTATGTGAATCTATGGGTCTCTGTGTGGTGAGTCTATGGGTCTCTGCGTGATGAGTCTGTGGGTCTCTGTGTGGTGAGTCTATGGGTCTCTGTGTGAGTGAGTCTATGGGTCTCTGTTTGAGTGAGTCTATGGGTCTCTGTGTGTGTGAGTCTATGGGTCTCTGTGTGAGTCTATGGGTCTCTGTGTGGTAAGTCTATGGGTCTCTGTGTGAGTGAGTCTATGGGTCTCTGTGTGGTGAGTCTATGGGTCTCTGTGTGTGTGAGTCTATGGGTCTCTGTGTGTGTGAGTCTATGGGTCTCTGTGTGGTGAGTCTGTGGGTCTCTATGTGAGTCTGTGGGTCTCTGTGTGATGAGTCTATGGGTCTATGTGTGATGAGTCTATGGGTCTCTGTGTGGTGAGTCTATGGGTCTCTGTGTGATGAGTCTATGGGTCTCTGTGTGATGAGCCTATGGATCTCAATGTGATGAGTCTATGTGTCTCTATGTGAGTCTGTGGGTCTCTATGTGAGTCCGTGGGTCTCTGCGTGAGTCTATGGGTCTCTGTGTGAGTGAGTCTATGGGTCTCTGCGTGAGTCTATGGGTCTCTGTGTGAGTGAGTCTATGGGTCTCTGCGTGAGTCTATGGGTATCTGTGTGAGTCAGTGGGTCTCTGTGTGAGTCAGTGGGTCTCTGTGTGAGTCCGTGGGTCTCTGTGTGAGTCCGTGGGTCTCTGTGTGAGTCCGTGGGTCTCTGTGTGAGTCCGTGGGTCTCTGCGCGAGTCCGTGGGTGAGTCTCTTACTCGCCCAGGTAGCCCTTGGAGGTGGAGTGGAAGGACGCCAGCTCCACCTTCTGGCTGAACTCTGACCCCATCTCAAACAGCACCTTCTTGAAAGAGTGGAACTCGCAGCCGTCCGCGTAGACGTTCTCCTGGTACACCTGTCCACAAAGACAAAGGCCCCCCAGGTAGCCTCTAGCGCAGCGTCCTTCGTCGCAAAACCCACCTCTCGATTTAAAGCTTTCGTGACCGCAGGGATTCATCTTCTTGGTTCTTTCGGTAAAGTCACGTAGAAGGGAAATAATAAAATAATAAAAATAAAACATTATAAAATATTAAATTTCGATTTAAAGCTTTCGTGACTGCAGGGATTCATCTTCTTGGTTCTTTCGGTAAAGTCATGTAGAAGGGAAATAATAAAATAATAAAAAATGAAACATAATAAAATACAATTCTCACGACGTTTCGGCCACAACGCAAGCAGCCGTCCTCAGGTGACGGCTGCTTGCGTTGTGGCCGAAACGTCGTGATAATTATTTTATAATGTTTTATTTTAATTATTTTAATTATTTCCCTCCGACGTGACTTTACCGAAAGAACCAAGAAGAAGGCCCACCTCGTGCCACTGGCCACTCACGAAGGCCGCACGAGGGGGGGGGGGGGGTGGGTGGGGCCCGGGGCCGCCTTTGTCTCCCCCAGTGGCGACGTCGACTACACACCGGGTCACTCGTTTTGAGGCTGAGTCGACCTAGGGGTAGGGCCCAGGTGGGACCGCTTCAGATAATCGCTGTGGGGCGGGGAATCGAACCCGGGCGGCCGGGGTTCGAGGAGGATGGAGCCACCCCTCCACCCCTCCACCCCTCTCACCTCGATAATTGGTGTTTTACCCTTCTATCTGGCAACAAAACTGACACCTTTTTTTACGAGGAGTCATGTTTGCATAGTCCACAATACCTGCGGTCATAATGCAAACAAAACACAACTCTGATAATGTATGTGCACTGTCCTTGAAGTTGATTGGTCCACACCCGAGAGACAGCTTTCCATAGAGCCTCGTCTCCATTGGTGTTGGACCAGATGACGCCAAAAGGCGCACAACTCAAAGACAGCGCACCATCAGAGTATGAGAGCTCGGGGTAAGCATTTACACCATTGGAACCTCATTTGCCAGTAAAAAATATAATAGTTTTTTACCCTTTTATCTGGCAACAAAACTGACACCTCGTCGCTCACCCCCCCCACCCTCCCCCCCCACCCCCCCCCCCACCACCCCCCCACCCCCCCCCCCACCCTCACCTCGTCGGCCATGAGGAAGAGCTTCTCCTCTGCAGCGAAGCGGATCACCTCTTCGATGTTCTTCCTGTTCTGCACCTGACCTGAGGTCACGGGGTGGGGGAGGGGCGGTGGGTCAAGTCGTAGGTCAACGGGGGTCAAAGGGGGGTCACGTGAGTTTCGCTCGCTCACGTGACCCCCTCAGTTGGGTCGCCCTTGCCCACAGTCGCCCAGCCACGAAGTCGTTCGCTCGGTCGGTCACTCGTCCATGCATCCGTGCAGTCATCCATTCAGTCATCGGCAGAGGTCGCAACCGGGTACCCGATACCCGTACCCTACCCGATACCCGTACCCTACCCGATACACGTACCCTACCCGATACACGTACCCTACCCGATACCCGTACCCTACCCGATACCCGTACCCTACCCGATACACGTACCCTACCCGATACCCGTACCCTACCCGATACCCGTACCCTACCCGATACCCGTACCCTACCCGATACCCGTACCCTACCCGATACCCGTACCCTACCCGATACACGTACCCTACCCGATACCCGTACCCTACCCGATACCCGTACCCTACCCGATACCCGTACCCTACCCGATACCCGTACCCTACCCGATACCCGTACCCTACCCGATACACGTACCCTACCCGATACACGTACCCTACCCGATACCCGTACCCTACCCGATACCCGTACCCTACCCGATACCCGTACCCTACCCGATACCCGTACCCTACCCGATACCCGTACCCTACCCGATACACGTACCCTACCCGATACCCGTACCCTACCCGATACCCGTACCCTACCCGATACACGTACCCTACCCGATACACGTACCCTACCCGATACCCGTACCCTACCCGATACCCGTACCCTACCCGATACACGTACCCTACCCGATACACGTACCCTACCCGATACACGTACCCTACCCGATACCCGTACCCTACCCGATACACGTACCCTACCCGATACCCGTACCCTACCCGATACACGTACCCTACCCGATACCCGTACCCTACCCGATACACGTACCCTACACGATACACGTACCCTACCCGATACCCGTACCCTACCCGATACACGTACCCTACACGATACACGTACCCTACCCGATACCCGTACCCTACACGATACACGTACCCTACCCGATACCCGTACCCTACCCGATACCCGTACCTTACCCGATACCCGTACCCTACACGATACCCGTACCCTACACGATACCCGTACCCTACCCGATACACGTACCCTACCCGATACCCGTACCCTACCCGATACCCGTACCCTACACGATACACGTACCCTACCCGATACCCGTACCCTACCCGATACACGTACCCTACCCGATACACGTACCCTACCCGATACCCGTACCCTACCCGATACCCGTACCCTACCCGATACCCGTACCCTACCCGATACACGTACCCTACCCGATACCCGTACCCTACCCGATACCCGTACCCTACCCGATACCCGTACCCTACCCGATACCCGTACCCTACCCGATACACGTACCCTACCCGATACACGTACCCTACCCGATACCCGTACCCTACCCGATACCCGTACCCTACCCGATACACGTACCCTACCCGATACACGTACCCTACCCGATACACGTACCCTACCCGATACCCGTACCCTACCCGATACCCGTACCCTACCTGATACCCGGCTACCCGTACCCAGCCGGGTACGGGTACCCGTTTGCGACCCTGGTGCGGCCGGGTACGGGTAAGGAATCAAAACCCGTTTGCGACCTCTGGTCATCGGGGTCATTGATTCAGTCATCCGCTCAGCCAGTCGTCGTTATTTCGTGCAGTCATTCGTGCAGCCGTTCAGTCATTCACTTTGTCATTCATTCATTGGTGCACGGACCCGTGGGAGTTCACCCTGGGGCTATACAAGCGGAGCGGCGGCAGCGATAATGATGGTAACCGTGGTAACGTAGGCAACCATGGTAACGTAGGCAACCCAGTTAACGGACCCGTGGGAGTTAACCCTGGGGCTATACAAGCGGAGCGGCGGCAGCGATAATGATGGTAACCGTGGTAACGTAGGCAACCATGGTAACGTAGGCAACCCAGTTAACGGACCCGTGGGAGTTAACCCTGGGGCTACACAAGCGGAGCGGTGGCAGCAGTGACGGTGACGGTGTAGACATGACGGTGGTAACCATGGTAACGATGGCACCGATGGTAATCATGGTAACCATGGTAATCATGGCAACCGTGGTAACGGCGGTACCATGGTTACGACGATGACCCTGGTAACGATGGTAACGATGGTAACCATGGTAACGGGCCGGGCGGGGCTAACCCTGGGGCTAAACTAGCGGAGTGGCGGCAGCAGCAGCAGCGACGGTGTAGCGATGACGGTGGCTACGACAACGGTAACCACGGCGACAGACCGGTGGGGTTGCCGGGGTTGATGACGCAGAGCGCACGAGGGCGGCACACGCGGCGCGCCTCGCCCAGGGCGCGTCGCAGCTCGGACACGTCCAGCGCCCAGCCGTGGGCCTCGTCCAGCTGGTAGCCGATCTGGGACGGGGCGGACCAGACACGGAGACACTGAGACACTGAGACACTGAGACACGCGGAGACACAGAGACACAGAGACACACACACACACACAGAGACACACACAGAGACACACACACACAGACACACACAGAAACACACACAGAGACACACACAGACACACACAGAGACACACAGAGACACACACACACACACAGAGACAGACACAGAGACACACACACACAGACACACACACAGACACACACAGAGACACACACAGAGACACACACACAGAGACACACACACAGAGACACACACAGAGACACACACAGAGACACACACAGAGACACACACAGACACACACTGACACACACACACACAGACTGACACACACACACACAGACACACACACACAGACTGACACACACACACACACAGACACACACACACACAGAGACACGACGAGCGTGTCTGCTGTCACCTGCACGGCGCCCAGCTCAGCGATGGCGGCCGAGTAGAGGGGGTACTGCGGGATGGGCACCATGACGCCGCTACGCAGGTGCCCTTCGCCCGACACCTGCAGCTTCAGCATGTTCTGGGATCGCATGACACGGGAGACGACAACCACAGCACAGAGGCTACTTGGTTCTTTCGGTAAAGTCACCACGTGGAAGGGAAATAATAAAATAATAAAAAGAAAACATTATAAAAGAATTCTCACAATAATTCGTGAGAATTATTTTTGTTATGTTTTTTATTTTTTTATGTTTTATTTTATTATTTCCCTTCTACGTGACTTTACCGAAAGAACCAAGAAGATGAATCCCTGCAGTGACGAAAGCTTTAAATCGAAATTCAAGTTCTTCTTGGTTATTTCGGTAAAGTCACTTGGAAGGGAAATAATTAAATAATAAAAATAAAACATCATAAAATACAATTCCCACGACGTTTCGGCCACAACGCAAGCAGCCGTCCTCAGGTGAAGAACAGGTCTGTCGGAAATACAGCGTCTGAATGAGCACCACCAAGCTTGGCAGCGTATATACTTAAATATATGCTGCCAAGCTTGGTGGTGTTCAGAAGAACAGGTCTGCCGCGAGACAACGCCTGGCCTACAACGCGTGACGATACACTCTGAGTGACACGTGACTCTCTAAGTGAGTCTCTGAGTGAGTCTCTGAGTGACTCTCTGAGTGAGACTCTGTGTGAGTCTCTGAGTGAGTCTCTGAGTGAGTCTCTGAGTGAGTGTCTGAGTGAGTCTCTGAGTGAGTCTCTGAGTAAGTCTCTGAGTGACTCTGAGTGAGTCTCTGAGTGAGTCTCTGAGTGAGTGACTCTGTGAGTGACTCTCTGAGTGACTCTCTGAGTGACTCTCTGAGCGACACGTGACAAATCCACGCGACCACGGGGAGAGAGAGAGACACGCAAACTCCAAAAATACAGCAGCAGCAGCAGGCATCGTCAGGGTCGGGGTCGAACCCACGACCTCCTGCGTACCAGGCGAGGTAGTTAACATCTCATAGCCACCGTGATGATGATGAGAGAGAGACACGCAAACTCCAAAAATACAGCAGCAGCAGCAGGCATTGTCAGGGTCGGGATCGAACCCACGACCTCCTGCGTACCAGGCGAGGTAGTTAACATCTCCTAGCCACCGTGATGATGATGATGATGATGAGAGAGACACGCAAACTCCAAATATACAGCAGCAGGCATCGTCAGGGTCGGGGTCGAACCCACGACCTCCTGCGTACCAGGCGAGGTAGTTAACATCGCCTAGCCACCGTGATGATGATGATGAGAGAGAGACACGCAAACTCCCAAATACACAGCAGCTGCAGGCGTCAGGGTCGAACCCACGACCTCCTGCACACCAGGCGAGGTAGTTAACATCTCAGATCCACAGTGGTAACGCGCCCGGCCGACCGTCTTTGTCTCCCCCAGTGCCGACATCTACACACCGCACCGGGTACTAATTTTTTGGCCGAGTCGACCTAAGGGGAGGCCCCAAGACCCGGGTTGAAAACATTCGTCGCCAGATGATGGCCGTGCCTTCGGACGCGGCCATCGCGAAGCCCCTAGAGAGAGAGACAGAGACGGAGGAGAGACCCAGTGGCGAGTTTGACCTCCCGACCACCGCTGAGTTGACCTCGCGACCACCGCCGATTTGACCTCCCGACCACCGCCGTGGCCGAGTTGACCTCCCGACCACCGCCAATTTGACCTCCCGACCACCGCCGATTTGACCTCCCGACCACCACCGTGGCCGAGTTGACCTCCCGACCACCGCCGAGTTGACCTCCCGACCACCGCCGATTTGACCTCCCGACCACCGCCGATTTGACCTCCCGACCACCGCCGAGTTGACCTCCCGACCACCGCCGAGTTGACCTCCCGACCACCGCCGTGGCCGAGTTGACCTCCCGACCACCGCCGAGTTGACCTCCCGACCACCGCCGATTTGACCTCCCGACCACCGCCGATTTGACCTCCCGACCACCGCCGAGTTGACCTCCCGACCACCGCCGAGTTGACTTCCCGACCACCGCCGAGTTGACCTCCCGACCACCGCCGATTTGACCTCCCGACCACCGCCGAGTTGACCTCCCGACCACCGCCGAGTTGACCTCCCGACCACCGCCGAGTTGACCTCCCGACCACCGCCGAGTTGACCTCCCGACCACCGTCGTGGCTCACCACGATGGTGTCGCTGGCGCCCGTGCTCAGGAAGACGTCGTTGGGGTCGCACGCGACGCCTCCGTCACGACGCTCGATGAAGCGCGCCACGTCTTCACGTAGACACTCGATGCCCTGGCTAGCGCTGTACGCACCTGCACACGGGGTGAGCGGGGGTGAGTGGGGGGTGAGTGGGGGGTGAGTGGGGGGTGAGTGGGGGGTGAGTGGGGGGTGAGCGGGGGGTGGGGGGTGAGTGGGGGTGAGTGGGTGGTGTGTGCGGGGGGTGAGCGGGGGGTGAGCGGGGGGTGGGGGTTAGTGGGGGGTGAGTGGGGGTGAGTGGGGGGTGAGTGGGGGGTGAGTGGGGGGTGAGTGGGGGGTGAGTGGGGGGTGGGTGGGGGGTGAGTGGGGAGTGAGTGGGGGTGAGTGGGGGTGAGCGGGGGGTGAGCGGGGGGTGAGTGGGGGGTGAGTGGGTGGTGAGTGGGGGGTGAGTGGGGGGTGAGCGGGGGGTGAGTGGGGGTGAGTGGGGGTGAGTGGGGGGTGGGGGTGAGTGGGGGGTGAGTGGGGGTGGTTGGGGGGTGAGTGGGGGGTGAGTGGGGGGTGAGTGGGGGGTGGGGGTGAGTGGGGCGTGGGGGTGAGTGGGGGTGAGTGGGGGTGGGTGGGGGGTGAGTGGGGGGTGAGTGGGGGGTGAGCGGGGGGTGAGTGGGGGTGAGTGGGGGGTGAGTGGGGGGTGAGTGGGGGGTGAGTGGGGGTGAGTGGGGGGTGAGTGGGGAGTGAGTGGGGGTGAGTGGGGGGTGAGTGGGGAGTGAGTGGGGGTGAGTGGGGGGTGAGTGGGGGTGTGTGGGGGTGAGTGGAGGTGAGTGGGGGTGAGCGGGGGGTGAGTGGGGGTGAGTGGGGGTGATAGGGGGGTGAGTGGGGGTGATAGGGGGGTGAGTGGGGGTGAGTGGGGGTGAGTGGGAGGTGAGTGGGGGTGAGTGGGGGTGAGTGGGGGGTGAATGGGGGGTGAGCGTGTGGTGAGCGGGGGAAAAGCGGGTGGTGAGTGGGGGGTGGGTGGGGGGTGAGTGGGGGGTGAGTGGGGGGTGAGTGGGGGGTGAGTGGGGGGTGAGTGGGGGGTGTGTGCTGAGTGGTGGGTGTGGGGTGAGAGCGCTAATGACGTCACTGATGATGATGGTGCCGGTGATGATGACGGTGATGATGATGGCGGTGATGATGACGGTGATGACGGTGATGATGATGACGGTGATGGTGCCGTTGATGATGATGACGGTGATGATGATGACGACGGTGATGGTGCCGTTGATGATGATGACGGTGATGATGATGATGACGGTGATGATGACGGTGATGATGACGGTGATAACAGTGATGATGATGACGGTGATGGTGCCGTTGATGATGATGATGACGGTGATGATGATGATGACGGTGATGGTGACGGTGATGATGATGATGACGGTGATGACGATGATGATGATGATGATGACGGTCATGATGATGACGGTGATGACGATGATGACGGTGATGATGATGACGATGATGATGACGATGATGATGACGGTGCCGCTGGAGATGCCGATGGTGGCACTCACCGATGCTCCTCCCGCCGCACCCGTCAAGAATCCGGCGTGCGCGCTGCTTCGCATCCTCCGGGAGCGACGAGTCCTCAAACAACGCCGGGTACAGACACAGTGCCAGCACCTGGGGCGGAGGGTCACGTGGGGGTCACGTGGGGGTCACGTGGGGTCTCTGTGTGAGTCTATGGGTCTCTGTGTGAGTGAGTCTATGGGTCTCTGTGTGAGTGAGTCTATGGGTCTCTGTGTGAGTGAGTCTATGGGTCTCTGTGTGAGTGAGTCTATGGGTCTCTGTGTGAGTGAGTATATGAGTCTCTGTGTGAGTGAGTCTATGGGTCTCTGTGTGAGTGAGTCTGTGGGTATCTGTGTGAGTAAGTCTATGGGTCTCTGTGTGAGTGAGTCTATGGGTCTCTGTGTGAGTGTTGAGTCTATGGGTCTCTGTGATGGGTCTATGGGTCTCTGTGTGAGTCGATGGGTCTCTGTGTGAGTCGATGGGTCTCTGTGTGAGTGAGTCTATGGGTCTCTGTGTGAGTCTATGGGTATCTGTGTGATGAGTCTATGGGTCTCTGTGTGATGAGTCTATGGGTCTCTGTGTGAGTCTATGGGTCTCTGTGTGAGTCGATGGGTCTCTGTGTGAGTGAGTCTATGGGTCTCTGTGTGAGTCGACGGGTCTCTGTGTGAGTGAGTCTATGGGTTCTGTGTGAATGAGTCGATGGGTCTCTGTGTGAGTCTATGGGTCTCTGTGTGTATCTATGGGTCTCTGTGTGTATCTATGGGTCTCTGTGTGAGTGAGTCTATGGGTCTCTGTGTGGGTGAGTCTATGGGTCTCTGTGTGAGTGAGTCATGGGTCTCTGTGTGAGTCTATGGGTCTCTGTGTGAGTGAGTCTATGGGTCTCTGTGTGTATCTATGGGTCTCTGTGTGAGTGAGTCTATGGGTCTCTGTGTGAGTGAGTCTATGGGTCTCTGTGTGAGTGAGTCTATGGGTCTCTGTGTGAGTCTATGGGTCTCTGTGTGAGTGAGTCTATGGGTCTCTGTGTGAGTCTATGAGTCTCTGTGTGAGTGAGTCTATGGGTCTCTGTGTGAGTGAGTCTATGGGTCTCTGTGTGAGTGAGTCTATGGGTCTCTGTGTGAGTGAGTCTATGGGTCTCTGTGAGTGAGTCTATGGGTCTCTGTGTGAGTGAGTCTATGGGTCGCTGTGTGAGTGAGTCTATTGGTCTCTGTGTGAGTGAGTCTATGGGTCTCTGTGTGAGTGAGTCTATGGGTCTCTGTGATGAGTCTATGGGTCTCTGTGTGAGTGAGTCTATGGGTCTCTGTGTGAGTGAGTCTATGGGTCTCTGTGTGAGTGAGTCTATGGGTCTCTGTGTGAGTGAGTCTATGGGTCTCTGTGTGAGTGAGTCTATGGGTCTCTGTGTGAGTGAGTCTATGGGTCTCTGTGTGAGTGAGTCTATGGGTCTCTGTGTGAGTGAGTCTATGGGTCTCTGTGTGAGTGAATCTATGGGTCTCTGTGTGAGTGAGTCTATGGGTCTCTGTGTGAGTGAGTCTATGGGTCTCTGTGTGAGTGAGTCTATGGGTCTCTGTGTGAGTGAGTCTATGGGTCTCTGTGTGAGTGAGTCTATGGGTCTCTGTGTGAGTGAGTTTATGAGTCTCCGTGTGAGTGAGTCTATGGGTCTCTGTGTGAGTGAGTATATGAGTCTCTGTGTGAGTGAGTCTATGGGTCTCTGTGATGAGTCTATGGGTCTCTGTGTGAGTGAGTATATGAGTCTCCGTGTGATGAGTCTATGGGTCTCTGTGTGAGTGAGTCTATGGGTCTCTGTGTGAGTGAGTCTATGGGTCTCTGTGTGAGTGAGTCTATGGGTCTCTGTGTGAGTGAGTCTATGGGTCTCTGTGTGAGTGAGTTTATGAGTCTCCGTGTGAGTGACTCTATGTGTCTCTGTGTGAGTGAGTTTATGAGTCTCTGTGTGAGTGAGTCTATGGGTCTCTGTGATGAGTCTATGGGTCTCTGTGTGAGTGAGTATATGAGTCTCCGTGTGATGAGTCTATGGGTCTCTGTGTGAGTGAGTCTATGGGTCTCTGTGTGAGTGAGTCTATGGGTCTCTGTGTGAGTGAGTATATGAGTCTCTGTGTGAGTGAGTCTATGGGTCTCTGTGTGAGTGAGTCTATGGGTCTCTGTGTGAGTGAGTTTATGAGTCTCCGTGTGAGTGAGTCTATGGGTCTCTGTGATGAGTCTATGGGTCTCTGTGTGAGTGAGTTTATGAGTCTCTGTGTGAGTGAGTATATGAGTCTCCGTGTGATGAGTCTATGGGTCTCTGTGTGAGTGAGTCTATGGGTCTCTGTGTGAGTGAGTCTATGGGTCTCTGTGTGAGTGAGTCTATGGGTCTCTGTGATGAATCTATGGGTCTCTGTGTGAGTGAGTCTATGGGTCTCTGTGTGAGTGAGTCTATGGGTCTCTGTGTGAGTGAGTCTATGGATCTCTGTGTGTATCTATGGGTCTCTGTGTGTATCTATGGGTATCTGTGTGAGTGAGTCTATGGGTCTCTGTGTGATGAGTCTATGAGTCTCTGTGTGAGTGAGTCTAAGGGTCTCTGTGTGAGTGAGTCTATGGGTCTCTGTGTGAGTGAGTCTATGGGTCTCTGTGTGAGTGAGTCTATGGGTCTCCGTGTGAGTGAGTTTATGAGTCTCCGTGTGAGTGAGTCTATGGGTCTCTGTGTGAGTGAGTTTATGAGTCTCTGTGTGAGTGAGTCTATGGGTCTCTGTGATGAGTCTATGGGTCTCTGTGTGAGTGAGTCTATGGGTCTCTGTGTGAGTCTATGGGTCTCTGTGTGAGTGAGTCTATGGGTCTCCGTGTGAGTGAGTTTATGAGTCTCCGTGTGAGTGAGTCTATGGGTCTCTGTGTGAGTGAGTTTATGAGTCTCTGTGTGAGTGAGTCTATGGGTCTCTGTGATGAGTCTATGGGTCTCTGTGTGAGTGAGTCTATGGGTCTCTGTGTGAGTCTATGGGTCTCTGTGTGAGTGAGTCTATGGGTCTCTGTGAGTGAGTTTATGAGTCTCTGTGTGAGTGAGTCTATGGGTCTCTGTGTGAGTCTATGGGTCTCTGTGTGAGTGAGTCTATGGGTCTCTGTGATGAGTCTATGGGTCTCTGTGTGAGTGAGTATAAGAGTCTCCGTGTGAGTGAGTCTATGGGTCTCTGTGTGAGTGAGTCTATGGGTCTCTGTGTGAGTGAGTCTATGGGTCTCTGTGTGAGTGAGTCTATGGGTCTCTGTGTGAGTGAGTCTATGGGTCTCTGTGTGTATCTATGGGTCTCTGTGTGTATCTATGGGTATCTGTGTGAGTGAGTCTATGGGTCTCTGTGTGATGAGTCTATGAGTCTCTGTGTGAGTGAGTCTAAGGGTCTCTGTGTGAGTGAGTCTATGGGTCTCTGTGTGAGTGAGACTATGGGTCTCTGTGTGAGTGAGTCTATGGGTCTCTGTCTGAGTGAGTCTATGGGTCTCTGTGTGAGTGAGTCTATGGGTCTCTGTGTGAGTGAGTCTATGGGTCTCTGTGTGAGTGAGTCTATGGGTCTCTGTGTGAGTGAGTCTATGGGTCTCTGTGTGAGTGAGTCTATGGGTCTTTGTGTGAGTGAGTCTATGGGTCTCTGTGTGAGTGAGTCTATGGGTCTCTGTGTGAGTGAGTCTATGGGTCTCTGTGTGAGTGAGTCTATGGGTCTCTGTGTGAGTGAGTCTATGGGTCTCTGTGTGATGAGTCTATGGGTCTCTGTGTGAGTGAGTCTATGGGTCTCTGTGTGAGTGAGTCTATGGGTCTCTGTGTGAGTGAGTCTATGGGTCTCTGTGTGAGTGAGTCTATGGGTCTCTGTGTGAGTGAGTCTATGGGTCTCTGTGTGAGTGAGTCTATGGGTCTCTGTGTGAGTGAGTCTATGGGTCTCTGTGTGAGTGAGTCTATGGGTCTCTGTGTGAGTGAGTCTATGGGTCTCTGTGTGAGTGAGTCTATGGGTCTCTGTGTGAGTGAGTCTATGGGTCTCTGTGTGAGTGAGTCTATGGGTCTCTGTGTGAGTCTATGGGTCTCTGTGTGGTGTAATTGCTGTGGTTGGGCGACTGAGACCCGGACTCTAACCCAGGCCCCTCAGCGTCTCGGACCTGCGAGCCACGCGGCCTCCTCTGAGAAGGTGAATTTGAACCAGAACAGTGATGGCCGTGGTGATGATGGTGGTGGTGGTGGTGATGGTGGTGGTGGAGGGGGTGGTGGTGGTGGTGGAGGGGGTGGTGGTGGTGATGGAGGTGGTGGTGGTAGTGGTGGAGGGGGTGGTGGTGGTAGTGGTGGTGATGGTGGTGGTAGGAGAGGGGGTGGTGGTGGTGGTGGTGGTGGTGGAAGTGGTGGTAGGTAGGGGAGGGGTTGGGGGTGAAGGGGGTGGTGGTGGTGGTGATGTTGGAGGTGGTGGTGGTGGAGGTGGTGGTGATGGAGGTGGAGGTGGTGGTGGTGGAGGGGGTGGTGGTGGTGGTGATGTTGGAGGTGGTGGTGGTGGAGGTGGTGGTGATGGAGGTGGAGGTGGTGGTGGTGGAGGGGGTGGTGGTGGTGATGGAGGTGGTGGTAGTGGTGGAGGGAGTGGTGGTGGTAGTGGTGGTGATGGTGGTGGTAGGAGAGGGGGTGGTGGTGGTGGTGGAGGGGGTGGTGGTGGTGGAGGGGGTGGTGTTGGAGGTGGTGGTGGTGGTGGTGGAGGTGGAGGGGGTGGTGGTGGTGTGATGATGGAGGTGGTGGTGGTGGTGGTGGTGGAGGTGGTGGTGATGGTGGTGGTGGAGGTGGTGGTGGTGATGGAGGTGGAGGGGGTGGTGGTGGTGTGATGATGGAGGTGGTGGTGGTGGTGGTGGTGGAGGTGGTGGTGATGGTGGTGGTGGAGGTGGTGGTGTTGGAGGTGGTGGTGGTGGTGGAGGGGGTGGTGGTGGTGATGGAGGTGGTGGTGGTGGTGGTGGAGGTGGTGGTGATGGTGGTGGTGGAGGTGGTGGTGTTGGAGGTGGTGGTGTGATGATGGAGGTGGTGGAGGTGGTGATGGAGGTGGAGGTGGTGGTGTGATGATGGAGGTGGAGGTGGTGGTGGTGGAGGTGGTGGTGGTGATGGAGGTGGTGGAGGTGGAGGTGGACGTGGTGGTGGAGGTGGTGGAGGTGGTGGTGATGGAGGTGGAGGTGGTGGAGGTGGTGGTGGTGATGGAGGTGGAGGTGGTGGTGGAGGTGGTGGAGGTGGTGGTGATGGAGGTGGTGGTGGTGGAGGTGGTGGTGATGGAGGTGGTGGTGGTGGAGGTGGTGGTGGTGGTGGAGGTGGTGGTGATGGAGGTGGAGGTGGTGGTGGAGGTGGTGGAGGTGGTGGTGATGGAGGTGGTGGAGGTGGTGGTGGTGGTGGTGGAGGTGGTGGTGGTGGTGGAGGTGGTGGAGGTGGTGGTGGTGGAGGTGGAGGTGGTGGTGGAGGTGGTGGTGGTGGTGGAGGTGGTGGTGGTGGTGGTGGAGGTGGTGTGATGATGGAGGTGGTGGTGGTGGAGGTGGTGGTGGTGGAGGTGGTGGTGGTGGTGGAGGTGGTGGTGGTGGTGGTGGTGGAGGTGGTGGTGGTGGAGGTGGTGGTGGTGGAGGTGGTGGTGGTGGTGGTGGTGGTGGTGGACCTTCATGATGGTGAGCGGGCCCGGGTAAAACTACGTGGCCGGGAGTCGGAGCCTTTCCCTGTACACCTTGGGGTGCGACAGGGATGTCCTCTGGCTCCCACATTATTTAACATCTATTTCGACTGCGTAGTTCGTGAAGCCTTCAATAGCTGTACCGGGGGAATTACCATTTGGTACAGATATAATGGGAGGCTGATCGACGCCCGGGTGCGATCAAGGGATGGCTCCCTATTGGTCAACCACGTTATGTATGCCGATGATTTGGTAATAGCTGCTCATTCAGAAGAGGAGTTGGAGACGCTGCTGCTGAGGCTGGAGTGTGCCACTAAGAGGTGGGGCCTTACCATCAGCCCCACCAAAACTAAGCACCTGCCTGGGTATTTTGTACCATCGGGCACTCCGCCCCCACAACTCCCAATCGGTGATGGGGCAGTTGTGGAGAGAGTAGAGAGTTTCCCATACCTGGGCAGTGTGCTCATGACCAGCTCCAGTTTATCAGCAGAGGTCTCACTCCGAATCAGTCGAGCGGCAATATCTTTTCATCGGTTGCGTAACGCTGTGTGGAAGCTACCTGGTCTGTCGCTCCGCACGAAGCTTCAGGTCTTCTCGGCCACGGTCATTCCCTCCCTTCTCTACGCTTGCGAAACGTGGACCCCCCTAGTGGAGCATCTTCGCCGGTTGGAAACATTTAGGCTGGCCTGCCTACGATCCATCCTGGGTTTGACCAGGCTGGATTGTGTGAGGAGCTCACAAGTCCTTGAAAGATCTGGGCAAAGTCCCATCAGTGAGCTCCTCCGGCAGGCAAGGCTGCGTTGGCTGGGTCATGTAGCCCGCATGCCCAGCCACCGCATGCCTAAACAGCTTTTGTTCGGCCGGATCGAGGGGGCTAAACGGGCGCGGCACGGGCTAGAGAAGAGATGGAGTGATGTGGTACAGGAGGACGTGGAGCTGAGTGGACTTGCCGATGACTGGTACCAGCGGTGTCAAGATCGGCCTCAGTGGAGGAGGCTCGTGAAGGACGCTACTGGGCAGTTGGAGGCAGTCGCCCTCCAACAACAACGGAGGGCGGAGGAGCGACGCTCACAACAACGAGCGGAGCGCCGGGTGGCTAAAGCACAGCAAGTTGGCACAGTAGGGGGCACAGGTGGTGCATCAGCCAGTCATCTCGGTCATCTCGGTCAGTCGACCCGTGGCACCTGGGTCTGCCCCGTGACCTCCTGCCAGCGGGCGTTCGACACTTCACGTGGCCTCAAGGTGCACATGGCCTGGCACAAGCGTCGTGGTGACGTCACCGCCACTTAGTGGCGAATGGCGGTTGTTGGTGGTGGTGGTGGAGGTGGTGGTGGTGGTGGTGGTGGAGGTGGTGGTGGTGGTGGTGTGATGATGGAGGTGGAGGTGGTGGAGGGGGTGGTGGTGGTGTGATGATGGAGGGGGTGGTGGTGGTGGTGGAGGGGGTGGTGGTGGTGTGATGATGGAGGGGGTGGTGGTGGTGGTGGAGGGGGTGGTGGTGGTGTGATGATGGAGGGGGTGGTGGTGGTGGTGGAGGGGGTGGTGGTGGTGTGATGATGGAGGTGGAGGTGGTGGTGGTGGAGGGGGTGGAGGTGGTGTGATGATGGAGGTGGTGGTGGTGGAGGGGGTGGTGGTGGTGGTGGAGGTGGAGGTGGTGGTTACGGCAGTGCACCAGCCTTTGTCTGCTCACGACCTGCGTCACACAAATGAACTTCGGCCCCCTTTGCGATCGGTCACCAATAAACTTGAACTTGTGGCCGGGTTCACAAGGACAAGTTCACAACCACAGCTACACAACAACAGCTACACAACCACAACTTCACACCGACGAGGTCACAACGGCCGCGTCTTCACGCTCATGCAGCTCCGATTCAAACGCCGCCTCTCCGAGCACCACGAGGTCCCCCCCTACGGCGAACTCGGCGAGGACTCTTGCCGCCGGACTTCACCGGGGACCCGCCGTCATCACCACAGCAGCCCGTGGCAAAAAGTTCCACGTTCCCGGGGCGAGCGGGCGGATGTGTGGGTCCATCCAGTGCAGGGACTACCGCTCATGACATCCGCGCTCCCCCCCCCCCACCCCCCGCCCACACGAAGGAAACGGTGGGTCGAGGCGACTCCCCCCCGTGACCCCGTCAAACATCGGGAGTCGAACCCCACCGACCCCGTGTGATGGCCCTCCCGCCAGCCCAGCCCGCCCCGCCAGCCCCGCCCGCCCCGCCTGCCCAGCCCGCCCAGCCCGCCCAACCCGCCCGGCCCGCCCCGCCGCTCACCTGGCGGAGGAAGGTGATGGGCGTCTGCCCCATGGCGTGCGCGTCGCCAATGTTCGCTCGGATGACCTCCGTGAACGGCTTGGAGACGCCCTGCACGCAGACGGAGATGATAGATCCACACCAACACCACCAGCACCGCCTACACCACGACCACCACCACCACCACCCCCACCACCGTCAACCCCACCGCCCCCACCACCACCACCCCCACCACCACCACCCCCACCACCGCCACCGCCCCCGCCCCCACCACCACCACCACCACCACCATCCCCACCACCACCACCCCCCCCCCCACCACCACCACCACGGCACGGCACGCTGGTTCGGTGGTGGGGGTGGCGAGTGGCCACTTAAACCGAACTGATTTGTTTTGTTGTTTAACCGCGTACGCCCACACCCGTGGCTGTGTCTCGCTTATCTTATAGAAGCGACCTGGTCATCACGAATGATAGCTCAGCGAAAGTGGCTCACCATCGTCGTCATCATCACGTGGACATTGACAGCAGGTCAATAACAGATGAGGGGAGAGAGAGAGCAAACTCCACACACTCACAGAGGCCAAAGACCCCGTAAAAGACTGATAATTGGTTTTTTAACCCTTCTATCTGCCAACAAAACTGACACCTTTTTACGAGGAGTCATGTTTGCATAGACCACAATACCTGCAGTCATAATGCAAACAAAAAAACATAACTCTGTATGCACTGTCCTTGAAGTTGATTGGTCCACACCTGAGACAGCTTTCCTTAGAGCCTAGTCTCACATGGTGTTGGACCAGATGACGCCAAAAGGCGCACAACTCAAAGACAACGCACCATCAGAGTATGAGAGCTCGGGGCAAGCATTTACACCATTGGAACCTCATTTGCCAGTAAAAATATGATAATTGGTTTTTTAACCCTTCTATCTGGCAACAAAACTGACACCTTTTTACAAGGAGTCATGTTTGCATAGACCACAATACCTGCAGTCATAATGCAAACAAAAAACACAACTGATAATGTATGCACTGTCCTTGAAGTTGATTGGTCCACACCCGAGACAGCTTTCCTTGTAAAAAGGTGTCAGTTTTGTTGGCAGATAGAAGGGTTAAAAAACCAATTATCATATTTTTACTGGCAAATGAGGTTCCGATCCCGTAACAGACTGCTGGGTCAAGCGCTGTTAGCGAGCTAGCGGCGATGAATGCTGGCACAGAGCAGGGGAGGCTGGGTGGCCAAGAGCTACCTCATCTATGATCACTGCTGTTTCATTGCTTTCATGGCTTTATTTTGGTGATTTCGAAAAGTGTATTGGTTTGGCCATGTTTGTTTGTTGTAGTACAGAGTTAGACTGATGGCCTTAATCTAAGTTGTCTTGTGGTTGTTGTTGTTCTTCTTCTTAGGTTTTTTCGGTAAAGTCACGTAGGTAAAACATCAAAATGAATGAAAATAAAATAAAATTGATTTTATTTTATTTTATTTTCATTCATTTTGATGTTTTACCTACGTGACTTTACCGAAAAAACCTAAGAAGATGATTCCTTGCAGTCACGAAAGCTTCAAATCTAGAATTAAGTTGTTGTTGTTGTTTGACTTGCATCCCACTGGGATTTTTGCACACAGCGTTGGTGTACGGTGATTTTTTCTGCAATATTTTGCTGTCTTTTCTTGGATTTTCTGTTTGCACTTAGTCACGTATTCACTTTAAGATGTTTTTTTGTTCATGTTTTAGTTTTTTGTTTGTTGCGGTTGCACCTGATTCAAGAGCCGAATGGCTCACAGGGCTATACCTAATACATGAACTTGAACTTGAACTATCTTTAATTTCACCAGGTAAGGCCCACCACTGTAGGGACCAGGCCATTACCAAGTGATAGCTCGGCGAAAGTGGCTCACCGCCATCGTCATCATCGTCATCATCGTCACGTGCAAATGTAGAGCAGCAGCCAAGCACTCTGAGCACGTGACGCCGATTCTAAACGTGGAGAGGAAACCCAGAGGACCCCGAGGCAAATCCACGCGAACACGTGGAGAGAGAGAGAGAGACGCAAACTCTAAATATTACAGCAGGCATCAGGGTCGGGATCGAAACCACGACCTCCTGTACACCAGGCGAGGTAGTCAGCATCTCCTAGTCACCGTGATGATGATGATGAGAGAGAGACACGCAAACTGCAAATATACAGCAGGAATCAGGGTCGAGATCGAAACCACGACCTCCTGTAAACCAGGCGAGGTAGTCAACATCTCCTAGCCACCGTGATGATGATGATGAGAGAGAGACACGCAAACTTTAAATATTGCAGCAGGCATCAGGGTCGGGATCGAAACCACGACCTCCTGTATACCAGGCGAGGTAGTCAACACGTCACCACCATGGCACGCCTTCACTGCCATACCCGGCCGCCTTTGTCTCCCAAGTGGCGATGTTTACACATTGCACCAGGTACTAGTTTGAGCCTGAGTAGACCTAGGGTTGGCCCAGGACCGGTTTGGATAATCATCAGTGATGTCGGTGGCTGTGGGCGGGAATCGAACTCAGGACGCCGGGTTCGTGGTGCAGCATGTTAAACGCTACCCCACTTCTCCACCACACACACACAGATATACAGACACATGGATACACACACACACAGATATACAGACACCTTTGATACACAGACACACGCAGATATACAGACACATGGATACACACACAGACACCTACAGACACATGGATACACGCACAGACACACGCAGATATACAGACACATGGATACACACAGACACACATGGATACACACACAGACACACACAGACACACATGGATACACGCACAGACACACGCAGATATACAGACACATGGATACACACACAGACACACATGGATTGCCTTCAACTTGGACCCATATCTAACAAAGAGGGCCCTTGCCAATAAACAACTGGCGGTCCTCCAGCGAGCGAGTGGGTCGGCGAGCGAATGCAAATTCCAGCAAGCGAGTGAGCGAGTGGGTAGGTGAGAGGGTGAACGATCCAGCGAGTGAGCGAGTGGGTAGGTGAGCGGGTGAACGAACCAGTGAGTGAGTGAGTGGGTAGGCGAGCGGGTGAACGAACCAGCGAGTGAGTGAGTGGGTAGGCGAGCGGGTGAACGAACCAGCGAGTGAGCGAGTGGGTAGGTGAGCGGGTGAACGATCCAGCGAGTGAGCGAGTGGGTAGGCGAGTGGGTGAACGAACCAGCGAGTGAGCGAGTGGGTAGGTGAGCGGGTGAACGAACCAGCGAGTGAGCGAGTGGGTAGGCGAGTGGGTGAACGAACCAGCGAGTGAGCGAGTGGGTAGGTGAGCGGGTGAACGAACCAGCGAGTGAGTGAGTGAGTGGGTAGGTGAGCGGGTGAACTAACCAACGAGTGAGCGAGTGGGTAGGTGAGCGGGTGAACGAACCAGTGAGTGAGTGAGTGGGTAGGCGAGCGGGTGAACGAACCAGCGAGTGAGTGAGTGGGTAGGCGAGCGGGTGAACGAACCAGCAAGTGAGCGAGTGGGTAGGTGAGCGGGTGAACGAACCAGTGAGTGAGTGAGTGGGTAGGTGAGCGGGTGAACGAACCAGCGAGTGAGTGAGTGGGTAGGTGAGCGGGGTGAACGAACCAGTGAGTGAGTGAGTGGGTAGGCGAGCGGGTGAACGAACCAGCGAGTGAGCGAGTGGGTAGGTGAGCGGGTGAACGAACCAGCGAGTGAGTGAGTGAGTGGGTAGGTGAGCGGGTGAACGAACCAGCGAGTGAGCGAGTGGGTAGGTGAGCGGGTGAACGAACCAGCGAGTGAGTGAGTGGGTAGGTGAGCGGGGTGAACGAACCAGCGAGTGAGTGAGTGGGTAGGTGAGCGGGTGAACGAACCAGCGAGTGAGTGAGTGGGTAGGTGAGCGGATGAACGAACCAGCGAGTGAGTGAATGAGTGGGTAGGCGAGTGGGTGAACGAACCAGCGAGTGAGTGAGTGGGTAGGTGAGCGGGTGAACGAACCAGCGAGTGAGTGAGTGGGTAGGCGAGTGGATGAACGAACCAGCGAGTGAGTGAGTGGGTAGGTGAGCGGATGAACCAACCAGCGAGTGAGTGAGTGGGTAGGCGAGCGGGTGAACGAACCAGCGAGTGAGTGAGTGGGTAGGCGAGCGGGTGAACGAACCAGCGAGTGAGTGAGTGGGTAGGTGAGCGGGTGAACGAACCAGCGAGTGAGTGAGTGGGTAGGCGAGCGGGTGAACGAACCAGCGAGTGAGTGAGTGGATAGGCGAGCGGGGTGAACGAACCAGCGAGTGAGCGAGTGGGTAGGTGAGTGGGTGAACGAACCAGCGAGTGAGTGAGTGGGTAGGTGAGCGGGTGAACGAACCAGCGAGTGAGTGAGTGGGTAGGCGAGTGGATGAACGAACCAGCGAGTGAGTGAGTGGGTAGGTGAGCGGATGAACCAACCAGCGAGTGAGTGAGTGGGTAGGCGAGCGGGGTGAACGAACCAGCGAGTGAGTGAGTGGGTAGGCGAGCGGGTGAACGAACCAGCGAGTGAGTGAGTGGGTAGGCGAGCGGGTGAACGAACCAGCGAGTGAGTGAGTGGGTAGGCGAGCGGGTGAACAAACCAGCGAGTGAGCGAGTGGTTCGGCGAGCGGGTGAACCAGCGAGCGAGCGAGTGGTTAGGCGAGCGGGGTGAACGCTCCAGCGAGTGAGCGAGTGGTTCGGCGAGCGGGTGAACGCTCCAGCGAGTGAGCGAGTGGGTAGGCGAGCAGGTGAACCAGCGAGCGAGCGAGTGAGTGGGTAGGTGAGCGGGTGAACGAACCAGCGAGCGAGTGAGTGGGTAGGTGAGCGGGTGAACGAACCAGCGAGCGAGCGAGTGAGTGGGTAGGTGAGCGGGTGAACGAACCAGCGAGCGAGTGAGTGGGTAGGTGAGCGGGTGAACGAACCAGCGAGCGAGCGAGTGGTTAGGCGAGCGGGTGAACCAGCGAGTGAGTGAGTGGGTAGGCGAGCGGGTGAACCAGCGAGTGAGCGAGTGGTTAGGCGAGCGGGTGAACCAGCGAGCGAGCGAGTGGTTCGGCGAGCGGGGTGAACGAACCAGCGAGTGAGCGAGTGGGTAGGCGAGCGGGGTGAACGAACCAGCGAGCGAGCGAGTGGTTCGGCGAGCGGGTGAACGAACCAGCGAGCGAGCGAGTGAGTGGTTCGGCGAGCGGGTGAACGCTCCGGCGTGGCCGGCGTGCAGGGCGCTCACCTCCTGCAGCTCCTTCTCGATCTGCTGCGCGCGGATCACGATGGGCCCCCGCACGGCGTACTCGAGCGCGCGCACGTTCTGGTTCATCGTCTCCAGCGTCAGCGTCCTCCAGGCGGGCTCGGCGGAGACTCCGTTCTCCCCGGCCGCGCCCGTCCGCTGCTCCGTGCCGGGCGAGGCGCACCGCCCGTTGTTGTTGTCCATCGTGCGCTGCTGCTGCTGCCGGTCGGGGAAACGCGTCGACCCCGTTGGCTGTCCACGCGAGATCGAGCGCAGGGCAGCGAGACCTGCACGGTGAGGAGGAGGAGGAGGCAGGCGCGTGCCCAAGAGGGCGGCACCAACGGCGGGCGTCAGACGGACGCGAGACATCGCGCCAGACACCGTCGCGACCCGCTGCCAAGATCCACCAGCGCCGAGATGTCGGCGGCGTGGAGCCGCGCGAGAGCGTCCGGTGGCCGCGGGCTACTTGGTTATTTGGTGATTGCCAAATAACAAAGTTGGGGAGGCGGTTGAACTTTGAACCTCGGAGTCTCGCGGCGGCCGCTACCTCGCGGCGCGAGTCAGCGGAGTCGGTCGGGGCCAACGGTACGAAAGATCAAAAAGCCACGGGGGGGGGGGGGGGGAAGGGGGGTGGGCAGGTGAGGCACGCCGACACCGAAACCCAACCCGGCGAACCACGACCCCCGAACCCCCGATGCCGACAACACCTAACAGTGACCCCAACACCTAAAAGTGACCCCAACACCTAACCGTGACCCCTGACACTCCGACCCCGTCGCGAATTAATTGAACGGGGCCCCCCCCCCCTGTCACCACGCTCCCCCACCACCGCGCCTGTCCGGGTTCCCCTCCGTCCCGTGGGAAGAGCCCCCCCTAACCCGCCCCCCCTGGCTGGCGAGCGGTCTGATCGTGAGCGCTGTCGCCAGCGGTGCGAGCGGCCACGACTCCCGCACACGGAGAGCCGGCCTCGCGTGTGCGGGTGAGGGTTCAATTGGCGCATTGCTTGTGTTGGATAATCTCGCTCTCTCTCTCGCGCTCTCTCTCTCTGTCTTTCTCTCTCGCTCTCTCTCGCTCTCTCTCACTGTCTCTCGCTCTCTCTGGTTTTTTGTTTTGTTTTCCCCTCTCCCGGCTTCGCCCGGACTTTGTAACTCGCCGAGAAGAGGGCACCCGTGACTGGCGGCCGGCCGTGGTGGCTGAGAAGATCGGGGGGGGGGGGGGGGAGAGGGGAGGATGAGAGGGACGATGGGAGGATGGCGGTGGGTGGGAGGATGGGTGGGTGGGTGGATGGGGATGGATGGGGGTGGGTGGGAGGCCAAGGGTCGAGTGAACAAGGATGCCGCTGTGTCTGTGACTGCGACGCCTCACGTGATCATCGCGCTGCCACCCCAAGCTCGTCGTCACAGCGCCTGCTTGACGACCATCGCTTGACGAACGCCGCCTGACGACCGTCGCCTGGCGACCGCCGCCTGGCGACCGCCGCCTGGCGACCGCCGCCTGGCGACCGCCGCCTGGCGACCGCCACCTTGCGACCGCCGCCTGGCGACCGCCGCCTGGCGACCGCCGCCTGACGACCGTCGCCTGGCGACCGCCGCCTGGCGACCGCCGCCTGACGACCGCCGCCTGGCGACCGCCGCCTGGCGACCGCCGCCTGACGACCGTCGCCTGGCGACCGCCGCCTGGCGACCGCCGCCTGGCGACCGCCGCCTGGCGACCGCCGCCTGGCGACCGCCGCCTGGCGACCGCCGCCTGGCGACCGCCGCCTGACGACCGCCGCCTGGCGACCGCCGCCTGGCGACCGCCGCCTGGCGACCGTCGCCTGGCGACCGCCGCCTGACGACCGCCGCCTGACGACCGCCGCCTGGCGACCGCCGCCTGGCGACCGCCGCCTGGCGACCGCCGCCTGGCGACCGCCGCCTGGCGACCGCCGCCTGACGACCGTCGCCTGGCGACCGCCGCCTGGCGACCGCCGCCTGACGACCGCCGCTATTATCATTATCGTCCGGCACCTCCGATTAAGCGCGGTGTGCCCATGTACGGTGCGAAAGAAGTTCAACGAACACACACAAAGACAAAGATCCCCCATACAGCCTGTAACAGACTGTTGGGGCAAGTGCTGTTAGCTCGTAGCAGCAACCCACAAGGGGGTGGGTGGCCAGCACCACGCCCGACCGCCTTTGTCTCCCCAGTGGCGATGTTTACTACACACCGCACCAGGTACTCATTTGAGGCTGAGTGGACCTAGGGGAGGCCCAGGACCGGTTCAGCTAATCGTCACCGGTGTTGGTGTGAGCGGGAATTGAACTCGGGTCGACGGGTTCGTAGTGCAATAGCGCGCTAAACGCTGCACGTACGGTGCAAAAGAAGTTCAGCATTCATACACACACACGTGTACACACGCACATACACACGTACACACACACACGTACACGCACGTACACACGCACACACCTACAACAACAACCGCCATTCGCCACTAAGTGGCGGTGACGTCACCACGACGCTTGTGCCAGGCCATGTGCACCTTGAGGCCACGTGAAGTGTCGAACGCCCGCTGGCAGGAGGTCACTGGGCAGACCCAGCAGGTGCCACGGGTCGACTGACCGAGATGACTGAGATGACTGGCTGATGCACCACCTGTGCCCCCTACTGTGCCAACTTGCTGTGCTTTATCCACCCGGCGCTCCGCTCGTTGTTGTGAGCGTCGCTCCTCCGCCCTCCGTTGTTGTTGGAGGGCGACTGCCTCCAACTGCCCAGTAGCGTCCTTCACGAGCATCCTCCACAGAGGCCGATCTTGACACCGCTGGTACCAGTCATCGGCAAGTCCACTCAGCTCCACGTCCTCCTGTACCACATCACTCCATCTCTTCTCTAGCCCGTGCCGCGCACGTTTAGCCCCCTTGATCCCGATCCGGCCGAACAAAAGCTGTTTAGGCATGTGGTGGCTGGGCATGCGGGCTACATGACCCAGCCTTGCCTGCCGGAGGAGCTCACCGATGGGACTTTGTCCAGATCTTTCAAGGATTTGTGAGCTCCTCACACAATCCAGCCTGGTTAAGCCCAGGATGGATCGTAGGCAGGCCAGACTAAATGTTTCTAACCGGCGAAGACGCTCCATTAGGGGGGTCCACGTTTCGCAAGCGTAGAGAAGAGAGGGAATGACCGTGGCCGAGAAGACCTGAAGCTTCGTGCGGAGTGACAGACCAGGCAAGCTTCCACACAGCGTTACGCAACCGATGAAAAGATATTGCCGCTCGACTGATTCGGAGTGAGACCTCCGCTGCCAAACCGGAGCCGGTCATGAGCACACTGCCCACAAAGACAAAGATCCCCCATATAGCCTTAACAGACTGTAGGGGCAAGTGCTGTTAGCGAGCACCTATGAAGGCCGGAACGGTACATGAGGGGGTGGGCGGCCAGCACCACGCCCGGCCGCCTTTGTCTCCCTAGTGGCGATGTTTACACACCGCATCAGGTACTCATTTGAGGCTGAGCAGACCTAGAGGGGAGGCCTAGGACCAGTTCAGATAATGGGTCACTGGGCGGCGTGTGAGAATCTAACTCGTGTCGGCTCGCCACTGTGGGGGCGTCCATAAATGACGTCACGAGATTTAGGACGATTTTTGACCCCCCCCCTCGTCACACATCGTCACAAATGTCTGACCCCCCCCCCCCTAGGTGCGCGACATCATTTATGGACGGTCCCTGTGGGGAGACGTTTTTGTCTCCCCACTGCTGGATGAGGAGCAGAGGTCGCAAACGGGTTTTGATTCCTTACCCCCCGTACCCCCCGTACCCGTACCCGTACCCAGCCGCACCAGGGTCGCAAACGGGTACCCGTACCCGTACCCGGCCGGGTACGGGTAGCCGTTCCCTACCCGTACCCGTACCCTACCCGAAATGAGTGACAAACGGTGACTCACCAGCGACTCACGGCCTACCCGTACCCGGCCGGGTACGGGTAGGGTACGGGTATCGGGTACCTGATTGCGACCTCTGGGATGAAGCCATGTTGCAGGCGCGGGTGGGTTGATTCTAGGAACTTAAATTGTGAGAAGAGACAAGACGTTGGGAAATGAGTGACAAACGGTGACTCACCAGTGACTCACGGCCTACCCGTACCCGGCCGCACCAGGGTCGCAAACGGGTACCCGTACCCGGCCGGGTACGGGTAGTCGGGTATCGGGTAGGGTACGGGTATCGGGTACCCGGTTGCGACCTCTGATGAGGGGGCATCCCCACCTCCGGGCAGTGGTGCTTCTCTTGGCCATACTTCACCACGCCGGTCAATGCGGGCCCAGGGTTGGGAGCAGAGACACCGGCGGTTACCGGGTGCCGCAGTTCAAGTTCAAGTTTCATGTATTAGGTGTAGCCCTGTGAGCCATTCGGCTCTTGAATCGGGTGCATCCGCAACAAACAAAAACATGAACAAGAAACATCTTAAAGTGACTATGTGACTAAGTGCAAACAGAAAATCCAAGAAAAGACAGCAAAATGTTGCAGAAAAAAAAGCACCGTACACCAACGCTGTGTGCAAAAATCCCAGTGGGATGCAAGTCAAACAACAACAACAACAACCACAAGACAACTTAGATTAAGGCCATCAGTCTAACTCTGTACTACTACAAACAAACATGGCTAAACCAATACACTTTTCGAAATCACCAAAATAAAGCCATGAAAGCAATGAAACAGCGATCATAGGAACTGTGACGGAATTTTCACAATAGTGCGCTAACTGCGGCGCCGCCACTCCTCCGCCCCCCCCACCAATCGTCGCGTGGGACCGTGGCGCTGACCTCCGCCCGGCTCGTTGTTGTTGTGTTACCCCCCCCCCCGCACCCCCCCCGCCCCCCCCGCCCCCCCCCCCCGGTCATGAGCACACTGCCCAGGTATGGGAAACTCTCCACTCTCTCCACTACTGCCCCATCACCGATTGGGAGTTGTGGGGGTGGAGTGTTTGATTTATTGAATAATCTTTGCCAGGACCTTTCCCTACACACTGAGGAGTGAGATGCCCGTGTAGTTGTTACAGTCTGTGCGGTCCCCCTTCTTAAAGAGGGGGACCACCAGGGCATCCTTCCAGTCCTGCGGAACCCGTCCAGTGGTCCAGACTGTTGTTATGATGTCATGTAGGGCAGTCTGCGCACAAACACCACCCTCCCTTAGCATTTCGCTTGGGAGATCATCTTTGTCCGGTGCGTTTCCTGGTCTCAGACTCTGTACTTCCTGAACAGATGGCACCTCAGCCAGCCACTCACAGGGGGTGACTACTTCTTCCAATATTAGAGGCACTGCAGCCTCAGCCAGGGTGATTCCCACTTTGCCCCACGATGTTTTCCAGGCTGAGGGATTTCCCCTCCCCCAGGACCTCCCAGAAATGCTCAGCAAATCTGCAAACCTGTTCCTGGGGGTCGGAGATCAGATCACCGTTCTTTCCTCTAATGATGGTAATAGGTGTGGCGCTGCAGGTGACTTTTTTGATGGAATTAAAGAGTTATTTGTGATCGCGGGATACTGAGGCAGACTCCATCTCCTCAGCAACCCGCGACCACCACCCATCCTTGCAGCGCCTCACGGCTCTCCGAACCTCCGAGCGAAGACTGCGGTAAACCTCCTCATTCTCTGACGGGGGATGCTGTAGACGATGAGAGTGGGCCTGTCGCTTTTTCTCAGCCAGCCTGAACACCTCCTCTGTCAGCCAGGGTGTCTGGGGAGGTCTGGACCGTGTACCCAAAGCAGCCATTGCAGCTGCATGAGCCACAGTCCTAAACCTCGCCCATTTCCCCTCGACATCAGGAGGAGTGGGGGACGATGCCAACGCCAGCTGCAAGCGATGATAAAATTCTCGCTTGCAACTTTCATCAGCTAGCTGAGACCAGGCCACTGTGGCTTTGAATGGGGTCTTGGGTGTACACCCACCACTGGAGTGGAAGAATGGCAGGCGCATCTTACAGATGACAAGTCGATGGTCAGTGGGCAGATCAGCTCCACGGTAGGTCACGGTGTCAAGGACATGGGCTCGCATCCGCTGGTCCTTCACTATGTAGTCCAGCAGATGTTCTGGCTTGGACCCGGATGTTGTGTGATTGGTGCCGATGCCGGAACAGCGTGTTGGTAATTACAAGCCCATGGGCTGCACACAAGTCTTGCAGCCTCCAGACTTTTGTGCAGCCCATGGGTTCATAATTACCAACACCACCACACTGTTCAACCACCAACACACTCTGTGCCACCACCACCACAGTGTGTTCTGCCACCACCACCACACTGTGCCACCACCACCACCACACTGTGTGCTACCACTACCTCCACCACACTGTGTTCAACCACCCCCCCTCTCACCCCTCTCACCCCCCACCCCCCGAAGTGCCTTTGTGTGACCCGCGAGCACACACACACACATTGACACACACACACAGACACACATTGATACACACACAGACACACACACACACACAGACACACACAGACACAAACACACACACAGACACACACAGACACACACATTGACACAGACACACGCACACACAGACACACACACACATTGTCCCCAGCAGAGCGGCGATTCACACAGGCCTGGCTGCGTGTGTGAGAGAGAGACGCAGAACACTCCTCACTCAATGGGGCTCTTTGTGGAGGGATGTGGAGAAGAGTGGGGTGGGGGAGATAGTGGAGATGGAGTGGAGATGGAGGGAAAGAGAACGGGGGAGGGGAGGGGTAGAGAGATTGGAGAGAGTGAGTAGGTACTCATTTGAGGCTGAGTCGACCCTGGGTGGAGGCCCTGGACCCGTTCAAACATTCACCACTGGTATCGGTCATTAGCAGGAATCCAACTCAGGTCACCGCACTAACCACTGCGGAGTTGGTAGGGCAGAGTCTAGCTGCGCTCGGGAGGGAACCAGTTTTTAAATCCTTTATATTAAGTTCACTTGCTTGCTTGCTTGCGCGATTGCGACCGTGCAAATCTTTCGGTCGTTTTTTAACCCACTTCCCGTGATCCAATCGAGCTGACATTTTGCACACAGACTCGCTGTGCGTGACAATGCATTTTCGTGACATTTTTCTCCAAAATTTTACGCTTTTTAGGAAAAAAGAAATTATATTTAATTACCAATTGCTTAATGGTGGCAGGCAATCATCTGACCCATAGGTGGCAGCCATCTCAAGCCAGAGGACGAGAGGACTCTAGCCGTCACGCATATAAAGGATTTATAGTGAAAAACTTTGTTTTTACGGGTTAATTTTTTACCGAGTTCGATTCCCACTCCTGGCCAACGCCAGCGGTGACGATGACCTCAACCGGTTGTGCTGGCTACTCGCTCGCAGCACTTGCCCCAATAGCCTGCTCAAGGCTACACGGGGGATATTTGTCTTTGTCTTGGTCATACACACACACACACAAGATCCCCCCGGAAAGCCTCAATTGAGTTTTGGGGTAACTGCTGTTAGCGAGCAGCACCTATGAAGGCTAGCGCCACGCCCGGCCGCCTTTGTCTCCCCAGTGGCGATGTTGACTACACACCGCACCAGGTACTCATTTGAGGCTGAGACGACCTAGAGGAGGCCCAGGGACCGGCTTGGACAATCATCACCGGCGTTGACCGTGAGCGGGAGTCGAACTCGGGTCGCCGGGTTCGCAGCGCTAACCGCCGACACCGCCGCTCACCCCGCGCACACCGACACCCTGACACACACGCACACACACACACGCGCACACACATCCACACACACACACGCACACACGCACGCACGCACACACGCACACACACACGCGCACACACACCCACACACGCACACGCACGCACACGCACGCACACACGCGCACGCACACACACACGCACGCACGCACGCACACACGCACGCACGCACGCACGCACGCACGCACACACACACACGCACGCGCGCGTATACACAACGGCGTGTGTTCGTACACTCGTACGAAGGTGCAAAGTCCGTCCAGCGCCCCGTCAACGTCGAGTGGGCGGAGGAGCGGTGGGACGAAGAGGGCGCCGAGGGCGGCAACGTCCCGTGGTGCCGACGGAGAGAGGAGCCGAGCGATGATGACACAAAGACAAAGATTCCCCGTGTAGCCTGCACGGACTGTAGGGGCAAGTGCTGTTAGCGAGCAGCACCTATGAAGGCCGGCACGGCACACGAGGGGGTGGGTGGCCAGCACCACGCCCGGCCGCCTTTGTCTCCCCAGTGGCGATGTTTACGCACCGCACCGGGTTCTCATTTTGAGGCTGAGTCGACCTAGGGGAGGACCAGGACCGGTTCAGGTAATCGTCCCAGGTGTTGGTGGCCGTGAGCGGGAATCGAACTCGGGTCGCCGGGTTCGTAGCGCGGCGTAGCGCTAACCGCTGCACCACCGCTCCCACAATTATCACGTAGAGCACACACGCACGCACACACACACGGGACACATTGTACACACAAACACACACACACACTAGAGACAAGACACACACACACACGCACACATACACGGGACACATTGTACACACAAACACACACACACACTAGAGACAAGACACACACACGCACGCACACATACACGGGACACATTGTACACACAAACACACACACACACACTAGAGACAAGACACACACACACACGCACACATACACGGGACACATTGTACACACAAACACACACACACACACTAGAGACAAGACACACACACACACGGAACAACAGCCACCATTTGCCAGTAAGTGGCGGTGACATCACCACAGCCCTTGTGCCAGGCTAGGTGCACGCCGAGGCCACGTGTAGCGTGGAAGGCAGGTTACGCGACAGACCCAGGTACTATGGGTTGACCCACTGAAATTACTGTACCACCTATGCCCCCCCCCTCCCCACTGTGCAAACTTGCTGTGTTTTATCCGCCCGGTGCCCCGCTCGTTGTTGTGAGCGTCGCTCCTCCGCCCTCCGATGTTGCTGGAGGGCGACTGCCTCCAACCGCCCAGTAGCAGCGTCCTTCACGAGCCTCCTCCTCCGCAGAGGCCGATCTTGACACCGCTGGTACCGGTCACCGGCAGGTCCACTCAGCTCCACGTCCCCCCCCCCCCCGTCTCTTCCATAGGCCGTGGGCGGCATGCGGGTGGAACGTGAGCTCTCAGTGGTGCGGAGAGTGCCGCCCAGATTAACCGTGTCCTGCACATTGTGAACATTACTCGCTTCTCACGTTACCCATGCGGGCAGCAGTGTGCGAGGGGTCGACGGGGTAGCTGGGTGGTTGATTGGCTGGGTCGCTGAGCGGCTGGGTGGGTGAGTGGCTGGGTGGTTGAGTGGCTGGGTGGTTGACTGGCTGGGTGGTTGACTGGCTGGGTGGTTGATTGGCTGGGTGGTTGACTGGCTGGGTGGTTGAGTGGCTGGGTGGCTGGGTGGTTGACTGGCTGGGTGGTTGACTGGCTGGGTGGTTGAGTGGCTGGGTGGTTGACTGGCTGGGTGGTTGACTGGCTGGGTGGTTGAGTGGCTGGGTGGTTGACTGGCTGGGTGGTTAACTGGCTGGGTGGTTAAGTGGCTGGGTGGTTGACTGGCTGGGTGGTTGAGTGGCTGGGTGGTTGAGTGGCTGGGTGGTTGAGTGGCTGGGTGGGTGACTGGCTGGGTGGTTGACTGGCTGGGTGGTTGAGTGGCTGGGTGGTTGAGTGGCTGGGTGACTGGCTGGGTGGTTGACTGGCTGGGTGGTTGACTGGCTGGGTGGGTGACTGGCTGGGTGGTTGACCGGCTGGGTGGTTAAGTGGCTGGGTGGTTGACTGGTTGGGTGGTTGATTGGCTGGGTGGTTAACTGGCTGGGTGGTCGAGTGGCTGGGTGGTTAAATGACTGGGTGGTTAAGTGACTGGGTGGTTAAGTGGCTGGGTGACTGAGTGGCTGGGTGGTTGAGTGGCTGGGTGGCTGAGTAGCTGGGTGGTTGAGTGGCTGGGTGGTTGAGTGGCTGGGTGGTTGACTGGCTGGGTGGTTGACTGGCTGGGTGGTTGAGTGACTGGGTGGTTAAGTGACTGGGTGGTTAAGTGACTGGGTGGTTAAGTGGCTGGGTGACTGAGTGGCTGGGTGGTTGAGTGGCTGGGTGGTTGACTGGCTGGGTGGTTAAGTGACTGGGTGGTTAAGTGACTGGGTGGTTAAGTGGCTGGGTGGTTGAGTGGCTGGGTGGTTGAGTGGCTGGGTGGTTGAGTGGCTGGGTGGCTGAGTAGCTGGGTGGTTGAGTGGCTGGGTGGTTGAGTGGCTGGGTGGTTGAGTGGCTGGGTGGTTGACTGGCTGGGTGGTTGACTGGCTGGGTGGTTGACTGGCTGGGTGGCTGGGTGGTTGACTGGCTGGGTGGTTGAGTGGCTGGGTGGCTGAGTGGCTGGGTGACCTGAGTTTCACACATGGTCACGGCCACCGTGACTTAGACACGGGGATAGGGGTGGGGGGTGAGCGTTGATTCAGCGCAAGCAAGACTCTGGATGTTGAAAGCAGGCCAGACTTTGCTTATTATGGAATCGTTGCAGCTGAAGTTACATTCTCCCAGAAGGCCGTGCGGGTCAATGGGCTGTGTTACGGGGTTATTATTAAACAGGGTGGCCCAAAAGTCAGGATGCTGTATCATTCCGCGCACCGTATCCCTCCGCCTCAGCCCGCGCAGTTCAAGAAAGTAGTTCGTCGCTGGCTTGCGGGACAGGGGCAGCTGTCAAATCAGGCCTCTCCCAAATGCCCACGAGGCAATGTTAGTCTGTGGATAATGTTCGTCTATGGGCACGAGCCTGGTGGTCTCTCCTAGCCTCGTGGGTCTCTCCTAGCCCGTGGGTCTCTCCTAGCCCGTGGGTCTCTCCTAGCCCGTGGGTCTCTCCTAGCCCCGTGGGTCTCTCCTAGCCCGTGGGTCTCTCCTAGCCCCGTGGGTCTCTCCTAGCCCGTGGGACTCTCCTAGCCCCGGTGGTCTCTCCTAGCCCGTGGGTCTCTCCTAGCCCCGTGGGTCTCTCCTAGCCCGTGAGTCTCTCCCAGCCCCGTGGGTCTCTCCTAGCCCGTGGGTCTCTCCTAGCCCGTGGGTCTCTCCTAGCCCCGTGGGTCTCTCCTAGCCCGTGAGTCTCTCCCAGCCCCGTGGGTCTCTCCTAGCCCGTGGGTCTCTCCTAGCCCGGGGTCTCTCCCAGCCCGTGGGTCTCTCCTAGCCCCGGGTCTCTCCTCGCGCTGAGAACCCCGGATTCAAGGGGATTGCACAACACCGCCATGGCAACATCGCAATCTTTGACCCCCCCCCCCGCTCCCCCTTGTGTAACGTTTACAAGCAGAGAGAGAGACAAACACTTGCACGCATCATCATCATCATGATGATTATCATGATGACAGTAAGATCATCTTAGACTGTGGCCAAGTGCAGACCCGGGTGCCACGGGTCGACTGACTGAGATGACTGGCTGATGCACCACCTGTGCCCCCTACTGTGCCAACTTGCTGTGCTTTAGCCGCCCGGCGCTCCGCTCGTTGTTGTGAGCGTCGCTCCTCCGCCCTCCGTTGTTGTTGGAGGGCGACTGCCTCCAACTGCCCAGTAGCGTCCTTCACGAGCCTCCTCCACAGAGGCCGACCTTGACACCGCTGGTACCAGTCATCGGCAAGTCCACTCAGCTCCACATCATCTTATACCACATCACTCCATCTCGCACGCACACAAAGACAAAGATCCCCAGTATAGCCTGAACAGACTGTTGGGGCAAGTGCGAAAGGGTGGGTGGCCAGCACCACGCCCGGCCGCCTTTGTCTCCCTAGTGGAGAAGTTTACACACCGCACAAAAGTACTCATTTGAGGCTGAGTCGACCTAGGGGAGGCCCTGGACCGGTTCAGATCATCGTCACTGTTGTTGGCCGTGAGCAGGAATGGAACTGGGGTCGCCAGGTTCGTAGCGCAGCGTAGCGCTAACCGCTCCCCACGCACAGACTCACACCTACATGGGAAATGTAACATACTTATTAAAGGCCTGGCATAAGCTTATTTTGGACGAGAGATCATACTGTTAATGTGTTTCGGCAGACGCACACACATTCTCACGTGCACAGTCACATATTGTCACACACACACACACAGAAATTCACACACACCCATGCCGCATACCGGGACACAGCAGCAAGAAGGGGCCTGGGTTCGAATCCCGACTCAGGTGCCGTTCTGTTTGGAGTTTGTGTGATCTCTCTCTCTCTCCCCCTGTTCTGCAGAGTGAGTGGAGTTTGTATGATCTCCCCCTGTTCTACAAAGTGTGTGAGTGAAGTTTGTATGATCTCCCCCTGTTCTACAGAGTGAGTGAGTGAAGTTTGTATGATCTCGCCCTGTTCTACAGAATGAGTGAGTGGAGTTTGTGTGATCTCGCCCTGTTCTACAGAGTGAGTGAGTGGAGTTTGTGTGATCTCCCCTTGTTTGACAGAGTGAGTGGAGTTTGTGTGATCTCCCCCTGTTCTACAGAGTGAGTGAGTGGAGTTTGTGTGATCTCCCCCTGTTCTACAGAGTGAGTGAGTGTAGTTTGTGTGATCTCCCCCTGTTCTACACAGTGAGTGAGTGAGTGGAGTTTGTATGATCTCCCCTTGTTCTGCAGAGTGAGTGAGTGGAGTTTGTGTGATCTCCCCTTGTTTGACAGAGTGAGTGGAGTTTGTGTGATCTCCCCCTGTTCTACAGAGTGAGTGAGTGAAGTTTGTATGATCTCGCCCTGTTCTACAGAATGAGTGAGTGGAGTTTGTGTGATCTCGCCCTGTTCTACAGAGTGAGTGAGTGGAGTTTGTGTGATCTCCCCTTGTTTGACAGAGTGAGTGGAGTTTGTGTGATCTCCCCCTGTTCTACAGAGTGAGTGAGTGGAGTTTGTGTGATCTCCCCCTGTTCTACAGAGTGAGTGAGTGTAGTTTGTGTGATCTCCCCCTGTTCTACACAGTGAGTGAGTGAGTGGAGTTTGTATGATCTCCCCTTGTTCTGCAGAGTGAGTGAGTGGAGTTTGTGTGATCTCCCCTTGTTTGACAGAGTGAGTGGAGTTTGTGTGATCTCCCCCTGTTCTACAGAGTGAGTGAGTGGAGTTTGTGTGATCTCCCCCTGTTCTACACAGTGAGTGAGTGAGTGTAGTTTGTGTGATCTCCCCCTGTTCTACACAGTGAGTGAGTGAGTGTAGTTTGTGTGATCTCCCCCTGCTCTACAGAGTGAGTGAGTGTAGTTTGTGTGATCTCCCCCTGTTCTACAGAGTGAGTGAGTGGAGTTTGTGTGATCTCCCCCTGTTCTACACAGTGAGTGAGTGAGTGTAGTTTGTGTGATCTCCCCCTGTTCTACAGAGTGAGTGAGCGTAGTTTGTGTGATCTCCCCCTGTTCTACACAACGAGTGAGTGGAGTTTGTGTGATCTCCCCCTGTTCTACACAACGAGTGAGTGGAGTTTGTGTGATCTCCCCCTGTTCTACACAGCGAGTGAGTGGAGTTTGTGTGATCTCCCCCTGTTCTACACAGTGAGTGAGTGAGTGGAGTTTGTGTGATCTCCCCCTGTTCTACACAGAGAGTGAGTGGAGTTTGTGTGATCTCTCCCTGTTCTACACAGTGAGTGAGTGGAGTTTGTATGATCTCCCCCTGTTCTACACAGTGAGTGAGTGGAGTTTGTGTGATCTCCCCCTGTTCTACACAGTGAGTGAGTGGAGTTTGTGTGATCTCCCCCTGTTCTACACAGTGAGTGAGTGGAGTTTGTGTGATCTCCCCCTGTTCTACACAGTGAGTGAGTGGAGTTTGTGTGATCTCCCCCTGTTCTACACAGTGAGTGAGTGGAGTTTGTGTGATCTCCCCCTGTTCTACACAGTGAGTGAGTGGAGTTTGTGTGATCTCCCCCTGTTCTACAGAGTGAGTGAGTGTAGTTTGTGTGATCTCCCCCTGTTCTACACAGTGAGTGAGTGGAGTTTGTGTGATCTCCCCCTGTTCTACACAACGAGTGAGTGGAGTTTGTGTGATCTCCCCCTGTTCTACACAGTGAGTGAGTGTAGTTTGTGTGATCTCCCCCTGTTCTACACAGTGAGTGAGTGGAGTTTGTGTGATCTCCCCCTGTTCTACACAACGAGTGAGTGGAGTTTGTATGATCTCTCCCTGTTCTACACAGTGAGTGAGTGAGTGTAGTTTGTGTGATCTCCCCCTGTTCTACACAGTGAGTGAGTGAGTGGAGTTTGTGTGATCTCCCCCTGTTCTACAGAGTGAGTGAGTGGAGTTTGTGTGTTCTCTCTCTCTCTGTGGGTTTCCTCCGGGTTCTGCTACCCATAGCTACAACATGCAATTTGGCCGCTTCCAGCCAAAAAAGCCACATCCCCAGTGTTGAAAAATCACCTCTGCCAGTTCCTCAATCCGGATTAAACACAGCAGCAGCAGCTTCGCCACCCTCCCCGCGACAGCGTACACGTAGCAGGATCCTCCTGAATACGAGCCTTGAGACTCGGCGAGACTCTCCCGAGAAAACGAGTGCAATGATTATAATCATAGCGATAAAAGTTACATTCTCACACACACTCAGACTCACTCTCTCACCCATACACACTCGCCCACACACACTCACCCACATACTCTCACCCACACAAACACACACGCTCTCACCCACACACTCACCCACACACACTCACCCACACACACACTCACCCACACTCTCACCCACACACACACACACGCTCTCCCCCACACAAACACACCCACACACATACGCGTGTGCGCATGTCACAATGCCAGCACGAGGCACACACACTCTCACCCACACACACTCACCCACACACACTCACCCACACGCTCTCACCCACACACACTCACCCACACAAACACACTCTCTCACCCACACACACTCACCCACACACACTCACCCACACAAACACACACACTCACCCACACACACTCACCCACACACACTCACCCACACCCACTCACCCACACAAACACACTCTCTCACCCACACACACTCACCCACACACACTCACCCACACAAACACACACACTCACCCACACACACTCACCCACACACACTCACCCACACCCACTCACCCACACGCGCACACACACACACACGCGTGTGCGCGTGTCACGATGCCAGCACGAGGCATGTCCCGCAAGCGTCTCCGTCTATTCGTGTCCCGTCTATTCACGCCTCGCGTCTCCCCCGCGGCGCCGCTGACCCCGCTGACCCCCCCCCTGACCCCCCCCCCCCTGACCCCTCCCGCTGACCCTCTTTCGCACCATACGTATATACAACCGCGCTAATCGGAGGTGCGGGGGAAGGACAACGAACGGCTAAACACAACAAGCGGTTCGCAAGAAACGAGTTTTCAATCTCGACTGAAGAGTGGCATCGCAGCATCCGGCGGCTTCCGAATATATCGGAAGGAAGAGCGCGTTCCAGACGGCCGCAGACGCGGCGCGTCTGGAAGCGACGCCGAGCCAGGGCACGGTGACGGGAGAAGTTCGCGTGCCGGTGCCGATACGTGGTCCCTGACGAGACCGGCAAAGGCGCTGCGTGGTTCGATTGTGGCACGATCAGAGCGTTAATTATACTTCTAGATTTGAAGCTTTCGTGACTGCAAGGATTCATATTCTTAGGTTTTTTCGGTAAAGTCACGTAGGTAAAAAATTTAAATTAAAAATTAATGAAAGTAAAATTAAAATAAAATAAAAATCACGACGTTTCGGAGGAAGCTTGTGTTGCCTCCGAAACGTCGTGATTTTTATTTCATTTTACTTTTATTAATTTTTTATTTAAATTTTTTACCCACGTGACTTTACCGAAAAAAAATAAGATTATGAACGTTAATTATACCTCGGCGTGGGTAGCAACGACTTTTTGTCCGGTGTCAAAGTATGGAAAAACAAGAACAGGTTTTTAATCCTTTCTGGCTATAAAACAGGAGTCGTGTTGAGACGTTCAAACACCAAATAGAAACCTTTTTAAATCCTTTATATTAAGTTCACTTGCTTGCTTGCTTGCGCGCTTACGACCCTGCAAATCTTTCGGTCGTTTTTTTAACCCACTTCCCGTGATCCAATAGAGCTGACATTTTGCACACAGACTCGTTGTGCGTGACAATTTATTTTCGTGAAATTTTTTTTCCAAAATGTTACACTTTTTAGGAAAAAAATATATATATTTAATTACCAATTGCTTAATGGTGGCAGGCACTCATCTGACCCATAGGTGGCAGCCATCTCAAGCCAGAGGACGAGAGGACTCTAGCCGCCACGCATATAAAGGATTTATAGTGAAAAACTTTGTTTTTACGGGTTAATTTTTTTTCAAGGACTCAAGTTGCTGCATTAAACCACACGCAGCGCTTGATGTGAACATGCAAACGAACACGTGGCTCTGATACTGGCACAAAGGTCGCCATTGTTCAACTACTAGCAGGGTAAATCCCGGGGCCTACCTCGAGAATCAGCATCTTGTGGAGGAATCCGATGAGCTATGAAGCTCTTTCTCACAAACGTCCAGCAGTAGGGGCAAGGGGTTAAAACGTTACGACAACAACAAGACAAAAGACGATAGGAAAGGTAAGAAAATTCCTTAAAAAAATATACGACTAAAACTAAACTAGAAGTAGGTTTTTACCCTTTCAACTGGTACAAAAACTGACACCTTTATACAAGGCATCATGTTTGCAATAACCACAACACAAGCAGTCAAAATGCAAACCAAAAGAAACAACTTTGATAATGATATGCACTGTCCATGACATGTTAAAATACCCATACCCTACCCGTACCCGGCCGGGTACAGGTAGGGTACGGGTATCGGGTACCCGATTGCGACCTCTGGGATGAAGCCATGTTGCAGGCGCGGGTGGGTTGATTCTAGGAACTTGAATTGTGAGAAGAGACAAGACGTTGGGAAATGAGTGACAAACGGTGACTCACCAGTGACTCACGGCCTACCCGTACCCGGCCGCACCAGGGTCGCAAACGGCTACCCGATACCCGGCCGGGTATCGGGTAGGGTACGGGTATCGGGTACCCGGTTGCGACCTCTGCCGTGGCAACCCCCCCCTCCCCTACGCGTCGGGAGGGGTGGCGCGAACCGCTGCGCCACCACTCGTCCCCCGCGCGGGCGACGCGTCGGTACCTCGACAAGGCTTCTTCCGAATCCTCCTTCGGCTCGGCAAGACGGCAGCGGAGGGAGGGAGGGAGACGTGGAGGCGACGTTGGATCGACGTTGGAACCCTCTGCTTTCACGACGTGGAGAGAGCGGCTGCGAAGAAACGTGGGCCGGCATTTGCACAAGCGGTCATTTTTTAAAAACTTATCATAAACTCATCTTCTTGGTTCTTTCGGTAAAGTCACGTGGAAGGGAAATAATAAAATAATAAAAATTAAACATAATAAAATAATTCTCACGACGGCTGCTTGCGCTGTGGCCGAAACGTCGTGAGAATTATTTTATTATGTTTTATTTTTATTATTTTATTATTTCCCTTCTACGTGACTTTACCGAAAGAACCAAGACGATGAATCCCTGCAGTCACGAAAGCTTTAAATCGAAATTTGATATTTTATTATTTTTTATTTTTATTATTTTATTATTTCCCTTCTACGTGACTTTACTGAAATAACCATGAAGATGAATCCCTACAGTCACAAAACTTTAAATCGAAACTATTAATTTCAGTTTACCACTGAGCTACATGGCTCTCCTTTTCACAAGCGTCCTGGTTACCACAGATGATCGCTCGACCGAGTGGCTTATCGTCATCATCATGGGGAAGTGTAGAGCAGCCAAACACTCGAAACGCGTGGTGACGTTCATTCTAAATGTGGAGGGGAAAACCGGAAAAACCGGAGAAAAATCCACGCGACCACAAGGTGAGAGACACCCACACTCCAAATATACAGCAGCAGCAGGCGTCAGGGTCGGGATCGACCCCACGACCTCCTGCACAGCTGGCGAGGTAGTAAACATCTCCTAGCCACCGTGATGATGATGAGAGAGAGACACGCAAACTACAAATACACAGCAGGCGTCAGGGTCAGGATCGACCCCACGACCTCCTGTACACCAGGCGAGGGAGTTAACATCTCCTAGCCACCGTGGCGTGTTATAGGCTGCTACTGGGCTGACACGTGATGCACGAATACTTTTTGCCACGTATATTTTTAGCGATTCGATTACCTTTCCTATACTTTGCACTTTTATCGTTTTTATTGTATTGTTTGCTGCTGCTGCTGCTGCTGTTGTCAGCGTTAAAATATTGTAATTAGACATCGGCAGGAGGAGTCCGATGCCCTATACAGCTCCTTAGTCACGGATGTCCAGTCAGGGACACGACAAACACAGCACAAGAACAAAAACGACAGACACTAAACAACACATTGTCCTGCGGAGGGAGCTGGTAGGAACGTTGGGTTGCTCGGTCAATGGCCAGGGTCAACGGCGGCGTGGTGTATTCCGCAAATATGGCCGACTGTGAGGGCGGGCACAAGCCGGCGTGAGTAGGTGAAACGTTGAGTTTGATAAGGGCACCACGGGGTGACCAGCCCCTCCCCACTCAGCCCCACCCCACCCAGCCCCACCCAACCTTGCCGATAGCCGGCGGGGCCCCCCTACCAGAGGTCGCAACCGGGTACCCGATACCCGTACCCTACCCGATACCCGGCTACCCGTACCCGGCCGGCTACAGGTAGCCGGCCGGGTAGGGGTACGGGTACCCGTTTGCGACCCTGGTGCGGCCGGGTACGAGTACGGGTAGGCCGTGAGTCACTGGTGAGTCACCGTTTGTCACTCATTTCCCAACGTCTTGTCTCTTCTCACGATTCAAGTTCCTAGAATCAACCCACCCGCGCCTGCAACATGGCTTCATTCCAGAGGTCGCAATCGGGTACCCGATACCCGTACCCTACCCGTACTCGGCCGGGTACGGGTAGGGTACGGGTACGGCCGGGTACGGGTACGGGTACCCGTTTGCGACCCTGGTGCGGCCGAGTACGGGTAAGGAATCAAAAGCCGTTTGCGACCTCTGCCCCCTACTGGGATATTTGTGAAAGAAAAGAAAAAGCGCTTCACTGCTCATCGGATTTCTCCGGGATACAGACCCGCATTCTGCCCGGGCAGTTGGGGTGGGGCAGGGCGCGTTCGCATTTCGGGTTGTGCTGCACTTTTCTATGTCCCACCCAACACGAGGTGGACTTGTCTGCCACCTGCGTACTGTACGCGCAATTGCACACAGTTCATGTGTCTAACGCGTGTGTACAGCCACACGTGTATATGTACTGTACATGTACACGTGCGTACATGCACACGCACGTGTATGTACCGTAAATACACGTGTGTGTGCACACATACATGTACACACACACACACTCGTGTGTTTATTTCAGCCGGAGCTGTCCGGGGCTGAACTCCGGACCCCCCCCCCCCAGCCCCTCCCCCCACCAAAGGGGAAGGGGGGTTGAGCAATCTCTCATTGTGCACGCACACACAAAGACACACACACAGACACACACACACACACACAGACACACACACAGACACACACACACACAGACAGACACACAGACACACAGACACATAGACACACACACAGACACACACACAGACACATAGACACACACACAGACACACACAGACACATAGACACACACACACAGACACACATACACAGACACACACACATACACACAGACACACACAGACACACACACAGACACACACACACAGACACACACACAGACATACACACACACAGACATACACACACACACACAGACACACACACAGACATACACACACACACACAGACACACACACAGACATACTCACACACAGACACACACACACAGACACACACCAGCACTGTCCAGGATGTGTGTACAGTACGGGTGTGTGTGTACAAGGAGCAGTTGAGTAACGGGTTGCAATGGGTAGGGCTAAGAGATGGGGTGAGAGATAGAGTTGGGGTGAGTTGGGGTGAGTGTTGGGGTGAGTTGGGGTGAGTGTGAGAGTTGGGTGAGTGAGAGAGTTGGGGTGAGTTGGGGTGAGTGTGAGAGTTGGGTGAGTGTGAGAGTTGGGTGAGTGTGTGAGTTGGGGTGAGTGTGAGTGTGAGAGTTGGGTGAGTGTGAGAGTTGGGTGAGTGTGAGAGTTGGGTGAGTGTGTGAGTTGGGTGAGTGTGAGAGTTGGGTGAGTGTGTGAGTTGGGGTGAGTTGGGGTGAGTGTGAGAGTTGGGGTGAGTGTGAGAGTTGGGTGAGTGTGAGAGTTGGGTGAGTGTGTGAGTTGGGGTGAGTGTGAGAGTTGGGTGAGTGTGAGAGTTGGGTGAGTGTGAGAGTTGGGGTGAGTGTGAGAGTTGGGTGAGTGTGAGAGTTGAGGTGAGTTGGGGTGAGTGTGAGTTTGGGTGAGTGTGAGAGTTGGGGTGAGTGTGAGAGTTGGGGTCAGTGTGAGAGTTGGGTGAGTGTGAGAGTTGGGGTGAGTTGGGGTGAGTGTGAGTTTGGGTGAGTGTGAGAGTTGGGGTGAGTGTGAGAGTTGGGTGAGTGTGAGAGTTGGGTGAGTGTGAGAGTTGGGTGAGTGTGAGAGTTGGGTGAGTGTGAGAGTTGGGGTGAGTGAGAGAGTTGGGTGAGTGTGAGAGTTGGGGTGAGTGTTGGGGTGAGTGTGAGAGTTGGGTGAGTGTGAGAGTTGGGTGAGTGTGAGTGTGAGAGTTGGGTGAGTGTGAGAGTTGGGTGAGTGTGAGAGTTGGGTGAGTGTGAGAGTTGGGTGAGTGTGTGAGTTGGGGTGAGTTGGGGTGAGTGTGAGAGTTGGGGTGAGTGTGAGAGTTGGGTGAGTGTGAGAGTTGGGTGAGTGTGAGAGTTGGGTGAGTGTGTGAGTTGGGTGAGTGTGAGAGTTGGGTGAGTGTGTGAGTTGGGGTGAGTTGGGGTGAGTGTGAGAGTTGGGGTGAGTGTGAGAGTTGGGTGAGTGTGAGAGTTGGGTGAGTGTGAGAGTTGGGTGAGTGTGAGAGTTGGGTGAGTGTGAGAGTTGGGTGAGTGTGAGAGTTGGGTGAGTGTGAGAGTTGGGGTGAGTATGAGAGTTGGGTGAGTGTGAGAGTTGGGGTGAGTTGGGGTGAGTGTGAGTTTGGGTGAGTGTGAGAGTTGGGGTGAGTGTGAGAGTTGGGGTCAGTGTGAGAGTTGGGTGAGTGTGAGAGTTGGGGTGAGTTGGGGTGAGTGTGAGTTTGGGTGAGTGTGAGAGTTGGGGTGAGTGTGAGAGTTGGGGTGAGTGTGAGAGTTGGGTGAGTGTGAGAGTTGGGTGAGTGTGAGAGTTGGGTGAGTATGAGAGTTGGGTGAGTGTGAGAGTTGGGGTGAGTGAGAGAGTTGGGTGAGTGTGAGAGTTGGGTGAGTGTGAGAGTTGGGTGAGTGTGAGAGTTGGGGTGAGTGTGAGAGTGGGGTGAGTGTTGGGGTGAGTGTGAGAGTTGGGTGAGTGTGAGAGTTGGGTGAGTGTGTGAGTTGGGTGAGTGTGAGAGTTGGGTGAGTGTGTGAGTTGGGGTGAGTTGGGGTGAGTGTGAGAGTTGGGGTGAGTGTGAGAGTGGGGTGAGTGTGAGAGTTGGGGTGAGTGTGAGAGTTGGGGTGAGTTGGGGTGAGTGTGAGAGTTGGGTGAGTGTGAGAGTTGGGTGAGTGTGAGAGTTGGGTGAGTGTGAGAGTTGGGTGAGTGTGAGAGTTGGGTGAGTGTGAGAATTGGGTGAGTGTGAGAGTTGGGTGAGTGTGAGAGTTGGGGTGAGTGTGGGATTTGGGTGAGTGTGAGAGTTGGGTGAGTATGAGAGTTGGGGTGAGTGTGAGAATTGGGTGAGTGTGAGAGTTGGGTGAGTGTGAGAGTTGGGGTGAGTGTGAGAGTTGGGTGAGTGTGAGAGTTGGGTGAGTGTGAGAGTTGGATGAGTGTGAGAGTTGGGTGAGTGTGAGATGTGGGGTGAGTTGGGGTGAGTGTGAGAGTTGGGTGAGTGTGAGAGTTGGGGTGAGTTGGGGTGAGTGTGAGAGTTGGGTGAGTGTGAGAGTTGGGTGAGTGTGAGAGTTGGGTGAGTGTGAGAGTTGGGTGAGTGTGAGAGTTGGGGTGAGTTGGGGTGAGTGTGAGAGTTGGGTGAGTGTGAGAGTTGGGTGAGTGTGAGAGTTGGGGTGAGTTGGGGTGAGTGTGAGCGTTGGGTGAGTGTGAGGGTTGGGGTGAGAGTTGGGGTGAGGGTTGGGGTGAGTGATAGAGTTGGGGTGAGTGTTGGGGTGAGTGTGAGAGTTGGGGTGAGTGTTGGGGTGAGTGTTGGGGTGAGTGTTGGGGTGAGTGTGAGAGTTGGGTGAGTGTGAGTGTTGGGGTGAGAGTTGGGGTGAGTGTGAGAGTTGGGGTGAGCGTTGGGGTGAGAGTTGGGGTGAGGGTTGGGGTGAGTGATAGAGTTGGGGTGAGGGTTGGGGTGAGTGTGAGAGTTGGGGTGAGGGTTGGGGTGAGTGTGAGAGTTGGGGTGAGGGTTGGGGTGAGTGTGAGAGTTGGGGTGAGTTGGGGTGAGTGTGAGGGTTGGGGTGAGTGTGAGGGTTGGGGTGAGTGTTGGGGTGAGTGTTGGGGTGAGTGTTGGGGTGAGTGTTGGTAGCTGCAGTCCATCATTTTGAGAGGCTCACCGTGGGGAGCGTCCTTTAAATTCCAGATTCGCTTCTCACCCAAAACCTCGCCGTGCGTTTTCACGACTCGAGACACAGACACACACACAGAGACACACAGAGACACACAGAGACACACAGAGACACACACAGACACAAACAGAGACACACAGACACACACAGAGACACACACACACAGAGACACACACAGACACACACAGAGAGACACAGACAGAGACACACACAGACACACACAGAGACACACAGAAACACACAGAGAGACACAGAGACACACAGAAACACACACAGAGACACACACAGAGACACACACAGAGACACACACAGAGACACACACAGAGAGACACACAGAGAGACACGCACAGACACACACAGAGAGACACGCACAGACACACACACAGAGACACACACAGAGACACACAGAAACACACAGAGACACACACAGAGACACACACAGACACACACACAGAGACACACACAGAGACACACACAGAGACACACACAGAGAGACACGCACAGACACACACAGAGAGACACGCACAGACACACACACAGAGACACACACAGAGACACACAGAAACACACAGAGACACATACAGAGACACACAGAAACACACAGAGAGACACACAGAGACACACAGAAACACACACAGAGACACACACAGAGACACACACAGAGAGACACACACAGAGACACACACAGAGAGACACACACAGAGACACACAGAAACACACACAGAGACACACACAGAGACACACACAGACACACACACAGAGACACACACAGAGACACACACAGAGACACACACAGAGAGACACGCACAGACACACACACAGAGACACACAGACACACACACAGAGACACACACAGAGACACACACAGACACACACAGAGACACACAGACACAAACACAGAGACACACAGAAACACACACAGAGACACACACAGAGAGACACACACAGAGACACACACAGAGACACACACAGAGAGACACACACAGAGAGACACACACAGAGACACACAGAAACACACACAGAGACACACACAGAGACACACACAGACACACACACAGAGACACACACAGAGACACGCACAGACACACACGCACAGACACACACGCACAGACACACACACACAGAGACACACACAGACACACACAGAGAGACACTCAGAGACACACACAGAGACACAGACAGAGACATACACAGACACACACAGACACACACACAGACACACACACAGACACACAGACACACACACAGACACACACACAGACACACAGACACACACACAGACACACACAGACACACACACAGACACACACAGAGATACACACAGACACACACACAGACACACAGAGACACACACACAGAGACACACACACAGACACACACACAGACACACGGAGACACACACACAGACACACACAGAGACACACACAGTACACACACGCAGTACACACACGCAGTACGCATACACACAGTACACACACACAGTACACACACACAGAAACACACACAGAGACACACACAGTACACACACACAGTACACACACGCAGTACAGACACACGCACAGCGTACAATCGCATCTCACCTTGTTCCAGCAGCAGCTGCTGCAGTTGCTGATACTTCGCGTAGTGATAGCAGTGGTGGTGGTAGCAGTAGTAGTGGTAGCAGTGGCAGTAGTAGTGGCGGTAGTAGTTGTAGTAGTGGTGGTGGTAGCGGTGGTTGGTAGTAGTGGTGGTGGTTGGTAGTAGTAGTGGTGGTGGTGGTAGTGGCAGTAGCGGTAGTAGTAGTAGCAGTAGTGGGTGGTAGTGGTGGTGGTTGTTGTAGTAGCAGTAGTAGCAGTAGCGGCAGTGGTAGTAGTAGCAGTAGTGGGTGGTAGTAGTAGTAGTGGTGGTTGTTGTTGTAGTGGTGGTAGTGGTTGTTGTTGTAGTAGTAGTAGTGGTGGTGGTTGTAGTAGTGGTGGTTGTTGTAGTGGTGGTTGTTGTTGTAGTAGTGGGTGGTAGTGGTGGTGGTTGTTGTAGTGGTTGTTGTTGTAGTAGTGGTTGTTGTTGTAGTAGTGGGTGGTAGTGGTGGTGGTTGTTGTAGTGGTTGTTGTTGTAGTAGTGGTTGTTGTTGTAGTAGTGGGTGGTAGTGGTGGTGGTTGTTGTAGTGGTGGTTGTTGTTGTAGTAGTGGTTGTTGTTGTAGTAGTGGTGGTAGTGGTAGTGGTTGTTGTTGTTGTAGTAGCAGTAGTAGCAGTAGCGGCAGTGCCCGGCTCTGCTACTCAGCGCGGGGCCACGCCGCGGGTCGTGGACACGTGCGGCAACACGCCAGGGAGCCGATCTCACAGCGACCACCACCACCACGACGCCTGCTGCTGCTGCTACTGCTGCTGGTGGTGCTGCTGCTGCTGGTGGTGATGATGGTGGTGGTGATGGTGATGATGGTGGTGATGTTGCTTCTGTTGCTGGTGGTGATGATGATGGTGGTGGTGATGATGATGATGGTGGTGATGATGGTGGTGATGTTGCTTCTGTTGCTGGTGGTGATGATGATGGTGGTGGTGTTGGTGGTGGTGTTGGTGGTGCTGCTGCTGCTGCTGATGCTGCTGCTACTGCTGCTGGTGATGATGGTGGTGGTGGTGATGATGATGGTGGTGGTGTTGGTGGTGGTGTTGGTGGTGGAGACGCGTGGAGTGGCGGGGCGGGGAGAAGACGCAGCAGCAAAGCCACGTGGAGCGCAGCGTGGGGTGGGGGGCAGAGTGTGTGCGTGTGTGTCAGTGTGTGTGTCTGTGTGTGTGTATGTGTGTCTGTGTGTGTGTGTGTTAGTGTGTGTATGTGTGTCTGTGTGTCTGTCTGTGTGTGTGTCTGTGTGTCAGTGTGTGTGTGTTAGTGTGTGTTAGTGTGTGTGTCTCTGTGTGTGTCAGTGTGTGTGTGTCTCTGTGTGTGTCAGTGTCTCTGTGTGTGTCAGTGTGTGTGTGTGTGTCTGTATGTCTGTCTGTGTGTCAGTGTGTGTGTGTCAGTGTGTCTCTGTGTGTGTCAGTGTGTGTCAGTGTGTGTGTCAGTGTGTGTCAGTGTGTGTGTCAGTGTGTCTGTGTGTGTGTCAGTGTCTCTGTGTGTGTGTGTGTGTCAGTCTGTGTGTGTGTCAGTGTGTGTGCCTGCGTGTGTGTCAGTGTCTGTGTGTGTGTCAGTGTGTGTGTGTCAGTGTGTGTGTATCATCTGGACACGTTCCCATCGGTGAGCTCCTCCTGCGGGCAAGGCTGCGCTGGGTCACGTTGACCGCGTGGCCACGCAGCTTCTGTTGTGTCGACATGGTGAGGATGTGGGGCTGAGTAGACTCCTCAAGATCGCGGAGAGAGCGGAGGAGCGACAGCTCACAACAACGAGCGGAGCACCGTGCGGATAAAACGCAGCAAGTTGGCACAATGGGGGGTAGGACAGCTGGTGGTGCATCTACCGGTCATCTCAGTCGGCCAACCCATGGCACCTGCTGGGTCTGTCCAGAGACCTCCTCCTGCACCTAGCCTGGCACAGTAGGGGGTACAGCTGGTGGTGCATCTACCGGTCATCTCAGTCGGCCAACCCATGGCACCTGCTGGGTCTGTCCAGAGACCTCCTCCTGCACCTAGCCTGGCACAGTAGGGGGTACAGCTGGTGGTGCATCTACCGGCCATCTCAGTCGGCCAACCCATGGCACCTGCTGGGTCTGTCCAGAGACCTCCTCCTGCACCTAGCCTGGCACAGTAGGGGGTACAGCTGGTGGTGCATCTACCGGCCATCTCAGTCGGCCAACCCAGGTGAACCCCTGAACAGGTGAGAGCTTGAACAGGTAAGAGCCTGAACAGGTGAACCCCTGGATAGGTGAGAGCCTGGAGAGGTAAGAATCTTGCAGCGGCATTCTAATAATATATAATTATTTGAATAATATTTTTAATAACATTTTTATAACCTATTTTAAAAAAATATATATAAAAAAAAAACGTTTTTTTACTAAAAATGTGAATATATATTTTTTACAAATTACTTAAAAAAGAAAAAAGAAATTCATGACATTTTAGCATTATTTTATTTCCATTGTAGTGACACGGCGCCGACTGCTGTCCAGCAGCGGAAACTGCGGTGGACAGCGCACATGCCGCCGAGCGTGTCCACGACGTTTCGGAGGCAACACAAGCTTCCGTCTTCAGGTGGCACCGTCACAGCAAAATAATTTTTATTTAATTTTTTTACCTCCGTGACTTTACCGAAAAAAAAACAAAGAGTATGGACCCTTGCAGTCACGAAAACTTCAAATCTAGAATTATATTTGTTTGCGTTTCACCCTTGTGATGGGACTTTGTAGGATGAACGTTGAGATGTATAAGAGGCACGGGGTGACCCATGAGGTCTCAATTGGTCTGTAATAAAGTAGGGCACTGATAAGGGGTTGACAGGTATGAGTGCTACTACCACTGCACAGTTTGTAATCGCACGACCATTTAAAACTAAAAATAATTATTGCCCATTGGCCCAATATCAAGTGCACTGTGTGTGTGTGGTTTAGCTCAGGTGGAGAAAGCAGTAGGACCCAGAGGAAATCCACGCAGACCAGGGGGTTAGGAGGACATACAAACAAACATACAAACATGCAAACTCCACACAAACACACGCACAGGAGTACCCCCTTTCTCGCCACCCCGTGCAGACACTAATGAGAAACGTCAATTGAATAACACCTGGACCATTGCCACAATCTTATAAAACTAGTTCCCAGAACCAGTATCGCAAGATTGCGTGATTTTCCAATTCTGACAAAGCTCTGGGTTCAAGCCAGAGGTCGCAACCGGGTACCCGATACCCGTACCCTACCCGATACCCGGCTACCCGTACCCGGCCAGGTACGGGTACCCGTTTGTGACCCTGGTGCGGCCGGGTACGGGTAGGCCGTGAGTCACTGGTGAGTCACCGTTTGTCACTCATTTCCCAACGTCTTGTCTCTTCTCACAATTCAAGTTCCTAGAATCAACCCACCCGCGCCTGCAACATGGCTTCATCCCAGAGGTCGCAATCAGGTACCCGATACCCGTACCCTACCCGTACTCGGCCGGTTAGGGTACGGGTACGGCCGGGTACGGGTACCCGTTTGCGACCCTGGTGCGGCCGGGTACGGGTATGAAATCAAAATCCGTTTGCGACCTCTGGTTCAGACAGTATTGCCCACAGCTATAATCTTTAGTCACCGCTCGTGCCAACACGTGTGCATTCTCAATGTTTGGAACATTAACGCGAAGCTATCTTTGACGAGATGTTCACTACCTCGCCTGGTACGCGGGGAGTCCGTGGATTCTGTTCTGACCCTGACGTCTTGAGCTGAATATTTGGAGTTTGCGGTGTCTCTCTCTCTCTGTCTCTCCCCCCCGTGGTGGCGTGGATTTTTCTCTCCGGGTCCTCCGGTTTTCCCCTCCACATTTAGAAACGGCATCACCACGCGTTTAGAGTGTTTGGCCGCTGCTTTAAATTTCCACGCGATGATGATGATGATAAGAAGCCACTTCGTTCAGATATCATTCGTGATGTCCATTGTCGCTTCTGACAAATAGCTAAACAGCTCAGTGGGGCATTTACGTGGCAAAATACAAACAAATTCATATTCTTAGGTTGTTTCGGTAAAGTCACGTAGGTAAAACATTAAAATTAATAAAAGTAAAATAAAATAAAAATCACGACGTTTCGGAGGCAACACAAGCTTCCGTCTTCAGGTGGAACCGTCACGGCCACGACAGCTGTATCAAGTAAATGAGAGATTGCAGGAGCTACCACTCCGTTTATATAATGGTTGGAGAGGGGGGGGGAAGCGGCAAGTACGGCACACTTTTTATTCATATGGTAAGGTGAGGCTTAAGAGGGTGAGCCTTTGTTATGGAGAGGTACAAAGTCAAAATAGTTTCATGTTATCTTCTTGGTTCTTTCGGTAAAGTCACGTAGAAGGGAAATAATAAAATAATAAAAATAAAAACATTGTACAATAATTTTCACGACGTTTCGACCACAACGCAAGCAGCCGTCCTCGGGTGAAGAACAGGGCTGCTTGCGTTGTGGCCAAAACGTCGTGAGAAATATTTTATTTTATTTTTATTATTTTTTTTCCATTCTACGTGACTTTACCGAAAGAACCAAGAAGATGATTCCCTGCAGTCACGAAAGCTTTAAATCGAAAGTTACAGTTTTGTTTACGATTGAGATCCAATGGGGTGCAAGGCTGCAGCAAAGGGTTAAAGGAGCCACTGCTTCAGATTATTCGGTCGCGATAAATGTCCACGTGGTGGTGCAGCCACTTCTCTGAGCCATCATTCGTGGTGGGCCAGGTCGCTTCTGAAGAGAACACATTGTCCTGCGGAGGGAGCTGGTAGGAACGTTGGGTTGCTCGGTCAATGGCCAGGGTCAACGGCGGCGTGGTGTATTCCGCAAATATGCCCGACTGTGAGGGCGGGCACAAGCCGGCGTGAGTAGGTTAAACGTTGAGTTTTATAAGGGCACCACGGGGTGACCAGCCCCTCCCCACCCCCCACCCAGCCCCTCCCCACCCAGCCCTCCCCACCCAGCCCCTCCCCACCCAGCCCCTCCACACCCAGCCCCACCCTCCCCACCCAGCCCCTCCCCACCCAGCCCCTCCCCACCCAGCCCTTCCCTGCACGACGGACTGACACAATAATCCCCTGTGGGCTGGTGGAACCAGTGGGTTCCTACCAGTAAGAAGCCAATAGCTCAGCGGTGCTTTGCCCTGCAAAGTAAAACGTAGTTGAGTTGTCTTTGTTTGCGTGCGATGTTGACATTTCTTGTACAATACTTTGCACTCCTATCATGCTTGTGCCTTGTCGTGACGTTCTGACTCCGTGCCCCGAGCTCGACATCTGTGACAAAATATCTTCACAGCTCATCGGATACCCCCCTTCCCCCTCCTCCAGTCTAAATAAAGATTCTAATTCCCATGCAGACACGTGCCGCCCAGGGCCACAATAGTTCGTCTTCGCAGTGCTCGGTGTGTGATGTCCGCAGCCGTGGCGCGTTCTCCAATCCACGCGCTTCCTCTTCCTGTTACTCGGTGCGACCCAAAACGTTCGCCCCCCCCCTCTCCTCCTCCTCCACCTCCACCACCACCACGCTTCCTGAGCGCACCTCCTTCGCCTCTTGTTCCGCGTTTCCATCGTCTCCCTGACGGCTCCGATCATCCGTAGCGCGGGCGCTTCGCAAAAACACTTAGAAAAAAACGTTTTAAAAACTCGGCATGTTCGTCAACGGCACCGCGTGGCCTTAATCCCTTTTCTCGATGACGTACACGTACGTACATACGCGTACGTACATACACGTACGTGTACGTCATCGGAACAAGAAGCAAACACACACTGATGACGTACACTGATGTACGTACAAAACTGATGACCACGTGACCACGTACATACGTGTACGTGGTCACGTGGTCATCAGTTTTCCATTCCCGTTCCGATTCGGTTCTGATGCCCGTGTATGTCATCAGTGTTTTTATTTCCAATTCAGTTCCGATGACGTACACGTATGTGTGCGTCACAGAAACCCACAGACTCCTAGAGACCCACAGATGTATATACAAACCCATAGACTCAGAGACCCAGAGACTCACATACCGACGGAACGATTCACTGGCCCACAAACTCACACAGTCCCAAAGACTCGCACAGAGACCCAAAGACTCGCACAGAGACCCAAAGACTCGCACAGAGACCCAAAGACTCGCACAGAGACCCAAAGACTCGCACAGAGACCCAAAGACTCGCACAGAGACCCAAAGACTCGCACAGAGACCCAAAGACTCGCACAGAGACCCAAAGACTCGCACAGAGACCCACAGACTCGCACAGAGACCCACAGACTCGCACAGAGACCCACAGACTCGCAGAGACCCAAAGACTCGCACAGAGACCCATAGACTCGCACAGAGACCCAAAGACTCGCACAGAGACCCACAAACTCACACAGCCTCACAGGTATGTCTATAGGTATGACACTCATTCGCTCACTCTGCAGGACGGGAGCAGAGAGTACAAACTCCACACACAGAGAGGTGCCCGAGTCGGGAATTGAACCCAGGCCCCTCCTTGACGTGTCGCCACCACCCTGCATTCCGCACACAACGAACTTAAAACAACACGCAATGCTGTGTGTATAGTTTAAAGTGAAATCTTTATTGAGTGCATCTTGTGTGTGTACATTCTTTGCACAATCTCTTGTGATTAAAAACAACAAATAAACTATATATATTTTCTTCTTGGTTCTTTCGGTAAAGTCAAGTAGAAGGGAAATAATAAAATAATAAAAATAAAACATAATAAAATAATTCTCACGACGTTTCGGCCACAACGCAAGCAGCCGTCCTCAGGTGAAGAACAGGTCTGTCGAGTAGACAGCGTCTGAAGAAAGAATTATTTTATTGTTTTATTTTTATTATTTTATTATTTCCATTCTACGTGACTTTACCGAAAGAACCAAGAAGATTAATCCCTGCAGTCACGAAAGCTTTAAATCGAAATTTATATATTTTTTTGTTTTACCAGGTAAGGCCCCAACTGAACGATGTAGTTCTTTGCGAGAAGCCATCTGGCTATCACAAATGATAGCTCAGAGAAAGTGGCTCATCATCGTGTGGAATTTTATAGCACAAGCCAAGCAAATACTCTCAACGCGTGATGTTGATCCTAAATGTGGAGGGAAAAACCGGAGGACCCGCAGAGATAAATCCACGCGACCACGGGGAGAGAGACACGCAAACTCCAGATACACAGCAGGCGTCAGGGTCAGGATCGAACTCACGCCCTCTTGTATACCAGGCGAGGTAGTTAACATCTCCTAGCCACCGTGATGATGAGAGAAGCAGACTCCAAATATACAGCAGCAGGCGTCGTCAGGATCGGGATCGAACCCACGACCTCCTTCATACCAGGCGAGGGAGTTAACATCTCCTAGCCACCGTGATGATGATGATGAGAGACATTGCAAACTCCAAATATACAGCAGGTATCGTCATCGTCAGGGTCGGGATCGACCCCACGACCTCCTTCATACCAGGCGAGGGAGTTAACATCTCCTAGCCACCGTGATGATGATGATGATAAAGAGACACAAACTCTAAATAGACAGCAGGCATCAGGGTCGGGATCGAAACCACGAACATCATGCACCGTAGCATGCCCCCCTTCCCTCCTCCCCAAGAGGCAGCGGATGACCAACTCTGCTGGCAAAGAAGGAATGCAGTCAGACTGGCCACCAAGAACCCCTCTCGAATCACCCCCCCCCGCCGCCACCCTTAGCCCTGACCGATGCGCTCGCGACAGGGCCAAGTATGGGATCGTCGTCGTCGGGAGTTTTGTTTTCGCGGTCGTGCTGCCGCCGTGCGTGTCGTTGGGGGCACGATGTCTGACGTTCCACTCCACGAGCCGGGGTGGGGATGGGGGGGGGAGAGCAGAGGTCGCAAACGGGTTTTGATTCCTTACCCGTACCCGGCCGCACCAGGGTCGCAAATGGGTACCCGTACCCGGCCGGGTACGGGTAGCCGTTCCCTACCCGTACCCGTACCCTACCCGAAATGAGTGACAAACGGTGACTCACCAGTGACTCACGGCCTACCCGTACCCGGCCGCACCAGGGTCGCAAACGGGTACCCGTACCTGGCCGGGTACGAGTAGCCGGGTATCGGGTAGGGTACGGGTATCGGGTACCTGGTTGCGACCTCTGGGGGAGAGGCCTTGTGTTCAGGAGCCAAAACATTCACGTCGGAGAGCTGTCGAGGCGGCGCTCGGGAGATGCGAGCGCTCGCGACGGAGAGGCGACGCGCGGCGTTGTCCGGTGAGAACCAAGATTGTTTTGTATCACCTGGACTGAGCTTGATCGGGCAAGAATGCGATCTTAGTAGTAGGTTTTTACCCTTTTAAACTGGTACAAAACTGCCACCTTTATTCAAGGCATCATGTTTGCAATGACCACAACACAAGTAGTCAAAAAAGCAAACAAAAAGAAGCAACTCTGATAATGATAATAATATGCACTGTCCTAGAAGTTGATTGGTCCACACCTGAGACGGCTTTCTTTAAAGCCTAGTCCCCATTGCTGTTGGACCAGATGACGCCAGAAGGCGTACAACTCAAACACAGTGCAATATCAGAGTCTTGAGAGCTCGGGGTAAGCATTTACACTATGAGATCTCTTTTACCAGTGGCAAAATATAGAAGAGATCTCATAGTGTAAACGCGATCTTGTCACGAGACAGCGCTTGTTTAAGATAGATTACACTGGTCAACAACAAAAAAAACATATTTTTTTCTGGCCTGGACTTTTGCAGCTGTTCTAGACTAATTGCAGGGTGCTGATTCCAAATCTGAGCTCAGATTTGCTCTATCACATCTCATTTTTATGCTATCGGCATACCCCATTTTCATTGATTTTACCCAAAATTAACTCTTTCACTTATGATTGCAAGTTGTTGCGAGTCAGTGACTGCTTTAGTGTTAAAATATGGTGCTGTATTTTTAGGATAGTGTGTTTATAATATAATTTTATGTATATATCCACATTTATTTAATATTTTTCTTCTGCAGTTTTTATTGAAAATTCTATATTTGATATCTCAAAAACCTGATGTGATAGACAAAAAAGATTTGGAATCAGCACCCCAAAATTACCTTATGCCAGAAAAAGTGTGTTGACCAGTGTAATAGTGTGGGTCAGGGTGATCCAGGGCAAAAATAAACACAGAATTTTCGCCATGGTGGCTGGGAGATGTTAACTACCTCGCCTGGTATACAGGTGGCGTAGATTCGATCCCGACTCCGACGCCTGCTGCTGTATATTTGGAGTGTGCGTGCGTCTCTCTCCCCGTGGTCGCGTGGATTTGTCTCCGGGTTCTCCAGTTTTTACCTCCACATTTAGAATCAACATCATCGTGCGTTTTTAGAGTATTTGGCTGCTATAAATTTCCACGTGGTAAGCCACTTGGTTGAACGATCATATGTGGCCAGGTCACTTCTGAAAAGGAGATATACATAGCGCAGTGTGGCCTTACCTGCTAAAATAAAAACAGCAGTAGCAACAGTTGCTGGGCACACGTTCAGATTGGCTCCAGGCTCAATTGTTGATCCCATTATCGAGAGAAAATTATTTCTGGGCCATTTTTATTGGGCGTCTCTGCAAAACCCACGACTCCCCACGCGTTCTGCCGGTTGAAACCCGCGGGGGGATTTGGCGATGGGCCGAATACGAGAAGCCATGCTCTGCGCAGAGCGCCGGGCACGGAACAATCTGTGTACAGCAGTAGGGCCTTTCGCGACCAATATTATCCACAACACAGATTTTTTTTTGGGGGGGGGGGGGCTAGATCACGTAACTTAAATGTTGTGTCGTTAAACCCCCCACCAAGCCCGACAATGATCCAATTCATCTTCTTGGTTCTTTCGGTGAAGTCACGTAGAATGGAAATAATAAAATAATAAAACATAATAAAATAATTCTCACGACGTTTCGGCCACAACGCAAGCAGCCGTCCCTCAGTTGGAGAGCAGGTCTGTCGAGTAGACAGAGTCTGAACGATGAATCCCTGCTGTCACGAAAGCTTTAAATCGAAAAATGATCCAACTGGTAAGGTTTGCCACGTGAACAAAACAACGCCCGGTTCGTAAGCTACAATGGACACAATTCTGAGACCACCCCTCTCCCTGCCACGCTGCCATCGTGCCCGCCCCTCACCCTTCGTCCCATGGATGGCGGGCTCGCGGGACGGTACCACGGAGCCATTTCGTGCGAAAGACTGCTCAACTTATGTACATGAGCAATGGTCCTGTCAATCAGTCACTCTCCTGAGTGTTGCATTGATTAAATTATGAATTGACAGCAGTTAGGCTGATAAACTATAAATACCCCCCACCCCGTTTAGCCTTAACAGGCTGTAGGGGCAAGTGCTGTTATCGAACAGCAGCACCTGTGAAGGCCGGCACGGCACACGAGGGTGTGGGTGGCCAGCACCAGTGCCGATGTTTGCCACACACCGTACCACGTACTCATTTGAGGCCGAGTCGATCTAGCGGAGGCCCAGGACCGGCTCAGATAATCGTCACCGGGCGTTGGCGATCGTGAGCGGGAATCGAACCCGGGTCGCCAGGGTTCATAGTGCGTTGCGCTAACCGCTACAACGATCGCTCCCTTTGATAAAACTACACACACGGACACGCAACGGTATGACGATTGCATCGTACGTTCCTACAAGACGTCCCAGGAGTTCACCGAACGCTGCTTATCACTCCCACTCGGTGACACGGCGGGGCAATGTTGATTTGCGTAATCAGGAGAAATATATTCTGTATATCCGGAGGTTTCAAGTGAAACGGGGGGGTTGGGGGGGGTTAAGGCTAAAACCTCTTCCTATTTTATTACACGCTTTTATTTAACTCACTCTGTCTGTTGTTGTTGTATCCTCAAATCTTGTAACTTAATTTTAACCCACTTCCCAATGTGGTATCGACTGCAAACTTGGTATGCTTATGTCATACTGATGACAATACTATATTCTATCATAAAAAAAAAATATATTTTAAAATATTATTTTTTGTTATGTTTCGGCTCGGGTCTAATTGAACACGCTCAACTGTAAATCACCACAGTCCCTTGCGACATGGCAAGCTTCGGGGCCACTTCCTGGAGTCGTGGAGTTCTGCCATTACTCGTACGGTACATTTCATTAAAGCGTGTTTGAATTTAATTCTAGATTTGAAGCTTTCGTGACTGCAAGGATTCATATTCTTAGGTTTTTTTCGGTAAAGTCACCGTGTAGGTAAAACATTACAATTAATAAAAGTTAAATCAAATAAAAATCACGACGTTTCGGAGGCAACACAAGCTTCCGTCTTCAGGTGGAACCGTCACAGCCACGACAGCTGTATCAGCTCCTGTTGCCTCCGAAACGTCGTGATTTTTATTTTATTTTTTATTAATTTTAATGTTTTACCTACGTGACTTTACCGAAAAAACCTAAGAATACGTGTTTGAATTTCTTTTAAATATTACTTACTTCATACTTTGATCCTGGCAAAAAGGTATCCCGTGAAAAAGCTGCCACAAATGCTCCGACGCGTGTGGCATTGTCTTTGTGCTGTTCGCGTTTTGATGTCGTTCTCTGGTCTGACACCTGTGGTGAGACTAGGCCATGAAGAAAGGTTGTCTCTGGTGGTGTAGGCCAATCAGTGCCAAAGCCAACGCGTACATTCTCTGTGGTTCTTTCGCTAATGTCACGGAGGTAGAAAATAAAATAAATCACGACGTTTCGGGCGCCGAGGTCTGCTGCTGCTGACGCAGACTGTTTTTAAAAGGTTTGAAATGGGTGTAGTCCAAGGGTCATCAAGAAGTGGCCGGGGCTAGTGATGTTAATGTGAGAAATTAGCGTGTAACTGTAAGATAGAGGGCACGGAAGTGGCTATGTTAAAGTGAGAGATTAGCATGATGTTAATGTGAGAGATTAGCATGATGTTAATGTGAGAGATTAGCATGATGTTAATGTGAGAGATTAGCATGATGTTAATGTGAGAGATTAGCATGATGTTAATGTGAGAGATTAGCATGATGTTAATGTGAGAGATTAGCATGATGTTAATGTGAGAGATTAGCATGATGTTAAAGTGAGAGATTAGCACGATGTTAACGTGAGAGATTAGCATGATGTTAATGTGAGAGATTAGCATGATGTTAATGTGAGAGATTAGCATGATGTTAATGTGAGAGATTAGCATGATGTTAATGTGAGAGATTAGCATGATGTTAATGTCAGAGATTAGCATAATGTTAATGTGAGAGATTAGCATGATGTTAATGTGAGAGATTAGCATGATGTTAATGTGAGAGATTAGCATGATGTTAATGTGAGAGATTAGCATGATCTTCTTGGTTCTTTCGGTAAAGTCACGTAGAATGGAAATAATAAAAATAAAACATAATCAAATAATTCTCACGACGTTTCGGCCACAACGCAAGCAGCCGTCCTCAGGTGGAGAACAGGTCTGTCGAGAAGACAGAGTCTGAATGACGTCGTGAGAATTATTTAATTATGTTAAATTTTTATTATTTTATTATTTCCATTCTACGTGACTTTACCGAAAGAACCAAGAAGATGAATCCCTGCAGTCACGAAAGCTTTAAATCGAAAGATTAACATGATGTAAATGTGAGAGATTAGCATGATGCTAATGTGAGAGATTAGCGTTATGTTAATGTGAGATTAGCATGATGTTAATGTGAGAGATTAGCACCACTATTTGATTTCACATTAACATGCTAAGCTCTCGCACGCTTTCCCACCTGATGACGGACGCTTGTGTTGCGCCCGAAACGTCGTGATTTATTTTATTTTCTACCCACGCGACTTTCCCGAAAGAACCAAAGAGTATGGATTCCTGCAGTCACGAAAGCTTCAAATCAACGCGCACATTATCAGAGCATGTTGGTTTGCATGTTCAGCGCAAGCGCTGTGTGGTTAATGCAGCAACTTGATTCCTTTACAAAAAGCATAAATTTGGTGTTTGAACGTCTTAACAAAAACTCCTGTTTTATTGCCAGAAAGGGTAAAACACCCATATTATTGTGTGTTCTTATGAAATGCACAACAGTCGTTCAAGAGATGCCAAGTCACACCGAGGTCCCCTCTTTGAAGTGCTTGGACTCAGGTAATTTGTTCTTGTCGAGGAAGAGGAATTCCCCATTCCACGCGACGGGGGTGAGGGGTGGGGGGGGTGAGGGGTAGGGGGAGGTGGGGGGGGGGGTGAGGGGTGGGGGTGGGTAGGGGGGTGAGGGGTAGGGGGAGGTGGGGGGGTGAGGAGTGGGGGGGGTAGGGGGGTGAGGGGGTGCCCGCTCCCTTCCGCAAGGTGGCGGGCGCCACGCCTCTGTAGGGTGGCTCCTTGATGAAGAGCCTCTTAGCTCACGGGGGTAGAAGTGGCGGTGGTGGCAGTGGCGGTAGCAGCAGCAGCGGTGGTGGCGGTAGCAGCAGCGGCAGCAGCGGCAGCAGCAGCAGCGGCAGCAGCAGACCTAAGGCGTTGTAGTTTCCGATCCCCTTTGTGCGCTCGTGATCTCTGTCTCGAAGACAGAAGACACAAGACGACACAAGAAGAGATCCTCCATGTGTAGCCTTTGGCATTCGGGGAAAGTTCCCTTCGCTAGGATACCCACGCAAACAACAGCAGCAGCAGCCGCCATTCGCCGCCAAGTAGCAGCGACGTCGCCACAGTGCCCATGCCAGGCTAGGTGCACTTTGAGGACTTTGTCACGTGAAACATGGGACGGGGGGGGGGGCTCGTTGACAGGTCACGGGGCATAGCCGGGTGCTATAGGTTAACGGAGGCGAATGACCGATGTGCTAGCACACACCCCATGCACACAACAACAACAGCAGCAGCAGCAGCAGCCTTCGACGGGTGACGTGACCCATGTACACAGAAGACAAAGACTACCCGTGTAGCCCACACAGTCCGTTTGGGGCAAGTGCTGTTAAGAGCGAGCACCTGTGAAGGCTGGTACGGCGCACGAGCGGGTGGGTGACCAACACCAAGCCCGGCCGCCTTTGTCTCCCCCGTGGCGACGTTTCCACACACCGCACCAGTTACTCATTTTTTTAGGCCGAGTCGACCGAGGGGAGGCCCAGGTCCGGTTCAAATTTTCGTCGCCGGTGTTGGCCACGAGCAGGGAATGGAACTGGGCTCTCTGCGGGGTCCGTAGCGCAGCGCGCTAACCACAACGCACACACACACACACACCCCACAGAAAGTCGCCCGAGTTGGAAATCAAACGCGGACCGGGCCCCCCTTTCTCGCGGCGAGACCACGAACGTCACCGTTGCGCCACCACCCATTCCAGCCCCGCCCCACCCCCCCCGCCATCCCTCTGTCCAAGACGCCGCCGTCAGCCGTTGCATCATTCGCAATTAATTTGATCCAAGCGGGTCGAGGCGACCCAAAGAGGCCACCCTCCTCCACCCCCCCGCGATCGTCCGTGCCATCCGTGTGCGCTAAAGGCTCGGCGGCCCTGCGAGCGGGCATGCCAACAAATCCCAAAGTCGAATCGATCGCACGTCGTCGTGAAACACTCCGGCGTCGTCGTCGCCGATGCCGCCGCCTTTCCTCCTTCAAAGGAGGAACGGGCGAGATCCGCTCTGCTTCCGAACAGGCAACCGAGTGGACAGCAACATCTACAACTCCACCTTGAATCCGCCGTCGTCAATCCGCACGGAGGACGACGACGATGCGTGTCGCCGTCAGGCGGAGCGACACGGAGCTCACAGTCGGCTCTCAATCCCCGACTCTGGCTTCTTCTTCGTTTTCTCCTCCTCCTCCTTTTCCTCCGCGTCGTCCTCCCTGACGAACGGAGCCAGGTGGCCAAACTCGGGCGCCACGGTGAGCAGCACCCCGGCGCGACCCCGCGCCGTCGTGGTGCGGTGCAGGCGCGGCGCGGCTCCCGGCCGTGTCGACGGCGATGCCGGCGCCGCGGCCGGTCGGGCCACGGCACCACCGCCGTGGCTGCCGCCAACCTCGTCCGGTTCCGCCGGGTACAGCTCATCTCCTGGCAGGGGGGGGGGGCGGTGGATCAGACGACGGCGGAAAATAACGTGGTGGGGGAGGGCGACGCGAGTTTGCCGGGCGTGTCGGCGCAGGGGCAGAATTAAGGAATGTTACCGCTGCGCGTTGATGAGGCGCTCCGGTGTGTGTCTCAACTAGTCCTCGCCGATAATCGCCTGGCAGTTCACCAGCCTCCTCGCTGCCGACGACACTTTTTCTTGCACCGAAGCGATGCCAGCACGTTCAAAGCGCCCCAGAGTATTCGCTTGCGTTAAACCAAACGCAGCCGAAATCACGCACTCCCAGGCATGCCGAGTGGATGGACAGATACACGGAGGAGAGCGGGAAAAGTCTGCTCGTAAATATTTTGCGGCAACACAAAGATCCCCCCCCCCGCCCGCCCCACCCCCAGATAGCCTACGGCAGACTGCCGGGGCAAGTGCTGTTAGGGGGTAGCACCTATGAAGGCGGGCACCACACCCAGCAAGCTTTGCCTCTCCATTGCCGATGTTTCTACGCATCTCATCAGCTACTCATTCAAGGCCAAAACGACCCCGGGGAAGCCCAAGGCCAGACCGTGTAAATATATATTCACAAACTGCCGTTAGCCGCGCACGTGAATCGAACACGGCTAAGTGGGGTTCGCAAGCGCGGTGCGCCCACCGCTACGCTGCCCATCCCTCCCCACACACACAACAAAGACAAAGGTCCCCTGCTGTATGGCCGTACGCTCCGCCGGGGGGCAAGTGCAGCTGGCGAGGGGGCCGATAGCCCCTCAGAGGCTCGGCGGCGGCGGTGATGCCGATGATGCCGGTCAAGTTGCGCCGGCTCACCCCGCCGGCGGTGAGAATGGTGGGGCGATACGCAAGCCGTGCTTTTACCCCAGAAAAGCCTCGCCTTGGCAGGACCGATTTTTGAGGATCGGTTCCTGCCAAGTTTGTTCGCGAGGGCGGAGTCCGGTGTTTACCGACGCGGCTTTTTCCCCGACCGAGTCGATTCTTGGCGTCGGTGCGACCTCTGGAAAATTTATAAATTGGAAATCCCGACGTGGGGGTAAGGGGGGGGGGGGCTTTGTCGTCTACTGCGAGCCAGGCAGCCGCCGCGTGGGTGGTCGTAGCAGCAGCAGCGGTACGGTTAGTCCGTTGTGGTTATATCTCACACCGCTGTATCAGCCGGGGCGACCTTCCGGGATCCGAACCGCCGGGTCACGTCGCCGCCGCCGTCGCCACCATGGCCCACGCGATCGCGAGTCCCGGTGTGGAGCAGAGGTCGCAAACGGGTTTTGATTCCTTACCCGTACCCGTTCTTGGCCGCACCAGTTAACATCTCGCCACCGTGACGCCCCTGGCTGTGGTTACACCGCACCCACACAGACCGCCGCGCGTCTCCCCCCCCCTCTCTCTTCCCTCTCTGACCGGGGCGACCGGGGCAGCTCCTCCGCTTACCGGGCAGCACCCCCACCAAACCTCCTCCTCCCGCCGGATCGGGGACCCGCACCGGCATCCAGCGGTGCATCCCCAGCGCGGCCCGGCGGCGGGCGAAGTCGGCGAGCGTGAGCAGCGCCGGCACGCGGCACAGGCGCGCCACCTCGTACTGCTGCGGCGGCGCCAGCCACAGGGCGCCCGCCTCGTGCTGGGACAGCAGCTCCGGCGGGCGCACCCACTGCGGCGTCGACGGTGGTGGTGGTGGTTGTTGTGGTGGTTGTTGTGGTGGTGGTTGGTGGTGGTTGTGTTAGTGGTGAGGTAGTGACGGTGGTAGTGACGGTGGTCGTGATGGTAGTGACGGTGGTAGTGACGGTGGTAGTGATGGTAGTGACGGTGGTAGTGGTTGTGGTGGCAGTGGCGGAAGTGGTGATGGCGGTGGTGGTTGTGGTGGTGGTGACGGTGGTAGCAATGTCAGTGGTGGTCGTTGTGGTAGTGGTCGTGGTGGTAGTAGTGATGGTAGTGACGGTGATAGTGGTTGTAGTAGTGGTGGCGGTAGTTATGTTAGCGGTGGTGATGGTAGCGGTCATGGTGGTGGTAGTGGTGGAAGTGGTGATGGTGGAAGTGGTGATGGTGGAAGTGGTGATGGTGGTGGTGGTCGTGGTAGTAGGGGTTGTGGTTGTGGCACAGGGTGGACATGGGGTGGGGGATTGGGAAAACGTCATCGGTGGCGACGGCGGCGATGTCACCGAAAGCTGCGTTACGTTTGCCGCTCGTTGCAAGGGCTCATGGTTCGAGCCCCGTGGCCACAGCGGTGCGTGGACACCGCAGCATTAACCAGGCGGCAAAGGTACGCGTCATCTGCCGCACATCTAACGTCGTTCATAAAAATAACGGTTTGGCAATGCGCGCCCCGGTGTCGCGGCCCCAAATTTGCCGAAATACACAAAGACAACGGCGTCACAGTTTACTCGGGACAAGGCGACGACGTCGCAACCCTCGGCGCGAACCCTCGCTGCGAACGGCGTCTGTGGAGCACAGTGGCGCCTTCCTTGCGCCCTCAGAACGATAGCGCCCGGCGCCGAACGCGCTTGCGGCTCCGTCCGTGCGTGTGTGCGTACGCATGTTGAACTTCTTTCGTCGCCAACCGTGGCTAATCGGAGGTGCGGGGGATGGACAAAGAAACTCCACACAAAAAGCGGTTCTAAAGAAATGAGTTTGTCAATCTAGATGACGATTTAAAAGCGCGTAGCTTCCTAATATCGGAAGGAAGAGCGTTCCAGACGGCCGCAGAAGCAGCGCATCTGAAAGCGCCGCGCGACGATGCGGTGACCGCCGCCTTTGTTCGACGGCCAGCCAAAAGCCGCCGCTGCGAGGATGACCGTAGTTCGCGCGATGACGGTTTATTCCGCTTGACGAGAGATCGGCGAGCTTATTGCGGCTCAATCGCGTCACGCGCGCCGTGCGTCACGAGCGCGACCCTCGCAACGACGCGTTCGTCCGCCAACTGGCAGCCAATGCAGCACGGCTCGCGCCTTGCGGTCGCCCCGTCACGCCGCGGCAACGTTTCGCCGGTCCCGTCACCGCAGAGCGCCGGCGGCAAACCGGCGCCGCGTCCACACCTGCGCGCCGACCGTCTCGTGGTCGTCGTGCGAAGCAGCCGGCGCCTCCGCCAGGCAGCAGAGGAAGAAGACGGCGTCGAATCGGCGCGGCAACGGGGCGCCCGCCGCCGGCGGCGCCAGCGGCACGGGCGTCAGCCAGTCGCTCCACTCGTGAAGGGCCCACACGTCGGGCACCACGCGCAGCTCCGAGCACATGGCCGCAAAGAGACGCGCGTCCGAGAGCACCAGCGCACGCCAGCGGCGCAGCGCGGGGGAGTCCGGCACAGCGGTGGCCAGCGACGGCGCGTCGTCTGGGGGAGGGAGGGAGAAGGGGGGGAGAGGGGGGAGAGGGGGGGAGAAGGGGGGGAGAGGGGGGGAGAGGGGGGGGAGGGGGGGAGAGGGGGGGTGAGAGGGGAGAGGGGAGAGGGGGGAGAGGGGGGAGAAGGGGGGAGAGGGGGGAGGGAGGGGGAGGAGAGAGGGGAGAGGGGGAGAGAGGGAGGAGAAGGGGGGAGAGGGGGGAGAGGGGGGGGGGGAGAGGGGAGGGAGGGGGAGGAGAGAGGGGAGAGGGGGGGGGAGAGGGGGAGAGAGGGAGGAGAAGGGGGGAGAGGGGGGAGAGGGGGGGGGAGAGAGGGGAGAGGGGGGGGAGAGGGAGGGGGGAGAGGGGGGAGGGAGAGGGGGGGGAGAGGGGGGGAGAGGGGGGGGAGAGGGAGGGGGGAGAGGGGGGGGGGAGAGGGGGGGGAGAGGGAGGGGGGAGAGGGGGGGGAGGGGGGAGAGGGGGGGGAGAGGGAGGGGGGAGAGGGGGGGGAGAGGGGGAGAAAGAGGGGGAGAGGCAGTCGGTGTGAGTGCAGTACAACCACAGCCAGGGGCACCGCGGTGGTGAGATGTTAACTACCTTGCCTGGTGTGCAGGAGGTCGTGGGTTCGAACCCGACCCCGACGCCTGCTGCTGTATATTTGGAGTTTGCGTCTCTCTCTCTCATCATCATCACGGTGGCTAGGAGATGTTAACTACCTCGCCTGGTGTGCAGGAGGTCGTGGGTTCGAACCCGACCCCGACGCCTGCTGCTGTATATTTGGAGTTTGCGTCTCTCTCTCTCATCATCATCACGGTGGCTAGGAGATGTTAACTACCTCGCCTGGTGTACAGGAGGTCGTGGGTTCGAACCCGACCCTGACGCCTGCTGCTGTATATTTGGAGTTTGCGTGTCTGTCTCCCCGTGGTCGCGCGGTGTTTTACCTCCACATTTAGAATCGACATCACGGGTTTAGGGTATTTGGCTTCTGCTGTCAAATTCCATGCGACGATATTCCACTTCGTTGGGATATCATTTCGTGATAGCCAAAATCCCTTCTCAAAAAGAGCTGTACAGTGGGGCCTTACCTGGTAAAATAAAAAATAGTTTAGTTTAGAAGGCTGAGAGGGAGAGGCGGCGCTGCATTAATAGCTCGGTCGCCTCTGGCTAGACAAAAACAACCGTGACATGTCAACTCAGCTCGGCTCCTCATTGGGACAAAGTCCAGCTCTGATATTTTATTTCTTTGTTTTAAGTCGGTTCGACCGTCATGCGACGAGCCCGCGCTCTGCACGGCAGGGCGGGTGGCAAAGTGCCACCCCCCTACGATTGTGCGGACCAGCGGATCTCAGACGTAGCTCTGTGGCATCCGCTTTCGTGGGCCACCCCCTCGTACTGTCAAGGGCAAAGAGTCGTACCGCCCTCGTGGGAGATCCAAGTCGATTCTTCGTCTGATGAAACAATGCCGCGTCGCACGACCGAGTCCAACATTGGGGTAAACGTTTTCACGAATTAATTGTCAAACACTTAAATCATTGACAGACCGACCAACCCACCCTACGACGCAACCGGAACACGGCAAAGACACGTTTTTTTGGGTTGGATCGCGTAAGTATAGAAAATGTTGTGTCGTTCAACCCGCCAACACCTGACAAGGCCAAATTAAGTAAGATTTGCAAGTAAACAAAACGTTAAATTTCGATTTAAAGCTTTTGTGACTGCGGTGGTGATGGTAGCGGTCATGGTGGTGGTAGTGGTGGAAGTGGTGATGGTGAAAGTGGTGATGGTGGTCGTGGCAGTGGTGGTGGAGGTGGCGATCGTGGTAGCAATGTTTTTGGTATTGGTGGTCGTGGTAGTAGGGGTTGTGGTTGTGGCACAGGGCGGACATGGGGTGGGGGATTGGGAAAACGTCATTGGTGGCGACGGCGGCGATGTCACCGAAAGCTGCGTTACGTTTGCCGCTCGTTGCACGCAGAGCGAGACACACACAAAGACACACAGAGCGAGAGACACACAAAGACACACAGAGCGAGAGACACACAAAGACACGCAGAGCGAGACACACACAAAGACACACAGAGCGAGAGACACACACCAAGACAAACAGTAGGCCATGCTTTCCCACCTGTTTTAAAACAGTCTGCATCAGCAGCAGGCCATGCTTTCCCACCTGATGATGGATGCTTGTGTTGCGCCCGAAACGTCGTGATTTAATATAGTTGTTTTCATTTTATTTTTTACCTTCGTGACTTAATGCTCTGATAGTGGCATTGTCTCTGTACTGTTTTCCTTTTGGTGTTGTTCTATTGTCGACACTGGTGAGACTAGCACCGAAAGAAGGCTGCTGTCTCCGCTGCAGACCAATTAGTTTCAAAGACAATGCCCATATGTTATCGGAACATCTTTTTTGTTTGCATGTTCACCGCAAGTACCGTGCGTGGTTAATGCAGACGTGTTTCCTATTCTTGGTTCTTTCGGTAAAGTCATGCAGAAGGGAAGTAATAAAAATAAAACATGATAAAATTCTCAAACGTCGTGAGAATTGTATTTTATAATGTTTTATTTTTATTATTTTATTATTTCCCTTCTACGTGACTTTACAGAAAGAACCAAGAATATGAATCCATGCAGTCACGAAAACTTTAAATCGAATGCAGACGTGTTTCCTTGCAAAAGATTTCTACACGCTGTTTGAACATCTTGACACCCGTTTTATCGCCAGAGAGGGTAGAAAACCCATTCTTATTTTTTTACATCTTAACGCATTTATATTTACGCGATCTAACCCCAATGACGACCAAAGGACAACCTTGACTATTAATCACATCGGCCGCCCAAAACCCCGCTGCTCCGTGCCGAACGCCAAACAACAAAAACTGACCGTGCGCGCGGTGCGGTCGCTCCGCAGGCCGGGCGATCAGCACCCCGGACTCCTCAAACGTCTCCCGGATGGCGCAGATTCGGAACGCCAGCTCGCCCGGGATCGCCGAGCCAAGGCTCCCGCGATCCGTGGCGAACATCGGTGGCCTCGGCCCGGCACCGCACGTCACGCCGTAGTCCTCCGCTGAGCCGACGCCGTCGCCGGAGAGCCGACGCTTCCGCCAGGGAGCGAGCAGGCGAGCCCAGTCGTGGTGGAAATCGGCGCCGTCCACCACGCCGCCGGGGAAGACCGACGCGTTGGGCATGAAGCCGCTGGCCTTGCTGCGCTTCACCACCAGAATCTGCGCGGAAGGGGCGAGGGACGGAGGGTGCGGAGGGTGGAGGTGATCGTTTGGGGGGGGGGGCGGAGGGACGGAGAGTGGAACATTGGAGGGCGGAATAGGGGCAGCACAAGAAGGGAAGAGGTTGCGCTGTCTGCATGTATCCGTCTGTGTGTATCCATCTGCGCGTATCAGTCTGCGTGCATCTATCTGTATGCATGTATCTATCTGTATGCATGTATCTATCTGTATGCATGTGTAGAGGAGTAAAATGGGGACGTGACGTCGGGAGTGCCGTTCAGTGCGATGACGTCACGTCTCCTAGGCTACTTAAGGGAGACCCCGTGACGTAAGCGGGGTCACTGTGGGAACGGGTAGAGTAAGCAGGGTGAAGAGGGAACCAGGGGTAGAGAGAAGGATCGAATAGGGAGTCTGGGGAGAAGCCGGTGGTAGCCGTAGAGGTGCTTCTCTCTCCGCTCGGTGGAGTCGGCAGAGTCCACGATCCGACACGAGAGAGACCGGAGCTAGCCGGCAGGGACCCGCACTCAGAGTAGGACCACTAGCCCCTGGGAGTTGTGTACCCTTGTGTGTTATTGTTAACCTTCAATAAACCCTGGCGAAAGCCCATGACATACCTCTGTCTCCGAGTGCGTCCGTGGGAACTTCTCTACACATGTATCTATCTGTATGCATGTATCTATTTGTATGCATGCATCTATCTGTATGCATGTGTCTATCTGTATGCATGTGTCTATCTGTATCTATCTGTATGTATATATCTTCTTGACATCTGTCAAAAAGAGCTTTATAGCGCATCAGATTCCGCCAGTGAAAGTAAATGCAGTATTCAGCTTCTGTACGTACGTTTAACTTCTTTCGCACCGTACGTAGCCAACCAAACACAAAAAAGCAGTTCTAAAGAAATTCGTTTGTCAATCGAGATGATTTAAAAGTGCACAGCTCCAGTGGTTTCCTAATATTGGAAGAGCGTTCCAGGTGGCCACAACACATCTGAAAGGGCGACTGTGTGTGTGCGTGTGTGGGGAGCGGTGGGGGAGCGGTGGCGTAGTGGTTAGCGCTACGCTGCGCTACGAACCCGGCGACTCGAGTTCGATTCCCGCTCACGGCCAACACCACCAGTGACGATCAATTATCGGAACCGGTCCTGGACCTCCGCTAGGTCGACTCAGCCTCAAAGAAGTACCTGGTGCGGTGTGTAAACATCGCCACTGGGGAGACAAAGTGACATTGTGTTGTTGTGTTTCTTCAACGTGAGGGGATCTTTGTGTTGTGATGGGGTCGCCTCACCACGTAGACAAAGTGACATTATGTTGTTGTGTTTCTTCAATCTGAGGAGATGTTTGTCTTGTGATGGGGTCGCCTCACCCCCTAGACAAAGTGACATCGTGTTGTTGTGTTTCTTCAACGTGATTGATCTTTGTGTTGTGATGGGGGCAACTCACCCCGTAGACAAAGTGACATTGTGTTGTTGTGTTTCTTCAACGTGATTGATCTTTGTGTTGTGATGAGGGCACTCACCACGTAGACAAAGTGACATCGTGTTGTTGTGTTTCTTCAACGTGATTGATCTTTGTGTTGTGATGAGGGCACTCACCACGTAGACAAAGTGACATCGTGTTGTTGTGTTTCTTCAACGTGAGGGGATCTTCATGTTGTGATGGGGGCGCCGTGGGGTGCCTCACCTCGTAGTCGAAGTCGTCACTTCGTGGCCAATGTCGCCCTCTCGCCGCTCCGAACGGCTCCTCTTGCATCCTCCCCCTCGTGGTCGTCTTCGTCAGCCTGGCTCGCCCTCCCGCCGCCACCACGAGGGTGGCCGCCTCCTTCCAGTGTTTAAGCGCCGCGTTCATTGTCGCTCGAAGCGACGGAGGTGGAGGATGGAGGTGGTGGTGGTAGTCGTCTTCAGGGCCCGAGACGCATGTGGTGCAATTGTTTCCGCCCGGAAGACGTCCTCGTCAACGGCAGAGGTGGAAAGGGTCGAGGCCGGAACGGAAAAATAGACGGAATTAAAAGTACCGCCCCTCCCCCCAACCGTCAACCCCCCCCTCCCCCCAACCGTCACCCCCCCCTCCCCCCAACCGTCACACCCCCACCCTTCACCCTTCACCCCCCGCCCACCCACCCGTCACCCACCCATCAACCCCCGGTGACGATTATAATCTGACCCGGTGCTGGGCCTCCCCTAGGTCTACTCAACCTCAAATAGGTACCTGTTGCGGTGTAGTAGTAAACATCGCCGCTTGGGGAGACAAAGGCGGCCGGGCGTGGTGCTGGTAACCCACTCACCCCCCTCGTGTGCCGTGCCGGAATTGGGGGGAATAGGTGGGGAGATTGGGGAGAATAGGTGGGGAGATTGGGGGGAATAGGTGGGGAGGGTGGGGGGAATAGGTGGGGAGGGTGGGGGGAATAGGTGGGGAGATTGGGGGGAATAGGTGGGGAGATTGGGGGGAATAGGTGGGGAGATTGGGAGGAATAGGTGGGGAGATTGGGGGGAATAGGTGGGGAGATTGGGGGGAATAGGTGGGGAGATTGGGAGGAATAGGTGGGGAGATTGGGGGGAATAGGTGGGGAGATTGGGGGGAATAGGTGGGGAGATTGGGGGGAATAGGTGGGGAGGGTGGGGGGGAATAGGTGGGGAGGGTGGGGGGAATAGGTGGGGAGATTGGGGGAATAGGTGGGGAGATTGGGGGGAATAGGTGGGGAGATTGGGAGGAATAGGTGGGGAGATTGGGGGGAATAGGTGGGGAGATTGGGGGGAATAGGTGGGGAGATTGGGAGGAATAGGTGGGGAGATTGGGGGGAATAGGTGGGGAGGGTGGGGGGAATAGGTGGGGAGATTGGGGGAATAGGTGGGGAGATTGGGAGGAATAGGTGGGGAGATTGGGGGGAATAGGTGGGGAGATTGGGGGGAATAGGTGGGGAGATTGGGAGGAATAGGTGGGGAGATTGGGGGGAATAGGTGGGGAGATTGGGGGGAATAGGTGGGGAGATTGGGGGGAATAGGTGGGGAGGGTGGGGGGAATAGGTGGGGAGGGTGGGGGGAATAGGTGGGGAGATTGGGGGGAATAGGTGGGGAGATTGGGGGGAATAGGTGGGGAGATTGGGAGGAATAGGTGGGGAGATTGGGGGGAATAGGTGGGGAGATTGGGGGGAATAGGTGGGGAGATTGGGAGGAATAGGTGGGGAGATTGGGGGGAATAGGTGGGGAGATTGGGGGGAATAGGTGGGGAGATTGGGGGGAATAGGTGGGGAGGGTGGGGGGAATAGGTGGGGAGGGTGGGGGGAATAGGTGGGGAGATTGGGGGAATAGGTGGGGAGATTGGGGGGAATAGGTGGGGAGATTGGGGGGAATAGGTGGGGAGATTGGGGGGAATAGGTGGGGAGATTGGGAGGAATAGATGGGGAGATTGGGGGGAATAGGTGGGGAGATTGGGGGGAATAGGTGGGGAGATTGGGGGGAATAGGTGGGGAGATTGGGGGAAATAGATGGGGAGATTGGGGGGAATAGGTGGGGAGATTGGGGGGAATAGATGGGGAGATTGGGGGGAATAGGTGGGGAGATTGGGGGGAATAGGTGGGGAGATTGGGGGGAATAGATGGGGAGATTCGGGGGGAATAGGTGGGGAGATTGGGGGAATAGATGGGGAGATTGGGGGGAATAGGTGGGGAGATTGGGGGAATAGATGGGGAGATTGGGGGAATAGATGGGGAGATTGGGGGGAATAGGTGGGGAGATTGGGGGAATAGATGGGGAGATTGGGGGAATAGGTGGGGAGATTGGGGGGAATAGGTGGGGAGATTGGGGGGAATAGGTGGGGAGATTGGGGGGAATAGATGGGGAGATTGGGGGGAATAGATAGGAAGATTGGGGGAATAGGTGGGGAGATTGGGGGGAATAGGTGGGGAGATTGGGGGGAATAGGTGGGGAGATTGGGGGGAATACATGGGGAGATTGGGGGGAATAGATGGGGAGATTGGGGGGAATAGGTGGGGAGATTGGGGGAATAGGTGGGGAGATTGGGGGGAATAGATGGGGAGATTGGGGGGAATAGGTGGTGACAGTGATTGGAATAGGTGGGGAGATTGGGGGGAATAGGTGGTGACAGTGATTGGAATGGTTGGCGCATTCCCCACAACGGCCACGTGATGGCAGAGTTGCCGTTATCTTGGGCCCTCTCCTGCGAGGCGCGGTTCGCGGGGTCGTGATGACAAACGCGGTTTGATCAGCACAACAATGACCAACTTCGTCTTGGTAATTTCGGTAAATTCACGTAGAAGGGAAATAATAAAATAATGAAAATAAAACATGATAAAATAAATTCTCACGACGTTTCGGCCACAACGCAAGCAGCCGTCCTCAGGTGAAGACAGAGCGCTCCAATGAGATACTGTCTTTCAGACAGCTCTTTCTTCACCTGAGGACGGCTGCTTGCGTTGTGGCCGAAACGTCGTGAGAATTTTATTTTATTATGTAATATTTTTATTTTTATTATTTCCCTTCTACGTGACTTTACCGAAAGAACCAATAAGATCAATCCCTGCAGTCACGAAAGCTTCAAATCGAAATGACCAACTTTATTGTACCTTTTTGTTTTGGGATATGAATGAACATTTTTATACATGATATTTAATAATCTAACAAAAATAAGTTTGGTAAACTGGATCATGGGACCTTTTTAGCCAGTATACTATGTATTTGTGTTTCTCCCTTGTGATGGGACTTTGCAGGATGAACGTTGAGATGCATAAGGCGGCACGGGGTGACCAATGAGGTCTGACTTGGTGTGTGATCAGGTAGGGCACTGATAAGGGGTTGACAGCAGAGGTCGCAAACGGGTTTTTATTCCTTACCCGTAACCGTACCCGGCCGCACCAGGGTCGCAAACGGGTACCTGTACCCGGCCGTACCCGTACCCTACCCGGCCGGGTACGGGTATGGTACGGGTATCGGGTACCCGATTGCGACCTCTGGGATGAAGCCATGTTGCAGGCGCGGGTGGGTTGATTCTAGGAACTTGAATTGTGAGAAGAGACAAGACGTTGGGAAATGAGTGACAAACGGTGACTCACCAGTGACTCACGGTCTACCCGTACCCGGCCGCACCAGGGTCGCAAACGGGTACCCGTACCCGACGGGTACGGGTACCTTGGTTTTAGGAAGTGGAAGTTACCGGAAGAGTCTATGGGCAGTGTTGAGTCTATGGGTAGTGTTGAGTCTATGGGTAGTGTTGAGTCTATGGGCAGTGTTGAGTCTATAGGTAGTGTTGAGTCTATGGGCAGTGTTGAGTCTATGGGGCAGTGTTGAGTCTATGGGCAGTGTTGAGTCTATAGGTAGTGTTGAGTCTATGGGCAGTGTTGAGTCTATGGGGCAGTGTTGAGTCTATGGGCAGTGTTGAGTCTATAGGTAGTGTTGAGTCTATGGGCAGTGTTGAGTCTATGGGGCAGTGTTGAGTCTATGAGCAGTGCTGAGTCTATGGGCAGTGTTGAGTCTATGGGCAGTGTTGAGTCTATAGGTAGTGTTGAGTCTATGGGCAGTGTTGAGTCTATAGGTAGTGTTGAGTCTATGGGCAGTGTTGAGTCTATGGGCAGTGTTGAGTCTATGGGTAGTGTTGAGTCTATGGGTAGTGTTGAGTCTATAGGCAGTGTTGAGTCTATAGGTAGTGTTGAGTCTATGGGCAGTGTTGAGTCTATGGGCAGTGTTGAGTCTATAGGTAGTGTTGAGTCTATGGGCAGTGTTGAGTCTATGGGCAGTGTTGAGTCTATGGGTAGTGTTGAGTCTATGGGTAGTGTTGAGTCTATGGGTAGTGTTGAGTCTATGGGCAGTGTTGAGTCTATGGGTAGTGTTGAGTCTATGGGCAGTGTTGAGTCTATGGGTAGTGTTGAGTCTATAGGCAGTGTTGAGTCTATAGGTAGTGTTGAGTCTATGGGCAGTGTTGAGTCTATGGGCAGTGTTGAGTCTATAGGTAGTGTTGAGTCTATGGGCAGTGTTGAGTCTATGGGTAGTGTTGAGTCTATGGGTAGTGTTGAGTCTATGGGTAGTGTTGAGTCTATGGGCAGTGTTGAGTCTATGGGTAGTGTTGAGTCTATGGGCAGTGTTGAGTCTATGGGTAGTGTTGAGTCTATGGGCAGTGTTGAGTCTATGGGCAGTGTTGAGTCTATGGGTAGTGTTGAGTCTATGGGTAGTGTTGAGTCTATGGGCAGTGTTGAGTCTATGGGTAGTGTTGAGTCTATGGGCAGTGTTGAGTCTATGGGTAGTGTTGAGTCTATGGGCAGTGTTGAGTCTATGGGCAGTGTTGAGTCTATGGGTAGTGTTGAGTCTATGGGTAGTGTTGAGTCTATGGGCAGTGTTGAGTCTATGGGCAGTGTTGAGTCTATGGTTAGTGTTGAGTCTATGGGCAGTGTTGAGTCTATGGGTAGTGTTGAGTCTATGGGCAGTGTTGAGTCTATGGGTAGTGTTGAGTCTATGGGTAGTGTTGAGTCTATGGGTAGTGTTGAGTCTATGGGCAGTGTTGAGTCTATGGGCAGTGTTGAGTCTATGGGTAGTGTTGAGTCTATGGGTAGTGTTGAGTCTATGGGTAGTGTTGAGTCTATGGGTAGTGTTGAGTCTATGGGTAGTGTTGCGTCTATGGGTAGTGTTGAGTCTATGGGTAGTGTTGAGTCTATGGGTAGTGTTGAGTCTATGGGTAGTGTTGAGTCTATGGGTAGTGTTGAGTCTATGGGCAGTGTTGAGTCTATGGGTAGTGTTGAGTCTATGGGCAGTGTTGAGTCTATGGACAGTGTTGAGTCTATGGGTAGTGTTAGTCTATGGGTAGTGTTGAGTCTATAGGTAGTGTTGAGTCTATGGGTAGTGTTAGTCTATGGGCAGTGTTAGTCTATGGGTAGTGTTAGTCTATGGGTAGTGTTGAGTCTATAGGTAGTGTTGAGTCTATGGGCAGTGTTAAGTCTATGGGCAGTGTTGAGTCTATGGGCAGTGTTGAGTCTATGGGTAGTGTTGAGTCTATGGGCAGTGTTGAGTCTATGGGTAGTGTTGAGTCTATGGGTAGTGTTGAGTCTATGGGTAGTGTTGAGTCTATGGGTAGTGTTGAGTCTATGGGCAGTGTTGAGTCTATGGGTAGTGTTGAGTCTATGGGCAGTGTTGAGTCTATGGGCAGTGTTGAGTCTATGGGCAGTGTTGAGTCTATGGGTAGTGTTGAGTCTATGGGTAGTGTTGAGTCTATGGGCAGTGTTGAGTCTATGGGTAGTGTTGAGTCTATGGGTAGTGTTGAGTCTATGGGTAGTGTTGAGTCTATGGGTAGTGTTGAGTCTATGGGTAGTGTTGAGTCTATGGGTAGTGTTGAGTCTATGGGTAGTGTTGAGTCTATGGGCAGTGTTGAGTCTATGGGTAGTGTTGAGTCTATGGGTAGTGTTGAGTCTATGGGTAGTGTTGAGTCTATGGGTAGTGTTGGAGTCTATGGGTAGTGTTGATCTATGGGTAGTGTTGAGTCTATGGGTAGTGTTGAGTCTATGGTTAGTGTTGAGTCTATGGGTAGTGTTGAGTCTATGGTGCATGTGTTGTTGAGTCTATGGGTAGTGTTGAGTCTATGGGTAGTGTTGAGTCTATGGGGCAGTGTTGAGTCTATGGGGTAGTGTTGAGTCTATGGGTAGTGTTGAGTTCTATGGGTAGTGTTGAGTCTATGGATAGTGTTGAGTCTATAGGTAGTGTTTGAGTCTATGGGTAGTGTTAGTCTATGGGCAGTGTTAAGTCTATGGGTAGTGTTAGTCTATGGGTAGTGTTGAGTCTATAGGTAGTGTTGAGTCTATGGGCAGTGTTAAGTCTATGGGCAGTGTTGAGTCTATGGGCAGTGTTGAGTCTATGGGTAGTGTTGAGTCTATAGGTAGTGTTGAGTCTATGGGCAGTGTTGAGTCTATGGGCAGTGTTGAGTCTATGGGCAGTGGTTGAGTCTATGGGCAGTGTTAAGTCTATGGGCAGTGTTAAGTCTATGGGGCAGTGTTGAGTCTATGGGCAGTGTTGAGTCTATAGGTAGTGTTGAGTCTATGGGTAGTGTTGAGTCTATGGGCAGTGTTGAGTCTATGGGCAGTGTTAAGTCTATGGGCAGTGTTGAGTCTATGGGCAGTGTTGAGTCTATGGGCAGTGTTAAGTCTATGGGCAGTGTTGAGTCTATGGGCAGTGTTTGAGTCTATGGGCAGTGTTGAGTCTATGGGCAGTGTTGAGTCTATGGGCAGTGTTAAGTCTATGGGCAGTGTTGAGTCTATGGGCAGTGTTGAGTCTATGGGCAGTGTTAAGTCTATGGGCAGTGTTGAGTCTATGGGCAGTGTTGAGTCTATGGGCAGTGTTGAGTCTATGGGCAGTGTTGAGTCTATGGGCAGTGTTGAGTCTATGGGCAGTGGTTGAGTCTATGGGCAGTGTTGAGTCTATGGGCAGTGTTGAGTCTATGGGCAGTGTTAAGTCTATGGGTAGTGTTGGTCTCTGGGTAGTGTTAGTCTATGGGCAGTGTTAGTCTATAGGTAATGTTAGTCTATAGGCAATGTTAGTCTATAGGCAATGTTAGCAGAGGAAGCAGCAGCAATAGCAAATAGCAACAGCAGCAGCAGCGACGTTTCTGTCCAGCGGAGGCGTCGCCGCACTACGGCGAGGGGGGGGCGAGGTGAGGGGCGAGGGGGGGGGCGAGGTGAGGGGGGGGGCGAGGGGGGGGGCGAGGGGGGGGGGCGAGGTGAGGGGGGGGCGAGGGGGGGGGGGGTGCGAGGTGAGGGGGGGGGGCGAGGTGAGGGGGGTGCGAGGGGGAGGGGCGAGGTGAGGGGGGGGGGCGAGGGGGAGGGGGCGAGGTGAGGGGGGTGCGATGGGGAGGGTGCGAGGGGGGAGGGGGCGAGGTGGGGGGGGGAGGGGGGGGGGGGGGGGGGGGGGGTGCGAAGTGAGGGGGGGGGGGCGAGGGGGGGTCGAGGGGCGAGGTGAGCGGGGGGCGAGGGGGGGGGGGCGATGGGGAGGGTGCGAGGGGGAGGGGCGAGGTGAGGGGGGGGGGCGCGAAGTGAGGGGGGGGGGGCGAGGGGGGGGGGGCGAGGGGCGAGGTGAGGGGGGGGGGCGAGGGGGGGGGCGAGAGGGGCGAGGGGGGGGGGCGAGGGGGGGGGGCGAGGGGGGGGGCGAGGGGGGGGGGCGCGGGGGGGGCTCGAGAGGCAGCAGCAGCATCTGGAGGAGCTTTGGGGAATGGCTTCAACCGCCCATCGTGATGACTGCGCGCCCTCCACGTGTTTCCCATCAACGTGGTGGGGTCGACACCACCACCACCACCCCCCTCTCCTCCTCCTCCCTCTCTCCTGGCTCGCCCAAACCTCTGCAGATCCCATGGCAACACAACGCACGGCTGGGCTACTGGAACACACACACAGAGGGGCCCTCTCACATCGTTTAAATTTAGCCACTTGTTAGTCGCTTAAAGGGGCAAAGCTTCTACTTATTTCTTAGTGAAGGGCAGGGCGGTGGCGGGGGAAATTGGGTTTTTTTTTTCTGACTCAAAAATATAAATTGAATTCAAGTCCAGTCGAGTAATGCAAAACAAAACACAAAGACAAAGATCCCCCGTGTTAACATCTCCTAGCCACCGTGATGATGATGAGAGAAAGAGAGACACGCACACTCCAAATATACAGCAGCAGGCGTCAGGGTCGGGATCGAACCCACGAACCTCCTGCACACCAGGCGAGGTAGTTAACATCTCCCCACACAGCACCATCAGCAATGTCATCGCCTCCCTGCCACGAACACGTGACAGGTCCCTCCTGGACGCGAGTCGTGAGCCTCGGCGAGGCTTTCCTGGGTAAAACACCGCGGAAAAACGAATATAAATCCAGGCGACGTGCCTCATGGAAACTCGAGTGTACGATGACGCGTGTGAATAGGTATGTGCCAGTGCACGTGTGTGTGTGTCCTGGTATGGGGGAGCGCTGCGCTATGAACCTGGCGACCCGGGTTCGATTCCCGCTCACGGCTAACACCAGTGACAATTATCTGAACCGGTCCTGGGCCTCCCCTAGGTCGACTCAGCCTTAAACGAGTACCTGGTGCGGTGTGTAAACATCGCCACTGGGGAGACAAAGGCGGTCGGGCGTGGTGCTGGCCACCCACCCCCTCATGTACCGTTCCGGCCTTCATAGGTGCTCGCTAACAGCACTTGCCCCTACAGTCTGTTAAGGCTACACGGGGGATCTTTGTCTTTGTGTGTCCTGGTGGGCGCCTGTCTTGTTGTGTAGCGGTGAGCGCTTCGCCGCACTGCAAACCTTGGCTACACGGGTTCGATTCCCCGCTCACGGTCAACATCACCAGAGACGATTATCCGAACCGGTCCTGGGCCTCCCCTAGGTCGACTCGGCCTCAACTGAGTGTCCGGTGCGGTGTGTAGGTAACATCGTCACTGGGGAGACAAAGGCGGCCGGGCGTGGTGCTGGCCACCCACTCCCTCGTGTGCCGTGCCGGCCTTCATAGGTGCTGCTCGCGAACAGCACTTGCCCCAACAGTTTGTTAAAGGCTACACGGGGCAGCTTTGTCTTTGCCCGCGCGCGTGTGTCAGTACGGACCCGTTATTTCAGAATGCCCCCATGCACACCACTGTACTGTGTAAACATTTTGTGTATAAATACCAAAGCCTGCTGCCAGGAATGTGACGCACGCGATGGAATCGCGTGCTTGTGTGGGGGGGGGTGGTGGTGGTGGTTGAGTGGGTGGGTGTGGTCGGTAGTGGTGGTGGTGCTGGGTGGAGGTGGGTGGGGTTGGTGGTGGTGGTGCTGGGTGGAGGTGGGTGGGGTTGGTGGAGGTGGGTGGGGTTGGTGGTGGTGCTGGTTGAGTAGGTGGGTGTGGTCGGTAGTGGTGGTGGTGGTGGGTGGAGGTGGGTGGGGTTTGGTGGTGGTGGTGCTGGGTGGAGGTGGATGGGGTTGGTGGAGGTGGGTGGGGTTGGTGGTGGTGCTGGTTGAGTAGGTGGGTGTGGTCGGTAGTGGTGGTGGGGTGGAGGTGGGTGGTGTTGGTGGTGGTGGTGATGGTTGTGGGGAGCGGTGGTGTAGCGGTTTAGCGCTACGCTGCGCTACGAACCTGGCGACCCGAGTTCGATTCCCGCTCACGGCCACCAACACCACCAGTGACGATTACCTTAAACCCATCCTGGGCCTTCCCCTAGGTCGACTCGGCCTCAAACGAGTACCTGGTGCGGTGGTGTAGTAAACATCGCCACTGGTCCTGGTCACACACCTCGTGTGCCGTGCGGCCTTCATATGTGCTCGCTAACGGCACTTGCCCCTGCAGTCTGTTGAGCCTATATAGGGGCGGGGGGATCTTTTGCATTTTGTGGTGGTTGTGGGTGGTGGTGGGAATGGGGCGGTTGTGGGTTGTTGGGCTGGAAATGGCGGTTGTTGCGATTGCTGTTGTTCTACTCACGGTCAAATATGAAGATCAGATACAATCTGCTGACCAGGCACTCATTCAAATCTGTAAACTGATGAGAATACCCATGACGGTGGCTAGGAGATGTTAACTAACCTCGCCTGGTCGTGGTTTCGATCCGGACCCTGACGCCTGCTGCTGTATATTTGGAGTTTGCGTGTCTCTCTCTCATCATCATCATCACGGTGGCTAGGAGATGTTAACTACCTCGCTTGGTGTGCAGGAGGTTGTGGGTTCGATCCCGACCCTGACACCAACCTCCGCCTGATCCAAAACAAAAAAACCACGAGGCATTATCGGTGCCCACGTCGCTGGGTTCCATCAAGCCAACTGGTGGGATGATAAATTAAAAACAAAGATCACTCCCCCGCCCCGCCCCGCCCCCCCAACGTAGCCTTGAATAGGTTGTTGGGGGAAAGTGCTGTTAGCGAGCACCTATTAACGCCGGCACGTCACCGCGCCGGGCCGCCTTTGTCTCCCCGCGGTGCTGATGCTTTACGCACCGCACTTGAGGCTGAGTCGATCTAGGGGGGAGGGCCCAGGAGGGCTTCAAGGTTTTGGCCGCTCGTATCGGTCGTGGTGTCGTGCGCTAACCATGTGGATGTTAAGCCACACGCACACGGCTGATCTGATGCTGTTGCGTTGGCAGCGATACACAAACAATAACCAATACCGACCACTCAACACGTGCGTCAATAACAGCGTCTGCGTGGCCTTTAAAGGAGAGATAAGTACCGGGCGACGTTTCGGGCAACGGCCCTAACTTCGTGGCACGCGCAATCAAGTTCAAGTTCATTTATTAGGTATAGCCCTGTGAGCCATTCGGCTCTTGAATCGGGTGCAACCGCAACAAACAAAAACAAAAACATGAACAAAAAACATCTTAAAGTGGCTATGTGACTAAGTGTAAACAGAAAATCCAAGAAAAGACAGCAAAATATTGCAGAATAAAGCACCGTACACCAACGCTGTGTGCAAAAAATCCCAGTGGGATGCAAGTCAAACAACAACAACAACCACAAGACAACTTAGATTAAGGCCATCAGTCTAACTCCGTACTACAACAAACAAACATGGCCAAACCAGTAAACTTTTCGAAATCACTAAAATAAAGCAATGAAACAGTGGTCATAGGAACTGACGGAATTTTCACAATAAACGACAAACAACATGTACTACCAAAACCCTGCAGCCATAGCTGGCTGCAGCGTCCGAGTTCGATGTCAGCTCGCGGCCGACATCGGCGACGCATATCCTGAACCGAGCAACGTCCCTCCCCTGGGTCAACTCAGCCTTAAAAAAATCGAGTACATGGTGCGGGTGTGCGTAAAACGTCGGCATTGTGGAGTGAGACAAAGACGGCCGTGTGTGGTGGTTACCTGGTTACCCCCCCCCCCGCCCGCCTTCGTAGGTGGTGCCCTGCCGTGCCGACTCTTAATTGGTTGCTCGCGAAAGGCACTTGCCCTAAATAGCCCGTGCAGGCTACCCGGGTGGGGGAGGAGATCTTTGTCATTGTTGCAGCGGTGGCATTTCGGGGCTCAGTGGAATTGTCTCTGGCGCGGGGAATGTCTCAGGCTGGGGATAATGCATGATCGCATCGGGAAACCCCCCTCCTCTCCTTCTACCACGTGCCCACACAGCCCCCCACCACGTGCCCACACAGCCCCCTACCACGTGCTCACACAGCCCCCACCACCACGTGCCCACACAGCCCCCCCCCCACCACGTGCCCACACAGTCCCCCCCCCCCCACCACGTGCCCACACAGCCCCCCCCCCCCACCACGTGCCCACACAGCCCCCCCCCCCACCACGTGCCCACACAGCCCCCCACCACCACGTGCCCACACAGCCCCCCCCCACCACGTGCCCACACAGCCCCCCCCCCCACCACGTGCCCACACAGCCCCCCCCCCCCACCACGTGCCCACACAGTCCCCCCCCACCACGTGCCCACACAGCCCCCCACCACGTGCCCACACAGCCCCCCACCACCACGTGCCCACAGAGCCCCCCACCACGTGCCCACACAGCCCCCCCCCCCCCACCACGTGCCCACACAGCCCCCCCCCACCACCACGTGCCCACACAGCCCCCCACCACGTGCCCACACAGAGGCCCCCCACCACCCACGTGCCCACACAGCCCCCCCACCACCACGTGCCCACACAGCCCCCCACCACCACGTGCCCACACAGCCCCCCCCCCACCACGTGCCCACACAGTCCCCCCCCACCACGTGCCCACACAGCCCCCCACCACGTGTCCACACAGCCCCCTCACCACGTGCCCACACAGCCCCCCCCCCCCACCACGTGCCCACACAGCCCACCCCCCACCACCACGTGCCCACACAGCCCCCCACCACGTGCCCACACAGCCCCCCCCCCACCACCACGTGCCCACACAGCCCCCCCCCACCACGTGCCCACACAGCCCCCCCCCACCACCACGTGCCCACACAGCCCCCCACCACGTGCCCACACAGCCCCCCCCCACCACCACGTGCCCACACAGCCACCCCCCCACCACGTGCCCACACAGCCCCCCCCACCACCACGTGCCCACACAGCCCCCCACCACGTGCCCACACAGCCCCCCCCCACCACGTGCCCACACAGCCCCCCCCCCACCACCACGTGCCCACACAGCCCCCCACCACGTGCCCACACAGAGCCCCCCACCACCACGTGCCCACACAGCCCCCTCCCCCACCACGTGCCCACACCAGCCCCCTCCCCCACCACGTGCCCACACAGCCCCCCCCCCCACCACGTGCTCACACAGCCCCCCCCCCCACCACGTGCTCACACAGCCCCCCCCCCCACCACGCGCCCACAGAGCCCCCCCACCACCACGCGCCCACAGAGCCCCCCACCACCACGTGCCCACACAGCCCCCACCACCACGTGCCCACCTAAGAATATGAATCCTTGCAGTCACGAAAGCTTCAAATCTAGACGTCCATACTCTTTGGTTCTTTCGGTAAAGTCACGTGGGTATAAAATAAAAGAAATCACGACGTTTCGGGCGCAACACAAGCGTCCGTCACCAGGTGGGAAAGCATGGTCCTTTTAAAACAGTCTGCCTCAGCAGCAGACCACGCTTTTCCACCCGATGATGGACGCTTGTGTTGCACCCGAAACGTCGTGATTTCTTTTATTTTCTACCTACGTGACTTTACCGAAAGATTCCTGCAGTCACGAAAGCTTCAAATCAAGATTTAATGTTGCCCAGTTCTCCGCTTTTGAAATCTTCGCTGTGATATCCGTTGGTTTCACCCAGTGGTTCTTTACCTTAACCGCAGCCTTGCACCCATTTGTTTCTCAATGGTTAACAGACACGTACGATGTTTATACATGCACAGGGTGTGGTGAAACAAAGTAAGTTGTTACTGAGCGTGTCTCCGTGCTTAATTTGTGATGTCGATGATTTGCCTTCTAAAAACAACGAAAGTCTCGCCATGTCTCGCACACCCCCAGAAAGGGCATCTCGCGAGATGCACCCCAGGTATGGAACCACTGCGGCGGTGGGGAGGGGGGCGGAGGGTTGGGGGGGCGGTGGGGAGGGGGGCGGAGGGTTGGGGGGGCGGTGGGGAGGGGGGGCGGTGGGGAGGGGGGCGGTGGGGAGGGGGGCGGTGGGGAGGGGGGGCGGTGGGGGAGGGGGGGCGGAGGGTTTGGGGGGCGGTGGGGAGGGGGGCGGAGGGGTTGGGGGGGCGGTGGGGAGGGGGGGCGGAGGGTTGGGGGGGCGGTGGGGGAGGGGGGCGGAGGGTTGGGGGGGCGGTGGGGAGGGGGGCGGTGGGGGAGGGGGGGCGGTGGGGAGGGGGGGGGCGGTGGGGAGGGGGGGCGGGTGGGGAGGGGGGGCGGTGGGTCGCGGGTTGTGCAGGGAAGTGAGGGGACAATCGCCGGGGATCGAGATGTCGCCCTCTCGCCGATTGCTGTTCTCACTTCCTCCAGTCGGTCCCTGGGAGGATGGAGACTTGTGAGTCGAGAGCGCGAGAGGGAGAGGGAGGTTAGAGGGCGAGGAGAGCGAGAGAGGGAGAGCGTGTGACGTTTGTGTGTTCTCTCACTCACTCCCTCGCCCTGTTTTCTGCGTTTCCCCCCCCCTCCTTTAGTAACACAAACACACTCACACACAGACACACAAACACACATTCACACACACGCACACACAGACACACACTCCACACACAAACAAACACACTCATACACAGGCACACACTCACACCAAACAAACACACTCACACTCGCATTGTAAACCAGTATTTGGCCAAAACATCATCCCGAAGCTTAAAAATCACCCTGCAAATCACTCGATTGGGATCACAGAAGCAGCAGCAACAACAGCAACAGCAGCAACAGAAACAACAGCAACAACAGCAGCAATATCGCCCCCCTACTGCGTAAAACTTGGCAGGACCCTCCTGCTGCAACAAGGGGTTCTTGAGACTCTAAGTGAGCTTACGACAGGGAGGGCATAGACCCCCGACAGGGAGGGCTGCCACTGGGGGTGCCCTGATGTAAGCCCGCCGCCGCGTCACCGCAGAGCACGTGGTGAGCACGTGACCCACCGTGTCACAGTGGAACACGTGGTGAGCACGTGACCCAGCGTGTCATCGCGGAACACGTGGTGAGCACGTGACCCACTGTGTCACCGCGGAGCACGTGGTGAGCACGTGACCCATCGTGTCACAGTGGAACACGTGGTGAGCACGTGACCCAGCGTGTCACAGTGGAACACGTGGTGAGCACGTGACCCACCGTGTCACATGGAACACGTGGTAGGCACGTGACCCACCGTGTCACATGGAACACGTGGTGAGCACGTGACCCAGCGTGTCACAGTGGAACACGTGGTGAGCACGTGACCCAGCGTGTCACGTGGAGCACGTGGTGAGCACGTGACCCACCGTGTCACAGTGGAACACGTGGTGAGCACGTGACCCACCGTGTCACAGCGGAACACGTGGTGAGCACGTGACCCACTGTGTCACATGGAACACGTGGTGGGCACGTGACCCACCGTGTCACAGTGGAGCACGTGGTGAGCACGTGACCCACCGTGTCACGTGGAGCACGTGGTGAGCACGTGACCCAGCGTGTCATCGCGGAGCACGTGGTGAGCACGTGACCCACCGCGTCACAGTGGAACACGTGGTGAGCACGTGACCCACCGTGTCACTGTACTTCTTTGGACTCGGCACTCCACGTGTCATCTGCACAGCAGAGTCTTACAGCGCAGAGGACACGCGGAGAAACGCGGAGACACGCGGAGAGACGCAGAGACACGAAGAGACACGCAGAGACACGCAGAGACACGCAGAGAGACGCGGAGACACGCAGAGACACAGAGAGACGCAGAGACACGCAGAGACACGTGGAGACACGAGGAGTCACGCAGAGACACAGAGAGACGCAGAGACACAGAGAGACGCAGAGACACGCAGAGACACGAGGAGTCACGCAGAGACACAGAGAGACGCAGAGACACGCAGAGACACGTGGAGACACGAGGAGTCACGCAGAGACACAGAGAGACGCAGAGACACGCGGAGACACGTGGAGACACGCAGAGACACGCAGAGACACGCGGAGTCACGCGGAGGCACGCGGAGACACAGAGAGACGCAGAGACACGCGGAGACACAGAGACACGCAGAGACACGCAGAGACACGCGGAGAGACGCGGAGACACGCAGAGACACGCAGAGACACGAGGAGTCACGCAGAGACACAGAGACGCAGAGACACGCGGAGACACGTGGAGACACGCGGAGACACGCAGAGATATGCAGAGACACGCAGAGACACGCGGAGGCACGCGGAGTGGTGCTCATAATTGGAAGAAGCTGCTGATGCTGCATTGGCAGCGGTGCACAAACAAAGAACAATTCAACTCACGTGTCAACAACAACAACAACACTGTGTGGCCTTAAAGTCTACCTCTCTATTTCTCTAGAAGCGCCGTTCCCCGAAACGTGGCCTATCACATACAGTATGATACAGTCTTAATTTGGAGCTTTCGTGACTGCAGGAATTACTCGTTTGGTTATTTCGGTAAAGTCACGTGTAAAGAGAAAATAATAAATTAAATACTAGCATACTACGACGTTTCGATTGCCGCACAAGCAATCATCATCAGGTATAAATGAAATAGAAACACAAATCTAGTATACTTAGAAATGTAATGTAACACAACAGAGAGTCGGATACCATTACATTACATTTCTAAGTATACTAGATTTATGTTTCTATTTCATTTATACCTGAAGATGATTGCTTGTGCGGCAATCGAAACGTCGTAGTATGCTAGTATTTAATTTATTATTTTCTCTTTATACGTGACTTTACCGAAAGAACCAAACAGTGGTATGATACAGTCTTCACTTTCTCTCTTCTGTCGTTATTTAAGTCCGCACACAACGCGACTCGATAATGCGCTCGGGCATCGAAGCGAAAGCTGCCAGGTCAGCAGCACGCCGCCGCCCGAAAGTCAGAGGTCGCAACCGGGTACCCGATACCCGTACCCTACCCGATACCCGGCTACCCGTTTGCGACCCTGGTGCGGCCGGGTACGGGTAAGGAATCAAAACCTCAATCTTAATTTTAGAACTTTCGTGACTGCAGGAATTATTATTTGTTTCTTTCGGTTAAGTCACGTCTAAAGATAAAATAATAAATTAAATTAAATAATAGAATAAGACGATGATGATTGCTTGTGTTGCAATCGAAACGTCGTATTCTATTATTTAATTTAATTTATTATTTTATCTTTAGACGTGACTTAACCGAAAGAAACAAATAATAATTCCTGCAGTCACGAAAGTTCTAAAATTAAGATTGAACCACTTCTACGGGGAAGTTTTAAACTTATCTTCTTTTTTCTCTCTCTCTGACTACTTGTTCTCTCTGCCTGTGTCCTCTCTTTGGAATGTTCACACTTAAATTCTAACTTAGCAATCTTTGAAATACGTAATCAACCAGGCTATGCGTTAATTGTGTGTTGACCGACCCTCTGTGTTGTATTACATTACATTTCGATATTTTACTAGGTTATTTAATTTTAGTGTGTCCTTCTCCTGATTTTCAGGCTTGCTTGCCGTGCCATCGCACTTGCAGCACCACGTTTTGTTGTCCACTCATTGATATGCTAATTTTTTCTCTAACCCCCCTCCCTCTCTCTGCGTCCGCCCTCCTCTGTCTATTTAAGGCCACCCCACAGAGACGACCACCTCTCTCTGTTACCTGTGTTGCTCTCTCTATGTATCTTGGTGATATCTGTCTGCTAATATGTCTGTCTATAATTTTCTGGTTAGATTTTATGTCGCTATTTCATTATACCTGATGATGATTGCTTGTGTTGCAATCGAAACGTCGTATTCTATTATTTAATTTAATTTATTATTTTATCTTTAGACGTGACTTAACCGAAAGAAACAAATAATGAATCAAAACCTGTTTGCGACCTCTACCGAAGGCACGGCCGCCTGCCAAAAACCATCTGGCAATCCGGGAGACATCCGTTGCAACGCCGCCGTCACCGCCACCAATGACGATGATGAGACCCAGAAGGTTGAAACCGTTCCAGAGTTTGCGCGCTTCCAACCAGAGGTCGCAAACGGGTTTTGATTCCTTACCCGTACCCGTACCCGGCCGCACCAGGGTCGCAAATGGGTACTCCTACCCGTACCTGGCCGGGTACGGGTAGCCGGGTATCGGGTAGGGTACGGATATCGGGTACCCGGTTGCGACCTCTGCGAACAAAATGCCTCTGGATGGCAGTGGGCGTGAAAAAAGCCCCAATAAGAGGGCCCCGTGGACGAAATTCGTGATTCGCATCGGTCCGAGTGCGGTCACAGCAATCGTGCTGTGACGGTTCCACCTGAAGACGGAAGCTTGTGTTGCCTCCGAAACGTCGTGATTTTATTTATTTTATATTATTAATTTTAAATTTTTACCTACACGGTGACTTTACCGAAAAAACCCCTAAGAATATGAATCCTTGCAGTCACGAAAGCTTCAAATCTAGAATGGAGGTGGAGGTTTGCCACCGGCTCCTGGCTCGATTGGCAAGCCCAGGGCGCTTAAAGCATCTGCAGGCATTGTCAAGCATGCATCCTCCTCCCTATCAGCGTCTCTATGTGATCTGTCTCCCTCCCTCCCCTCCTCTCTCTCTGTCTCAGTACTGTCAGAGATTAAAACATGTTTTTCCTACGTGACTTTACCGAAAAAAACAAAGAGTATGAATCCTTGCAGTCACGAAAACTTCAAATCTCGATTAAAATGTCCCTTGCAGAAAGGCACGACACGGACTCAAGCCTTCCTGGTCCTAGATCAGGGGAAGGGTTTTGATAGAGCGAGCCATGAGTACCTGGGTAAGCTCCTAGCGTCTCTCGCCGTCGGCCAGGCATTTTTGTCTTTCTGGCACAGAGAGGGGAGGGAGTTGGAGAGAGAGTGGGAGAGAGAGTGGGAGAGTTGGAAAGACTGAATTTTTAACAACTTTTATTGCCGCCAGCAGCAACAGCACTGGAGGCGATTCCGATATGAAACACACAAAGTCACCAGCAAACAAATAAAAGCTATAAATCCACGCGCCGTGGCGCTAAATGCAGCGCGCACAACACCGAAAGAAAAGTCACGTGGTGGTTGTGGTGGTGGTCATCGCGCACGCCACGGTGACGAGCGAGCGCTTCAGAAGGTGAACAACACGAGGGTGCCGTCCACGCTGGTACAGAGAGGGGCTTGTCCGGTCTCCCCCAGCGTTCGAAGAAGACGTGCACATCACCAGCATGTGTGTGGTACATGGTGTGCTCCAGCCGGAGCCGCGCCTTGAGCAGGGCCCCTGAATACTGGAAGCTCCACAGAGCAGCCGTCAGTGTCACCCTCCAGCATCGTTTTTCCTCGTTCTGTACACCGCCATCTTCGCCTGAGCACAGACGAAGTTGGCGAGGTCATGGCGCTTGTTAGCCAGGTAAGGCACCACCCCCATATACGAAGCTGCTGTTGTAGAAGGGCACCTCCCCCCAGTTTCAATGAAGATGTCCCCCAAAAGGCGGAACATTGGTTTGAGCCGCTGGCAGCGTAAGTACCGGTGGGGCAGATCCTCCCTGGCACTGCAGGAAATGCACAAAGTCTGTTACCCCTGGCGAGATTCGGCTGAGCCGCATTGCCGATGGCAACGTGTAGTGTGCCAATCTCCACTGGAGGTCACCGCAGCGTTTGGCTCCGGGAGACTTGTACATTTGTTTCCACGAGAAAGAGAGAGTGCGAGAGAGAGAGTGGGGAAAGAGAGAGTGGGAGAGAGACTTTTAAAACAACTTTCATTGCCGTCAGCAGCAACATCACTGGAGGCGATTCCGAAACGAAATGCACAAAGTCACCAGCAAACACATAACCAACACTGTAAAATCCGCGCGCTGTGGCGCTAAATGCGCCATGCACGACACAAAATAAAAGCCACGTGGTGATGGTCATCAGAGAGAGAGAGTACGAAAAGAGAGAAAGTGGGATAGACTTGACTTTAAACAACTTTTATTGCCGCTAGCAGCAAAAGCACTGGAGGCGATTTCGATATGAAATACACAAAGTCACCAGCAAACAAAAAGAAAATAAACGCTACAAATCCACGCGTTGTGGCGCTAAAGACAGAGAGAGAGAGTGCGAAAGAGAAAGAGAGAGTGGGAGGGAGAAAGAGAGAGAGAGAACGCAGCCTGGAAACTTTTCCTGGCTCTCTCTCTCTGTGACTTTGTTACCCAACTGGTGCCAAATGAACGTCAGCCTTGTTTGGTGCCGCAGTCTGCCCGCCTGGTGATGTGCCCAGAGCCACGGAGGAGAAGGCGTCTCGCGATGGATATCCCTCGTCATGTGCTCCACCGTCGTCACGTGCTCCACCGTCGTCACGCGTTCATCATCGTCACGTGCTCCATCATCGTCACGTGCTCCATCATCGTCACGCGTCATCATCGTCACGTGCTCCATCATCGTCACGTGCTCCATCATCGTCACGCGTCTCATCGTCACGTGCTCCCATCATCGTCACGTGCCTCCACCATCGTCACGCGTCATCATCGTCACGTGCTCCATCATCGTCACGTGCTCCATCATCGTCACGTGCTCCCATCATCGTCACGCGTCATCATCGTCACGTGCTCCATCGTCGTCACGTGCTCCACCGTCGTCACGTGCTCTATCGTCACGTGCTCCATCATCATCACGCTGCTCCATCATCGTCACGTGCTCCATCATCGTCATGTGCTCCATCGTCGTCACGAGCTCCACCGTCGTCACGCGTCATCATCGTCACGTGCTCCACCATCGTCACGCGTCATCATCGTCACGTGCTCCACCATCGTCACGTGCTCCATCATCGTCACGTGCTCCATCATCGTCACGTACTCCATCATCGTCACGTGCTCCACCATCGTCACGCGTCATCATCGTCACGGTGCTCCACCATCGTCACGCGTCATCATCGTCACGTGCTCCATCATCGTCACGTGCTCCATCATCGTCACGCGTCATCATCGTCACGTGCTCCATCATCGTCACGTGCTCCATCATCGTCACGCGTCCATCATCGTCACGTGCTCCATCATCGTCACGTGCTCCACCATCGTCACGCGTCATCATCGTCACGTGCTCCATCATCGTCACGTGCTCCATCATCGTCACGCGTCATCATCGTCACGTGCTTCCACCATCGTCACGCGTCATCATCGTCACGTGCTCCACCATCGTCACGTGCTCCAATCATCATCACGTGCTCCATCATCGTCACGTAGCTCCATCGTCGTCACGTGCTCCCACCGTCGTCACGCGTCATCATCGTCACGTGCTCCACCATCGTCACGCGTCATCATCGTCGTGCTCCACCATCGTCGACGTGCTCCATCATCGTCACGTGCTCCATCATCGTCACGTACTCCATCATCGTCACGTGCTCCACCATCGTCACGCGTCATCATCGTCCACGTGCTCCACCATCGTCACGCGTCATCATCGTCACGTGCTCCACCATCGTCACGTGCTCCATCATCGTCACGTGCTCCATCCATCGTCACGTACTCCATCATCGTCACGTGCTCCACCATCGTCACGCGTCATCAATCGTCACGTGCTCCCACCATCGTCACGCGTCATCATCGTCACGTGCTCCATCATCGTCACGTGCTCCATCATCGTCACGCGTCATCATCGTCACGTGCTCCATCATCGTCACGTGCTCCACCATCGTTCACGCGTCATCATCGTCACGTGCTCCCATCATCGTCACGTGCTCCATCATCGTCACGCGTCATCATCGTCACGTGCTCCATCGTCGTCACGTGCTCCACCGTCGTCACTGTGCTCTATCGTCACGTGCTCCATCATCATCACGTGCTCCATCATCGTCACGTGCTCCATCATCGTCACGTGCTCCATCGTCGTCACGTGCTCCACCGTCGTCACGCGTCATCATCGTCACGTGCTCCACCATCGTCACGCGTCATCATCGTCACGTGCTCCATCATCGTCACGTGCTCCATCATCGTCACGTGCTCCATCATCGTCACGTGCTCCACCATCGTCACGCGTCATCATCGTCACGTGCTCCACCATCATCACGCGTCATCATCGTCACGTGCTCCATCATCGTCACGTGCTCCATCATCGTCACGTACTCCACCATCGTCACGCGTCATCATCGTCACGTGCTCCTCACCATCGTCACCCGTCATCATCGTCACGTGCTCCATCATCGTCACGTGCTCCATCATCGTCACGCGTCATCGTCGTCACGTGCTCCATCAAGAAACCAAATTAGAGTCGTACTCGGTGTGAAAGGTCCTCATTGTGACCACGTGGGGGGTGTGGGGGGGAGGGATGCCACATCAGAGACATGATGCGAGCGCCACGACACGACGGAGACACGGCACCGACGTTTCGGGCTCACCGGCCAATTCTAGGACGGGGAGAGTGGAACGCAAGCTGCGTCACCCCACCACGTGACCCCCACCACGTGACCCCCACCTCATCACCCCACCTCACGTCACCCCCACCACGTGACCCCACCATCTCGTCACCCCACCACGTGACCCCCACCTCGTCACCCCACCACGTGACCCCCACCACGTGACCCCACCACGTGACCCCACCTCGTCACCCACCCCACCTCGTCACCCCCGTGGGGAGCGGTGGTGCAGCGGTTAGCGCTATGCTGCGCGATGAACCTGGCAAACCCCCGGGTTCGATTCCCGCTCACGGCGCCAACACCACCCAGTGACGATTATCTGAACCGGTCCCTGGGCGTCCCGGGGAGACAAAGGCGGCCGGGCGTGGTGCTGGCCACCCACCCCCTCGTGTGCCGTGCCAGCCTTCACAGGTGCTACTCGCAAACAGCACTTGCCCCAACAGTCTGTAACGGCTACACGGGGAATCTCTGTCTTTGTGTTGTGTATGAGTGTGCAAGTGGTGTGTATGAGTGAGTGTGTAAGCGATGTGTGTATGAGTGTGAATGTGATGTGTGAAAGTGATGTGTGTGTGAGTGTGTGTGAGTGATGTGTGTATGTATGAGTGTGTATGAGTGTGTATGTATGAGTGTGTATGTGTGTGTATGAGTGATGTGTGTGTATGTGTGTATGTATGTGTGTGAGTGATGTGTAAGTGATGTGTGTGTATGTATGAGTGTGTATGTGTGTGTATGAGTGATGTGTGTGTATGTATGTATGTGTGTGATGTGTGTATGTATATGTATGGGTGTGTATGAGTGTGAAAGTGATGTGTGTGTGTATGAGTGGTGTGTGTATGTATGTATAAGTGTGTATGTATGAGTGTGTGAGTGTATGTGTGTATGTATGTGTGTGTATGAGTGATGTGTGTATGTGTGTATGTATGTGTGTGAGTGTGTGAGTGATGTGTATGTATGTATGAGTGTGTGTGTATGAGTGTGTGAGTGTGTGAGTGATGTGTGTATGTATGTATGAGTGTGTGTGTATGAGTGTGTGAGTGATGCGTATGAGTGTATGAATGTGAGTGTGTATGAGTGTGTAAGTGATGTGTGTATGAGTGTGTATGTATGTATGTATGAGTGTGTGAATGTGTGTATGTGTATATGTGTGTGTGAGTGTGTGTAGTATGAGTGTGTATGAGTGTGTGTATGAGTCTATGAGTGTGTGAGTGATGTGTGTATGTATGTTTGAGTGTGTATGTGTGTGAGTGATGTGTGTGAGTGTGTGTATGAGTGATGTGTGTATGTATGTTTGAGTGTGTATGTGTGTGAGTGATGTGTGTGAGTGTGTGTATGAGTGATGTGTGTGTATGTATGAGTGTGTATGTGTGTGAGTGATGTGTGTGAATGTGTGTATGAGTGTGTGTGTGTGAATGTGTGTATGAGTGATGTGTGTGTATGTATGAGTGTGTATGTATGTATGTATGAGTGTGTGAATGTGTGTATGAGTGTGTGAGTGTGTGAATGTGTGTATGAGTCTATGAGTGTGTGAGTGATGTGTGTATGTATGTATGAGTGTGTATGTGTGTGAGTGATGTGTGTGAGTGTGTGTATGAGTGATGTGTGTGTATGTATGAGTGTGTATGTATGTATGAGTGTGTGTATGTATGTATGAGTGTGTGAGTGTGTGAGTGATGTAACTACCAGCGCGTGCCGCAAGCCCCCTGCGTGTGTACGCGTGGCGTCTCCCATCCCGACTCAGCCCCTCGCCATCCCCCACGACCCCCACGCAATCCCGCACCTCGACACAACAACCCACACTCGCTCGCAACTCGGAGCAGCAGTAGCAGCAAGCAGCAGCAGCAAGCATCAGCAAGAAGCAGCAGCAGCAAGCAGCAGCAGCAGCAAGCAGCAGCAGCAGCAAGCAGCAGCAGCAAGCAGCAGCAGCAGCAAGCAGCAGCAGCAAGCAGCAGCAGCACCAGCAAGCAGCAGCAGCAGCAAGCAGCAGCAGCAAGCAGCAGCAGCAGCAAGCAGCAGCAGCAAGCAGCAGCAGCAGCAAGCAGCAGCAGCAGCAAGCAGCAGCAGCAAGCAGCAGCAGCACCAGCAAGCAGCAGCAGCAAGCAGCATCAGCAGCAGCAAGCAGCAAGCATCAGCAGCAGCAGCAAGCAGCAGCAGCAAGCAGCATCAGCAGCAGCAAGCAGCGAGCAGCGTGACGATGTCTCGCCGTGTCACCACGCTCCTCGTTACCCTGCAGGTTCGTTATCCCCTCTTCACTCTTCATCCACACCTCTTCACCACCACCACCACCACACCTCATCACCATCATCATCATCGATGTCTGTCGCCAACGTCTCGAAGCCGTGCAGAGTGAATACAGGCGGGGAGCGGTGGCGCAGTGGTTAGGGCGGTGGTGGTTTACGCTGCTGCTGTTGCTGTTGCTGCCTCTGAACGAGCAGCAGCAGCAATCGCTGTAAGGGTTGGTGGATCACGCACGGATGGGTTGTGGGTGGGTGGGTGTCGAGGGGGAGTCGTACCCCTGGACGAGCCGAGACAGCCGTGAGAGCAAGGCGGACTGATCCGTCTATTCCATCTGCACGGGCGGGGGATCGAGCGTTGCTCCCTCGCACAAGGCGTGGGGTTTCCGCCGGGTGCTCCCGTTTCCTCTGCCCCACGTGAACGCGATGCGGTGCGGCGGTGTGTGCCTTTAACTTCCTTCGCACCGTACGTTAAGCGGAGGTGCGAGAAAACGAACGACCAGACCGGGCACTGCCTTTGATAAGGAGACCGGCGACGATGATGACGATGGTGCCGTTTGTATCTTTAGATCTTTACTATCCATTGTTGAAATATTACAAAGTACGTTTTTTTGGGGAGAAAAAGTGGGGTAACTTTCGATGCTGTCGGAACGAATCGCAAACCTGTCAACCCCTTATCAGTGCCCTGCCTTATTTACAGACCAATTCAGATGTTATTGGTCACCCCGTGCCGCTTAGAAATCTCAACGTTCATCCTACAAAGTCCCATCACAAGGGAGACACACAAACAAATAGACACAAATGTTGTGCTCGTATTGAAACCGCTGTATGCCGTATGGACCTGAAAACGCAGTTTCCCCAGTACAAGAATACGGCTAAATCGGATGGGTTGACAAGTATGCTACAATACACCACACACTACACTATATACTACACTATACATTACACTATAAACTACACTATACACTACACTATACACTACACTAACCACTACACTATACACTACACTATACACTACACTAACCACTACACTATACACTACACTAACCACTACACTATACACTACCTACACTAACCACTACACTACACTATATACTACACTATACACTACACTATACACTACACTATACACTACACTATACACTACACTATACACTACTTTACACTACACTAACCACTACACT
>NC_136169.1:4066875-4083790 GCF_965212315.1 Lampetra planeri
AGTCGACTCGGCCTCAAACGAGTACCTGGTTGCGGTGTGCGTTAAACGTCGCCACCGGGGGAGACAAAGGCGGCCGGGGCGTGGGTTCTGGCCACCCCACCCCCCTCGCGTGCTGTTCCGGCCTTTCATAGGTGCTACTCGCTAACAGCACTTGGCCCTACCGTGTGTTAAAGGCTATACGGGGGGTCTTTGTCTTTGCATGTATGTTCTCTCGCCCCCCCCCCTCTGCACGGGTTTCCTCCGAGTCTCCGGTTCTGTCCCACAACTCAAAAAGGTCGAGAGGACGGAGCTGGTCAAAGCCACATCCCCAATGCTGAGAAACTACCTGCACATTACTCGGTGGGGCGATGTGAGTCTATGGGTAGTGTTAGTCTATGGGTAGTTGTTGAGTCTATGGGCAGTGTTGAGTCTATGGGTAGTGTTAGTCTATGGGTAGTGTTAGTCTATGGGTAGTGTTGAGTCATGGGTAGTGTTGAGTCTATGGGATAGTGTGAGTTAGTCTATTGGGCAGTGTTGAGTCTATGGGTAGTGTTGAGTCTATGGGCAGTGTTGAGTCCTATGGGTAGTGTTAGTCTATGGGCAGTGTTGAGTCTATGGCAGTGTTGAGTCTATGAGTAGTGTTGAGTCTATGGGCAGTGTTGAGTCTATGGGTAGTGTTGAGTCTATGGGCAGTGTTGAGTCTATGGGTAGTGTTAGTCTATGGGTAGTGTTAGTCTATGGGTAGTGTTGAGTCTATGGGTAGTGTTAGTCTATGGGTAGTGTTAGTCTATGGGTAGTGTTTGTCTATGGTAGTGTTAGTCTATGGGTAGTGGTTAGTCTGATGGGTAGTGTTAGTCTATGGGTAGTGTTGAGGGGTATGGTTGAGTCTATGGGTTGGGCAGTGTTGAGTCTATGGGCAGTGTTGAGTCTATGGGTAGTGTTGAGTCTATGGGTAGTGTTGAGTCTATGGGTAGTGTTGAGTCTATGGGTAGTGTTAGTCTATGGGTAGTGTTAGTCTATGGGTAGTGTTAGTCTATGGGTAGTGTTAGTCTATGGGTAATGTTAGTCTATGGGTAGTGTTAGTCTATGGGTAGTATTGAGTCTATGGGTAGTGTTGAGTCTATGGGTAGTGTTGAGTCTATGGGTAGTGTTGAGTCTATGGGTAGTGTTGAGTCTATGGGCAATGTTGAGTCTATGGGTAGTGTTGAGTCTATGGGCAGTGTTGAGTCTATGGGCAGTGTTGAGTCTATGGGTAGTGTTGAGTCTATGGGTAGTGTTAGTCTATGGGCATGGTTGAGTCTATGGGTAGTGTTGAGTCTATGGGTAGTGTTGAGTCTATGGGTAGTGTTGAGTCTATGGGTAGTGTTGAGTCTATGGGTAGTGTTGAGTCTATGGGTAGTGTTGAGTCTATGGGCAATGTTGAGTCTATGGGTAGTGTTAGTCTATGGGCATGGTTGAGTCAATGGGTAATGTAAGTCTATGAGCAATGTAAGTCTATGGGCAATGTCCGTCTATGGACCCACATCGCAGACCACTGCAAAACTACACGAACTGTCTCTGAAGCCCTTTCGTCGTGGGCAGGGCTCCTGCCCAGAACACCGCTGAGCCCGCGTGTAGAAGCGTGGTGAGGTGACGACCCCATCCCTCTCAATCCCTTATCAGCAGTGCCCCTACATTATTACAGAACAATCCAGACCGATTCTTTTGTCAAGGCGCTCTTCCCCCTCCAACCCAGCAGCTTAAATATATGCTCCAAGCCTGGTGGTGTTTCATTCAGACGCTGTCTTTCCGACAGACCTGTTCTTCACCTGAGGACGGCTGCTTGCGTTGTGGCCGAAACGTCGTGAGAATAGTATTTTATTATGTTTGATTTTTATTATTTTATTATTTACCTTCTACGCGACTTTACCGAAAGAACCAAGAAGATGAATCCAGACCGTATTGCTCACCCCGTGCCCTTTATACATCTCAGCGTTCATCCTGCAAAGTCCCATCACAAGGAGAGAAACACAAACAAAACAGGACCCTGCGGGGTGGGCTGGTAGGAACGAATAACCAAATAATATAAACATAATGTATTATTACACTTGTTAAGCCAGGAAAGCCCCACTGAGTCTAAAGGTTTTTGTAGGGTCCTGCCAAGTGTTTGCAGTAGGGGGCGATGTTGATACACGGACGGACGGACGGACGATATAATCTATTGGTGGTCTGGTCCACTTCGTTCCTACCAGTATAAGACACACATCTTCGTGCCCGCATTGGAACGGCTGTACGCCATCCTACGGACCAGCAAACTCAATGTCCCCTGTACAAGGACACGGGCTGCACCGTGTGGGTTGACATTGTGATTTGTCACTTGGCACGGCGGCACCTAAAGGGCTGTTGTTGTTGTTATTGTTGTTGTTGTTGTTGTTATTGTTGTTGTTAGTGTTGTTATTGTTGTTGTTATTGTTGTTGTAGTTGTTATTGTTGTTGTAGTTGTTATTGTTGTTGTTGTTGTTAGTGTTGTTATTGTTGTTGTAGTTGTTATTGTTGTTGTAGTTGTTATTGTTGTTGTTGTTGTTGTTAGTGTTGTTATTGTTGTTGTTGTGATTGTTGTTATTGTTGTTGTTGTTATTGTTGTTGTTATTGTTGTTGTTATTGTTGTTATTGTTGTTATTGTTGTTGTTATTGTTGTTGTTGTTAGTGTTGTTATTGTTGTTGTAGTTGTTATTGTTGTTATTGTTGTTGTTAGTGTTGTTATTGTTGTTGTTGTGATTGTTGTTATTGTTGTTGTTGTTGTTGTTATTGTTGTTATTGTTGTTGTTATTGTTGTTGTTATTGTTGTTGTTATTGTTATTATTGTTGTTATTGTTGTTGTTATTGTTGTTGTTGCCCCAATCGCATCGTCGTTACGCTCAACCGGTCTCGAGCATTTATCGCTGTCGGGGTGCGATCCGCGAGGGCAAAACCGCGGCCACTCATCAGCCTGGCAGTGGCAGTCGCCCCTCTCTCTGTTCTCAGGATCACCTCGCTCGCTCCAAGCGGAATTACAATAACACGTGGCACGCAATCGATAGTTTCATTGAAAACTTTTGAATTTCAAATTGCGTTGGAAATAAGTCGTTGTTGTTGTTGTTGTTGACGCTGCTGTTGTTTGTTGTTGCTGACACTGTTGTTGTTTGTTGTTGACACTTGTTGATGACACTGCTGTTGTTTGTTGTTGTTCTTTGACACTGTTGTTGACACTGTTGTTATTTGTTCTTTGACACTTGTTGACACTGCTGTTGTTTGTTGTTGACACTGTTGTTGTTGACACTGCTGTTGTTGGTTGTTGACACTGTTGTTGTTGACACTGCTGTTGTTTGTTGTTGATACTGTTGCTGTTGACACTGCTGTTGTTTGTTGTTGACACTTGTTGTTGTTGAAAACAAATCTCACGGGGGGAGGGGCAAGGTAGCTCCCCTGCCCCCCCCCCCTCCACGCTCGGCACGCTGCCGCTACGGGAGGTACCGGCCGACTCTCCCCGTGCTGCCCACGATGGAGTTCCACTCTGAGCGGCATGACGAGCACGTGGTGGTGGTGGTGGAGGAGGTGGTGGAGGTGGAGGTGGTGGTGGTGGAGGAGGAGGTGGTGGAGGAGGAGGTGGTGGTGGAGGTGGTGGAGGTGGTGGAGGTGGTGGTGGTGGTGGAGGAGGTAGTGGAGGTGGTAGTGGAGGTGGTGGTGGAGGTGGTGGAGGTAATGGAGGTGGTGGTGGTGGTGGTGGAGGAGGTAGTGGTGGTGGTGGAGGTGGTGGAGGAGGAGGTGGTGGTGGTGGTGGAGGTGGTGGAGGTGGTGGTGGTGGAGGAGGTGGTGGAGGTAATGGAGGTGGTGGTGGTGGTGGTGGAGGAGGTAGTGGTGGAGGTGGTGGTGGTGGAGGAGGAGGTGGTGGAGGTGGTGGAGGTGGTGGAGGTGGTGGTGGTGGAGGAGGTGGTGGAGGTGGTGGAGGAGGAGGTGGTGGAGGTGGTAGTGGAGGAGGAGGTAGTGGAGGTGGTAGTGGAGGTGGTAGTGGAGGTGGTGGAGGTGGTGGAGGTGGTGGTGGTGGAGGAGGTGGTGGAGGTGGTAGTGGAGGAGGAGGTAGTGGAGGTGGTAGTGGAGGTGGTAGTGGAGGTGGTGGAGGTGGTGGAGGTGGAGGTAATGGAGGTGGTGGTGGAGGTGGTGGTGGAGGAGGTAGTGGTGGTGGTGGAGGTGGTGGAGGTAGTGGTGGAGGTGGTGGAGGTGGTGGTGGTGGAGGAGGTGGTGGAGGTGGTAGTGGAGGAGGAGGTAGTGGAGGTGGTAGTGGAGGTGGTAGTGGAGGTGGTGGAGGTGGTGGAGGTGGAGGTAATGGAGGTGGTGGTGGAGGTGGTGGTGGAGGAGGTAGTGGTGGTGGTGGAGGTGGTGGAGGTAGTGGTGGAGGTAGTGGAGGTGGTAGTGGAGGTGGTAGTGGAGGTGGTGGAGGTGGTGGAGGTGGAGGTGGTGGAGGTAGTGGTGGAGGTGGTGGAGGAGGTAGTGGAGGAGGAGGTGGTGGAGGTGGTAGTGGAGGTGGTAGTGGAGGTGGTGGAGGTGGTGGAGGTGGTGGAGGTAATGGAGGTGGTGGTGGAGGTGGTAGTGGAGGAGGTAGTGGTGGTGGTGGAGGTGGTGGAGGTAGTGGTGGAGGTGGTGGAGGAGGTGGTGGAGGAGGAGGTGGTGGTTGTGGAGGTGGTAGTGGAAGAGGAGGTAGTGGAGGTGGTAGTGGAGGTGGTAGTGGAGGTGGTGGTGGACGTGGTGGAGGTGGTGGTGGAGGTGGTATTGGTGGTGGAGGTGGTGGAGGTGGTAGTGGAGGAGGAGGTAGTGGAGGGGGTGGAGGTGGTAGTGGTGGTGGAGGTGTAGGTAGTGGATGTGGTTGTGAGATGTTAACTACCTCGCCTGGTAGACACGAGGTTGTGGGTTCGATCCCGACCCTGGCGCGTGGAATTTTCTCCGGGTCCTCCGGTTTTTCTCTCTCCACATTTAGAATCAACATCACCACGCGTGTCGAGTATGTGGCTACTGCTGTCCACGTGTGTGTGGTTCGTCAACAATGGAAGTTATCGGATAAGGAACGAACATCTAAGAGAGAATGGCTTCACGACGTGACAGATTTATGTCGGCAAGATGCGGCCACCACCACTTGAGCCATATCGGCACGAGACAGAGGAAAGTGAAGACAAATGTGCAGTTGACATGGACCGTGGTGGTGATGATGATGACGACGACGACGATACATTTCAACGGGATAATCCACTTTCGTTGACCCAACATTCGTGATAAAAAAGAAAAAATCTCCCGGTGTGGCCTTACCTGGTCAACAAAAAATGTATAAAAAAAAACACAAAAATCTGTTTCGTAAATAGTTGCGTTCCCGAGAATCAGGAATTGGCTCCGTGCCGCGTGGTGGTGGTGGTGGTGGGGGGGTGTTGATTTTGGTTGCGCATGCTTCACGCAGCGTCCGTGTGATGCTAACCCTTACATGGGGAACGCTGTGAGCCAGCCACTCCTCAGAGAGAGGGGGGGTGGTGGTTGTGAGTGATGTGGGTGGTGGTTATGGGTGGAATCCTCTTCTCATATTTGGAGTTATCCACGCCGCCGCGGTCACAAAGACAAAGATCCCCCGTGTAGCCTTAGAAAGGCAGGGCAAGTGCTGCCCGAGATTGAGGGTCACGTGTGAATGGGCCACCTATGAAGGCCGGTACAGGTTGGCACACGAGGGGGTGGGTGGCCACAGCATCCACGCCCGGCCGCCTTTGTCTTCCCAGGAGGGGAATCAATCTCGGGTCGTCGGGTTTGTAGCGCGGCGCGCTAACCGCTACACAACAACAACAACAACCGCAAATCGACATTAAGTGGCGGTGATGTCACCACGGCGCTTGTGCCAAGCTACGTGCACGTTGAGGCCACGTGAAGTTACACAAAGATAAAGATCACCCGTGTAGCGTTAACAGACTGTTGGGGCAAGTGCTGTTAGCGAGCGCCTACGAAGGCCGGCACGGCACACATAGGGGTGGGTGGCCAGCACCAATCCCGGCCGCCTTTGTCTCCCTAGTAGCGATGTTTACACACCGCACCAGATACTCATTTGAGGCTGAGTCGACCTAGGGGAGGCCCGGGACCGGTTCAGATAATCGTCACCGGTGTTGGGTCGCCAGGTTCGTAGCGCAGCAGCGCAGCGCGCTAACCGCTGCACCACCGCTTCCCACGAAGTTAGACAGCCACTCCCCAGACACACACGGACACACACGGACACACACAGACACGGGGCCCTCTGGGAGTAACACTGCATCGGCAAGTTCGCTTGCAATCTTGAACAGATGAATACAATCACCGCCGCGCTCTCCGAGTTTGTTGCAAGACGGAGCGGGAATGTAAAGGCGCGCTTCGAAATGTGCCAATGGAGTTATCCAGCGGTGTATTGACTATGGCTGATGAAGGTGATGGTGATGGTGGTGACCACCATCACCACCACCACCACCATCATCGAGCGATGGCGTAGCGGTTAGCGCTACGCTGCGCTACGAACCCGGCGACCCAAGTTCGATTCCCGCTCACGGCCAACACCGGTGACGATTATCTGAACCGGGCCTTACGACACAGCCTCAAATGAGTACCTGGTGCGGTGTGTAAACATCGCTACTAGGGATACAAAGGCGGCCGGGCGTGGTGCTGGCCACCCAGCCCCTCGTGTGTCGTGCCGGCCTTCATAGGTGCTTGCTAACAGCACTTGCCCCTATAGTCTGCTCAGGCTATACGGGGGATCTTTGTCTTTGATGATGGTGGTAGTGGTGGTGGTGATGATGATGATGATGGTGGTGGTGGTGATGATGGTGGTGGTGATGATGGTGGTGATGATGGTGGTGATGATGGTGGTGATGATGGTGGTGGTGGTGATGATGATGGTGATGATGATGGTGGTGGTGGTGGTGATGATGATGGTGGTAGTGGTGGTGATAATGATGGTGGTGGTGGTGATGATGGTGGTGGTGATGATGATGGTGGTGGTGGTGATGGTGGTGGTGGTGATGATGATGGTGGTGGTGATGGTGGTGGTGATGATGGTGGTGGTGGTGATGATGGTGGTGGTGGTGATGGTGATGATGATGGTGGTGGTGGTGATGGTGGTAATGATGGTGGTGGTGGTGATGGTGGTGGTGGTGGTAGTGGTGGTGATGATGATGGTGGTGGTGGTGATGATGGTGATGATGATGGTGGTGGTGGTGGTGATGATGGTGGTAGTGGTGGTGATGATGATGGTGGTGATGATGATGGTGGTGATGATGATGATGATGGTGGTGATGGTGATGATGGTGGTGGTGGTGATGATGATGATGGTGATGATGATGATGATGGTGGTGATGATGATGATAATGGTGGTGATGATGATGATGGTGGTGGTGATGATGATGGTGATGATGGTGGTGGTGGTGATGATGATGGTGGTAGTGGTGGTGATGATGATGGAGGCAACACGGGGTGTATGGTGCACGTGGCAAATCTGAAACACACCCGAACGGACACACACAGAGACCACACCCATTGACCACACAGACAAAGGTCCCCCGTGTAGCCCAGCGACTGTTAGGCCAAGTGCTGTTTGAGAGTAGCACCGCCTATGAAGGGTGGAACGGCACACGAGGGGGTTGTTGGGTTCGGTGGCCAGGACCACTCCCGCCCGGCCGCCTTTGGGAACGTCCATAAATGACGTCACGCGATTTTGGACTGATTGTTTACCCCCCCCCGCCCCCACAAAAAGTCAGCCCCCCCCCTCAATTATGACGTCACAAAGCTCTGCCCCCCCCCCAAAACCATATTTCCATTTTGAAAATAAAACATGCTTCAAATCGCTTTAAACTATTGTCATTGTAGTGCGTATTTAATGTGGCGCTGCACTCTGATGTTATAGGAGTGTTGTTAAAAAAATTATATATTTATTTAAAGTTGCGCATTTTGATGTGACGTCACATTTCTCAAACACCCCCCCCCCTCGTGACACATCGTCACAAATGTCTGACCCCCCCCCCCCAGGTGCGTGACGTCATTTATGTTCGGCCCCTTTGTCTCCCTTGTGGCGATGTTGTTGTCACTTGACACGTAGTGTCAGTTACTCGTGTTTAAGGCTGAGTCGACCTAGGAGAGAGCCAGGACCGGTTCAGATAATCGTTGGCGGTGTTGGCGGCCGCGAGCTAGAATCGAACTTGGGGGTCTTTGGCGCAGGGTTCGTAGACGCGGCGCGCTAACCACTGCGCCACCGCTCCACAAGACAAAGGTCCCCCGGGTAGCCTCAAAAGACTGGTGGGGCAAGTGCTGTTAGCGAGTAGAACCTGTGAAGGCCGGCACGGCACACGAGGGGGTGGGTGGCCAGCACCACGCCCGGTCGCATTTGTCTTCCCAGTGGCGATGTTTACTACACACCGCACCGGGTACTGATTTAAGGCTGAGTCGACCTACATACGCACGCACCTACACACACACACGTACACGCATACACACACGCGCATACCCAAACGCACACACACACGCACCCACACACACACGCATACACGCATACAAACATACACACACACACGTACATACATACGCGCACACACACACGTACACACACACACACGCGCATACACAGACGCACACACACAGATGCACCTACACACACACGCACCTACACATACACACACGCACACACACACACGCGCATACGCACACACACACACACAAACACACACACACGCGCACACACACGCACACACGCGCACACACACGCACACACGCGCCTGAATAAGGGCCGCCTTTGTCTCCCCACCATTCACGGCCACGCGCGCGCCCCGCGCAGCGCAATTGCAGCTCCGATTAGTGCCGTTGGCTACGTACGGCGCGAAAGAAGTTCAACGTACTGTCCACACAAAGATCCCCCGTGTAGCCTTAACAGACTGTTAGGGCAAGCGCTGTTAGCGAGCACCTATGAAGGCCGGCACGGCACACGAGGGGGTGGGTGGCGAGCACCACGCCCGGCCGCCTTTGTCTCTCTAGTGGCGATGTTTACACACCGCACCGGGTACTACTCATTTGAGGCCCAGGACCGGTTCAAATAATCGTCACTGGGTGTTGGCCGTGAGCGGTAATCGAACCCGGGCCGCCAGGTTCGTAGGGCAGCGTAGCGCTAATCGCTACACCACCGCTCCCCATACACACACTGACACACACAGACACATACAGACAGACAGACACACAGACACACACAGGCACACACACAGACACACACAGGCACATACACAGACACACACAGGCACACACAGACACACACAGGCACACACACTGACACACACAGACACACACAGGCACACACACAGGCACACACAGACACACACAGGCACATACACAGACACACACAGACACACACAGGCACACACACAGGCACACACAGACACACACAGGCACACACACAGGCACACATACAGACACACCCACACAGACACACATACAGACACACACAGGCACACACACAACCCGACGAGGGATGGCGTTGCTCCGAGTGGAGCAATGACGGAGCGAGCAGGTGAATGAGCAGGTGGGTGAGCGAGCGAGTGGGCGAGCGAGCGGGCGGGCGGGCGAGCGAGCGAGTTGATGCGCGACACGGCGGCAGAGATTGATGTGTGGCGCCTGGGTGGCTGATTGCGTGAGCTGACGGGTGCGAGCGAGTTCGAGTTCGTTCGAGTTGATGTTGCGCAACCGGGCGAGCGAGCGAGTCTCTGGAGGTCGCGGCGAGGGTTGACCTCTGTCAGGGTCGCTGGGCGGGTGGGTGTCTCGTCATGCCTGGGGGACCTTCTGGGCATCCGTGCGTGGTATAAGGGGACGTCCATAAATGACGTCACGCACCTGGGGGGGTGGGGGGGGGTCAGACATTTGTGACGATGTGTGACGAGGGGGGGGTTGAGAAATGTGACGTCGCGTAAAATGCGCAACTTTAAATAAATATAGACAACACGTTCTACTTAATTAAATTGACTTTTAAAAAATGTTTTCTCCTACAACATCAGAATGCAGCGCCACATTAAATACGCACTACAATGACAATAGTTTAAAGCGATCTGAGGCATGTTTCATTTTCAAAATGGAAATATGGTTTTGGGGGGGGGGGGCAGAGCTTTGTGACGTCATATTTGAGGGGGGTCTGACTTTTTGTGACGCCGTGTGACGAGGGGGGGGGGTCAAAAATCGTCCAAAATCGCGTGACGTCATTTATGGACGGCCCCTTACTCCTCCGCGCGCGTTGATTTTGTCTTCGATTAAAGTAAAACTAAAATGTGTTTTTATTTTAGCAGGTAAGGACCCTGCTTAGCTATGTATAGCTGTTTTCCAGAAGCAACTTGGCTATCACAAATGATAGCTCAACGAAGTGGCTTATCACCATCATCATCATCACGTGGACATTTCTAGCAGCCAAATACTCGAAAACGTGTGGTCACGTTCAATATAAAATGTAGCAGGGAAAACACCGCAGGACCCGGAGAAAAATCTACGCGACCACGGGTAGAGAGAGAGACACGCAAACTCCACATATACAGCAGCAGGCATCGTCAAGGTCGGGATCAAACCCATGAACCTCCTGTATACCAGGCGAGGTAGTTAACATCTCCTAGCCACCGTGATGATGATGATGAGATACATTGCAAACTCCAAATATACAGCAGGTATCGTCATCGTCAGGGTCGGGATCGACCCCACGACCTCCTGTAGACCAGGCGAGGTAGTTAACATCTCCTAGCCACCGTGATGATGATGAGAAACGCAAACTCCAAATATACAGCAGCAGGCGTCAGGGTCGGGATCGACCCCACGACCTCCTGCACACCAGGCGAGGTAGTTAACATCTCCTAGCCACCGTGATGATGATGAGAGAAAGAGACACGCAGACTCCAAATATACAGCAGCAGGCGTCGGGGTCGAGATCGACCCCACGACCTCCTGCAGACCAGGCGAGGTAGTTAACATCTCCTAGCCAATGTGATGATGAGAGACACCGCAAACTCCAAATATACAGCAGCAGCAGGCGTCAGGGTCAGGATCTAACCCACGACCTCCTGTACACCAGGCGAGGTAGTTAACATCTCGCCATCGCGGCGCTGAGTGCATCTGGACGCGGGCGTGGTTCCCGTTATGGCAGCACGTGGAATCAATCACACGGGGAATGTGGCTGTTTGGCTGCGCGTGTATCTTGTGTGTGTGGGGCTGTGTGTGTGGGGTGTGTGTGTGTGGCTGTGTGTGTGTGGAGCTGTGTGTGTGTGGAGCTGTGTGTGTGTGGAGCTGTGTGTGTGGGGGGGGGGTGTGGTGCTGTGTGTGTGGGGCTGTGTGTGTGGGGCTGTGTGTGTGGGGTGTGTGTGGGGCTGTGTGTGTGTGTGGAGCTGTGTGTGTGTGGGGCTGTGTGTGTGGGGCTGTGTGTGTGGGGCTGTGTGTGTGGGGCTGTGTGTGTGGGGCTGTGTGTGTGTGTGGAGCTGTGTGTGTGGGGTGTGTGTGGGGCTGTGTGTGGCTGTGTGTGTGTGTGGAGCTGTGTGTGTGTGGGGCTGCGTGTGTGGGGCTGTGTGGGTGTGGAGCTGTGTGTGGGGCTGTGTGTGTGTGGGGCTGGTTGTGTGTGGAGCTGTGTGTGGGGCTGTGTGTGTGTGTGGAGCTGTGTGTGTGTGTGGAGCTGTCTGTGTGTGGTGTGTTGAGCTGTGTGTGTGTGGGGCTGTGTGTGTGTGTGTGGCTGTGTGTGTGGGCGTGGGGCTGTGTGTGTGTGGCTGTGTGTGTGGGCGTGGGGCTGTGTGTGTGGGGCTATGTGAGTGTTGTGCGTGGTGCTGTGTGTGTGTGGGGCTGTGTGTGTGTTGTGCTTGTTGCTGGACACCCACCCCCTCGTGTGCCGTTCCACCCTTCATAGGCGGTGCTACTCTCAAACAGCACTTGCCCCAACAGTCGCTGGGCTACACGGGGAACCTTTGTGTTTTCCAATGGGTGTGTGATGCCTCTGTGTGTGTGTTTATCCGTCCGGGTGTGTTTCAGATCTGCCACGTGATCGAGTCTTTAGCACCGTACGCCCCACCACGATGCCTCCAAGGTAACAACATCATCATCATCATGAGCCGTGGTCGATCTACTGCTGGATGAAGGCATCCTCCTTCTCCCTCCCCAAGCCACCATCGGCTAACCTCCAACAATAGCCGTCTCCGTCGTGAGCGAGCGTGCGAGGAGCGGTGGCGCAGCGGTTAGCGCGCTACGCTACGAACGCGGCGACCCAAGTTCAATTCCTGCTCTATGGCCAATAAACCAGTGACGGCTATCTGGCCCTCCCCTAGGTCGACTCAGCCTCAAACGAGTAGCCGGTGTGGTGCGTAGGTGAACATTAGTTCAGTTTATTTATTAGGTATAGAACAAAGTCACTGGGAGAGACAAAGGCGGTCCGGCGTGGTGCTGGTAGCCACCCACCCCCTCGTGTGCCACGGTGCCGGCCTTCATAGGTGCTGCTACTCGCTAACAGCACTTGCCCCAACAGCCTGTTACAGGCTACACGGGGGATCTTTGTCTTTTCTTGTGCCGGTCTTAATTGTGGGGAGTGGTGGCGCAGCAGTTAGCGCTACGAACCCCGGCGACCCGAGTTCGATTCCCGCTCACGGCCACCAACAACATCGGTGACAATTATCTGAACCAGTCCTGGGCCCTCATATAGGTAGACTCGGCCTCAAATGAGTACCCGGTACGGTGTGTAGTAAACATCGCTACTGGGGAGACAAAGGCGGCCGGGCGTGGTGTTGGCCGCCCACCCCCTCGTGTGCCGTGCCGACCTTCATAGGTGCTGCTACTCGCTGGCAGCACTTGCCCAGTTTATTATGGAGGCTACACGGGGGATCTTTGTCTTTGTCTGTGTATGTCCTCAGGATCTGCAGATCCGTCTGACAGGCTGGGCTGTGAATGGGTGAGTACCTCCTCATATCACCATGGTAACGGTGGTTGGTGGTGATGATGGTGTTAATGATGGTGATGCTAGTGATGGTGGTGGTGTTGATGATGTTGGTGATGTTCATGGTGGTGATGATGATGTTGATGACGGTGATGGTGATGTTGGCAGCATGAGTTTATGGTGGCGATGATGATGGTGGCGGTGTTGATGAAGTTGATGATGGTGGCGATGTTGATGATGATGTTGGTGGCGATGTTGATGATGGTGGCGGTGTTGATGAAGTTGATGATGGTGGCGATGTTGATGATGTTGATGATGGTGGCGATGTTGATGATGATGTTGATGATGGTGGCAATGTTGATGATGTTGATGATGGTAGCGATGTTGATGATGATGTTGATGATGGTGGCAATGTTGATGATGGCGGCGATGTTGATGAAGTTGATGATGGTGGCGATGTTGATGATGATGTTGATGATGTTGATGAAGTTGATGATGGTGGCGATGTTGATTATGTTGATGATGGTGGCGATGTTGATGATGGTGGCGATGTTGATGATAAAGCTGATGATGGTGGCGATGTTGATGATGTTGATGGTGGCGATGTTGATGATGTTGATGATGGCGGCGATGTTGATGATGTTGATGATGGTGGCGTTGTTGATGTTGATGGCGGCGATGTTGATGATGTTGATGATGGCGGCGGTGTTGGCGGCGGCGTGAGCAGGCGGCACCGTTCAATGCCAGGAGGAGCAGGAGAGCCATCTTCGCCCCTGAGCTCCTGGTATCTGAGAATCAGCGGCCACCGTTCCCGCGTCGCATCGGAAAGGTCAGGCCCCCCCCCTCCTCTCGCTCTCCACACAAAACTCAGGGTGGTGTAGTGGCGGCGGCGGGGGGGGGGGTAGTTCTAACCACTTAAAAAAAACCGGTAACCGTTTTGAGAACCGAACGTCGAGCAACGAACGCAAGCACGCACGCGGACGTATAAATAACACTGGTCAACAAAAAAAAAATTCTGGCCTGGACTTTTGCAGCTGTTCTAGACTAATTTCAGGGTGCTGATTCCAAATCTGATCTCAGATTTGCTCTATCACATCTCAATTTTATGCTATCGGCATACCCCATTTTCATTGATTTTACCCGAAATTAACTCTGTCACTTATGATTGCAAGTTGTTGCGAGTCAGTGACTGCTTTAGTGTTAAAATATGGTGCTGCGTTTTTAGGATAGTGTGTTTATAATATAATTGTATGTAGATATCCACATTTATTTAATATTTTTCTTCTGCAGTTTTTATTGAAAATGCAATATTTGCTATCTCAAAAACCTAATGTGATAGACAAAAACCGATGCCAGATTTCGAATCAGCACCCCAACATTACCTTAAAACCGTTGGAATACCTTATGCCAGAAAAAAGTGTGTTGACCAGTGATATCATCAACATCCCTCAACAACTTCGAGCATAGACTACGGGCACGCCTGATCAGCAAAACTACCCAGTAGCCTCTCCTCCATGGAGCCTAACTCAAGCACAAAGATCCCCCATGTAGCCTGTAACAGACTGTAGGGGCAAGTGCTGTTAGCGAGCACCTATGAAGGCCGGCACGGTACACGAGGGGGTGGGTGGCCAGACAAAAACCGATGCCAGATTTGGAATCAGCATCCCAAAATTACCTTAAAACCGTTGGAAAACCTCGTGCCAGAAAAAGTATGTTCACCAATGTAATCCACGACGTAACCACACGGGGCCTTTTTGGCAGCGTCGAAGTATGAAAACTCAAGAGCAACTTTTACCCCTTCCTGGCAATGATCCACGAGGCCATTCCGACCCACCGACTCATTCTTCGCGTTAACGACCGTGCCGTCCACTAAGATCCCTCCAAAGCTGGGAAATGAAGGGAACCTGCAGGGGGTGAAGGGCCCGTACTAGGCAGGATGGTGGGTAGATGAAGGCCAACTTGAAGACCTGAGTTTTTTAAATCCTTTATATTAAGTTCACTTGCTTGCTTGCTTGCGCGCTTACGACCGTGCAAATCTTTCGGTCGTTTTTTAACCCACTTCCCGTGATCCAATCGAGCTGACATTTTGCACACAGACTCGTTGTACGTGACAATTTTTTTTCGTGAATTTTTTTTCTCTATAACTTTACACTTTTTAGGAAAAAAATAATAATATTTAATTACCAATTGCTTAATGGTGGCAGGCAATCATCTGACCCATAGGTGGCAGCCATCTCAAGCCAGAGGACGAGAGGACTCTAGCCGCCACGCATATAAAGGATTTATAGTGAAAAACTTTGTTTTTACGGGTTAATTTTTTTATTTTAAAAATGGTGCCAATGACTCGGATTTATCGCGTGAGTGATATGCACGTACCTACGCATGCGTGCCTACATACACACGTGCGTCCGAACGTTCATTCGTCAGTGTCGGGGCGGCGGAGGCCTCCGTAAAACGACACGAGCGGCGGCGGGGGGGGTGTTGGTTCGTTTTACTCGTTGGCCCGATAACCAACGAGGCGTGGAAACGTTTTTTTTAAAAACTCGCCCGAACCTCCCGTGCCGCCCCAGGTGTGGAGGTCGAGCAACGCGGAGGACGGCCACAGGTTTACGCTGTCCGCGTCGGGCAGCATCGAGGACCCCACCCGGACGTTCTCCATCGACGCGACGTCGGGCGACGTCTACGTGCTCCGAGCCCTCGACCGCGAGCGCAACGCCACCCACCAGGCGCGGCATCCACACGCGTCCCTCCTGCTCCTCCCCGTGACATCCTTCTCGTGCCCTCCTCCGCTTCTCGCCCCGCGTGATTGGTCGTCAATTGTTTAAGCGCGACCTCTTGCCTGGTTGTCCTCCGTTGCTACGTCTCTGCCTTCTGTGGTTCTCTTCGGCATTCTCAATGTCCTCCAATCTCAATGTCAAATCTCAATGTCTAATCTCAATGTCCTCCCATCTCAATGTAAAATCTCAATGTCAAATCTCAATGTCAAATCTCAATGTCAAATCTCAATGTCAAATCTCAATGTCTAATCTCAATGTCAAATCTCAATGTCAAATCTCAATGTCCTCCAATCTCAATGTCAAATCTCAATGTCAAATCTCAATGTCCAATCTCAATGTCCTCCAATCTCAATGTCAAATCTCAATGTCAAATCTCAATGTCCTCCAATCTCAATGTCAATCTCAATGTCAAATCTCAATGTCAGATCTCAATGTCAAATCTCAATGTCCAATCTCAATGTCCTCCAATCTCAATGTCAAATCTCAATGTCAAATCTCAATGTCCAATCTCAATGTCAATCTCAATGTCAAATCTCAATGTCAAATCTCAATATCAAATCTCAATGTCCAATCTCAATGTCCTCCAATCTCAATGTCAAATCTCAATGTCAAATCTCAATGTCCAATCTCAATGTCAATCTCAATGTCAAATCTCAATGTCAAATCTCAATATCAAATCTCAATGCCCAATCTCAATGTCCTCCCATCTCAATATCAAATCTCAATGTCCAATCTCAATGTCAAATCTCAATGTCAAATCTCAATGTCCTCCCATCTTAATATCAAATCTCAATGTCCTCCCATCTCCCCCCCCTGCCCCTCCGCGCCCCCCCCCCACATCCCCCACAGCTGACGGTGTCGGTGATGAATCGCTCGGGCGACGTGGTGGAGGGTCCCACCGTGATGCTCGTCCACGTGCTCGACCAGAACGACAACCGCCCGCGCTTCCAGCACGAGCCCTTCCACGCGCAGCTGCCTGAGCACGCGCCCCGCGGTGACGCGCGCACTCACACACACAAAGACAAAGGTCCCCCGTGTAGCCTCAACAGACTGTTGGGGCAAGTGCCGTTATTACATATGTGTCTTTCGAACTTCTTTCGCACCGTACGCAGTCAACCGGAGCTTATCGGAGGTGCGATGGACACAGTCGCGTAGACAAAGCTCTCCCGTATTGAGATTGGACATTTTTTTGATCGGTCGAGGGAATGTGCCTCCCCCCACCCCCCCG
>NC_136169.1:4083990-4341515 GCF_965212315.1 Lampetra planeri
TGTCGCGGGATCGAATGCGGAGGCAGAAGTCGAGGACTTTGTCGCGAGATCGCAACAGGAGAGCGAAATCGAGGTCGGTGTCGAGAGATCGCATCCGAAGGCAGAAGTCAAGATCATTGTCTCGGGATCGCAACAGGAGAGTGAAATCGAGGTCTGCGTCGCGCGATCGCAACAGGAGGGCGAAATCCAAGACGCCGTCTCGCGACTTCAATCGTAAACACAGGTCGAGGTCTGTATCTCGGGATCGCAGCAAGAGGGTTAAATCCAGGTCACCATCTCGCGATCGCAGCAAGAGGGTTAAATCCAGGTCGCCATCTCGCGATCGCAACCGTAAGCACAGGTCGAGATCGGCGTCGCGCGACCGCACAAAGAGAGCGGTGAAATCGAGGTCGGCATCGCGCGATCGCGGTCGTAAGCACAAGTCGAGATCGGCATCGCGCGATCGCGCCAAGCGAGTGCCGAAGTCCAGATCGGCGTCGCGCGATCGCAAGCAGAAGGCGAGAAGCGGGTCTGCGTCGCCGGGCCGCGGCGGGAGGTCCCGCTCCGCCTCGCCGGACGGTGGCAAGAAGGCATCCACGGAGGAGAGGGGCGCCGAGGCGGAGGCTCGCTCTCGTTCTCGCTCGCCCGGCAAGGAGTGCCTCAAAGTGGAGGGATTTAAGATTGAACGCGCCGATGAGGGAGCAGTTGAAGTGGTGGGGAAGATGGTAAAGGCGGAAGCGGAGGAAGCTGGTGTGGAACGGCCGAGTGTAGGGGAAGCTGTGGCGAATGATGTGGCAAATGATGTGGCGATAAAGGTGGAACCCGGTGACGGCTCGGCAAATGATGGCGGAGGAAATGCGGGAAAAGCGGAGGATGTGAAGCTTCAGATTTCCGTCGGAAACGACGATGTGAAGAAGCCACTTGCCGGAGAAAAAGATGACACCTTGGACCCACACAAGGCAGTGGGAGGCGCGTCAAATGATGCCACCGTAAAAGAAGAAAATTCCTTTTCGAAAGATGAAGCACCTAAAGATACTTCGCCGATTAAAACCACAGAAGCCGTATCTGTCTGCAAAGAACCAAAAGATTCTTCCGATACCGAGGAGTCAAAATTGTCTGACCTCGCCACGGCGTCGACGGACGATCGTCTTCCGGGAGAGGCTGCCGATACGAGCAAGGAAGCCGAGAAACGCAAGAGGGACTCCGGCTCCGGCAGCTGCTCGCCCAAGCGGCGTCAGGAGTCGCCGAGCCCGCGCGGCGCGGCCGTGCAGAGGAAGCGTTCGCGCTCCGACTCGAGGCACAGGACGCCGGCGGACTCCGCCCGTGCCGGCGATCGGAGCGACGCCACGAAGGGCCGCTCTCGTTCCCGCGACCGCAAGAGGAGGGAGTCGGCTGAAAAGAAGCGCAGGAGCCGCTCGCGCTCTCGGGATCGCAAGGATGCGGCTGCCGCTCGGCCGCGGGACGCGAGGCGGAGGTCGCGCTCCCGGGAGGCCAAGAGGAGGTCGGCGTCTCGAACGCGAGATGCCAAGAGGAGGTCTGCATCCCGATCCCGGGAGACCAAGCGCAAATCCCGCTCCCGATCCCGGGATGCCAAGAGGGTATCGGCGTCCCGTTCTCGTGACGTGAAGAAGAAATCCCGATCCAGATCCCGGGAAACCAAGAGGAAATCTCGATCCCGATCGAGGGAGGTGAAGAAGCGGTCGGCATCCCGGTCGCGCGACGCCAAGCGGAGGTCTGCGTCCCGGTCGCGCGACGCCAAGCGGAGGTCTGCGTCCCGGTCGCGGGACGCCAAGCGGAGGTCTGTGTCCCGGTCGCGGGACGCCAAGCGCAAGTCGCGATCGCGGTCCCGGGGACTCCGCCGGAGGTCTCGCTCGCGCTCGAGGGGGCCGATCGCACGCCGGCGCCTGGGCCGCTCCCGCTCCCCCCGCGAAGGGACGCGACGCGCCGCGCGCTCGCGCTCCCGCGGGGCAAAGCGAGCGTCGCACGACGACGCTGCTGGAGGCAAAAGGCGGCACTCGCGTGACAAGTCCGACAAAGAGGCGGGCGACGGCAAGGCGACGGAGGCGGCCGCCGCCACCGACGCCGGCGGTGCCGCTGGCGCCGGCGGCGACGCCGAGAAGAAGGCGGCGGGAGAGGAGAAGGCGCAGGAGGGGCGCCGCAAGTCGCGGTCGAGGTCGCGGGGCCCGGCGCGGCGCGGGTTTCGGGTGAGCCCCTTCAGGATGCGACGGCGGAGGTCGCCGATGAGGAGGAGGGAGCCCAGCCTGTCGCCGCTGCGCCTCTCCGAGGAGGGTGAGTTGGGGTGCGGGGGGGGCTTCCCTGGTGTTGTGCCGTTTTGTTTCATCGTCCAAACGACGCGGGTTCGTGCGGCAGTTGTAAATCTGCGTCTTGCTTCCTTGAAACCGGCGCTTGTCGGCCAGGAAGATGACATTATTACGCGGGACAACATCTCGTGTGACTTGCAATGCTTCGTCACCACCGATTAATTGGACGTATGTATGTCCAACTTCTTTCGCACAGTACGTTAGCCAGCCACGCCAATCTAAAACCAATGCTTGTTGGAAAGAGTTACAGGTTCCACGCACGCATATGCATCATGCTTTAGTCATTTTTTTCTCATAAGGAGGACAGCTTGGGATGCTTCAAAGAACCTAATTGTTGTCTTAGGTTGTGGAACTTACACCACTGGCTCTGCGCAGGGCTGTGAACAGGACATGAGAACCCAATGCATCAATGCTCATGAGAGCAGGAAATCGCCTTCTTTGACTCTTTACTGTTGTACAGTATCCCCACGTTATTCACGAACTCGCTGTCCGCGATTTTAGCGGTCCGCGAATCTCGTCTGGGTGGTGACGCACGCAGGTGGTAACTCCCATCTCGCGCCAAGAAGGGCCTGGGTAAAATGTTCTACTCGGACAGCTTTCTGTATTGGTTTCCCTCCAGATATGCTGGATTCCTCCTCGCAGCTGAAGCATAAGCATACTTTGTAACTGGTCTTCTTGGTTCTTTCGGTAAAGTCACGTAGAATTATTTTATTATGTGTTATTTTTATTATTTTATTATTTCCCTTCTACGTGACTTTACCGAAAGAACCAAGAAGATGAATGCCTGCAGTCACGAAAGCTTGAAATCGAAATTGTAACTGGTGTTGGTACAAACATCACAATGCCGAAAAATTACCAGCAAATTACTAATTTGGGATCGCGCGTGGCAACTTTGGCTCGATTACTTCGCAAACTTGGCCGGACCGTCCTGTAAAAGAGTTGTGACTTTGTGGTGGTTTCCTGGGTAAACGAAGAGTAATAATAATACCATGAAGTTAAAGTCGTCGTGTGTTTGTGTGTGGGTGTCTGCAGACAAAGCTCAGCTGTTGGAGATTGCTCGGGCCAATTCGACGGTGGTGAACCCTAAGGTGAGGATGAGCAAAGCCACGTCGCCGCTATTGCCCCAGCGGTGCCGCAGCGGTGAGAGTTGCGGGTGGGAAAGTCGTCGGGGCCAGGAACGGTGGGTAAGAGGAGTGACACTTGGAGGCGCGTTGGCCCCGGTGCCGTGTTACGTTTATGTGCGGGCAGTGGTGAGGGAAGCATGGCCTGGGCTGCAGTTATGCACTTAATTTGGCCGAATTCCCCCACCTCTTTTAAGACTTTAAAATATCGGCTTGACTGTCATGAGACAAACGGTACTCTCGTTTGAAAGAGCGGGCACGGGGGGAAATACAGCCCCCCCCCCTCTCCTATCGCTGCCTAGACCAGAGGACACTTGACGGGATCTCGGAGGTAGCTCTGTGACTTTCGCTTTCGTGGGCCGTTCTCAAACAAGACGGGGGGGTCGCCCTTCGAGAGATCCGAATGGATTCTTAATCGCGTGCCGTGGGGGGAAATTAACTCAAATAAATCTCGTGAATCTGCCCGCCCTATCCCCCCCCCACCCCCTTTCACGCTACAAGGTGAGCGTGGGCATCATGAACTCCATCGGACCGGCTGCGGCGCTCTTGCCGCTCATCATGAACCAGCCGCCGCCGCCTCCGCCGCCACCTCAGCAGCCGTACCAGCCGTCGCCCAATTCCCCTCCCACGCCGATCCCCCTGGCGGCGCTCGCCATCCAGCTCGCCAACCAGCAGGCGCTGCCCACCGGCCACATGGGTGGTGGCGGCGGAGGAACAGGAATGGGCAACCCCTTCCCGTTCGCGGCCATGTTCGGTCACGGCGGCATGGGCGGGATGGGCGGCATGGGTGGCATGGGCGGGATGGGCGGGATGGGCAACATGGCCAGTATGGCCAACATTGCCAACATGGCCGGCATGGCCAGCATGGCCGGCATGTGCGGTATGGGCACTATGAGCAGTATGAGCAGTATGAGCAGTATGGGTGGTGGCGGCGGCGGCGGCGGCGGCGGTGGCGGCGGCAACAACAACCAGCCGGACTTTGAGAAGCTACGAGCAGTGGTGGCCGGAGTGAACAAGGACCACATGATGAACACGATACAAGAGTTGACGCAGGTGAGCGTGCGTGCGTGCCTGCACGACGTGCGAGCTGTCTGTGGGTGTCGTGGAGAGAGTGGTGTGTTGCGTGTGTGATGTGTCGCATGCGTGATGCATCACAATAGCCTGGTCTTGGTTGGCTGATGAAAGTTGCAAGTGAGATTTTCATCAATGCTCTGAGCTGGGGTTGGCATCAATCCTCCCTCATGATGGCGAGGGGAAAGGTCGAGGTTCATGACTGTGGCTTATGCAGCTTCAATGGCTGCATTGGGTACACGGTCCGGACCTCCCCAGAGACCCTGGCTGGCAGAGGAGGAGGAGGTGTTCCGGCTCGCTGCGAGAAAACGACAGGCCCACTCCCACCGTTTACAGCTCCCCACGTAGAAGAATGAGAAGGCTTACCGCAGCCTCTGCTCCAAGTTAGGGAGGACTGTGTAGTGCATGTTGGGCACGCAGATATTCAGAGGAAGCCCCCTGGTGGATGCTGTTTGTAGACGATATTGTGCTATGCGGTGAAAGCAGGGGGGTAGTGGAAGATGATTTGAAGATATGGTTACAAAATATTGAAGGGAATAGGTTGATGATCAGTTGGACAAAGAGAGAGTACATGGTGGCAAATTGCAAAGTCAATAATGCAGAAGGAGGATTGTAAATTGTTAGTGACCAGTTAATGAAGAGGAACGAGTTCAAGGGTGCAACAGTGTGGTTCCGATGGATCACTGGAAGGAGAGTTGAGAATAAGAACAAGGGCTGGATGGCTGAAATGGCGAGAGAGGCCTGGTGTGGTGTGTTATAAGAGGGTCCCAGTTTGGGTGAAGGGTGAGGCTGGTGCTGTTGTATGGGGCTGAGGGCTGGTGCACAAGAACGAGGGAGGACCAAGCTACGGCAGTCGCAGAGATGAGGATGTTGCGGTGGATGTTGGTTTGAACAAGGAAGGACAGGGGCGTGAGAAATGAAGTGGTAGAAATCGCAGAGAAGATGAGAGAGAAAAGGCTGTGCTGTGGTCATGTTGAGAAACACCAGGAAAAGGTCAGAAGGTGCAAGTGATGCAAGTGGAAGGAAATAGATCAAGGGGAAGGCATCAAAAGTGGTGGGGCGATGTGGTGCGATGGGACACGGTGGCCCGAGGAGCGGAAAGAGAGATGGCGCAGGACAGGGCAGCGTGGATCAGGTTGGCAAAGACAGCGCAATCCCCGACATGAATGGAATAACCGCGTGGAAGAGGAAGTGTAGTGCAAGTGCAGCATATGCTGCAGCTGGTGTAGTAAGCTGCGCGATGTTTTTGCCATCGCAGCGTTGCCAGATGATCGCGGACAGTCTGGACGATGACAAGCCAGTAAACGTGCCCGTGACGTCGGACGATGAGGGTGACGAGGAGACGATCCCGCAGAGTACGGAGGGCATCCATCACCCTTTCAAGATCAAGGACAAGTCTGACGAGTACACGGTCACTCACGTACGTAGGAACGAGCGTTTCTTCGCACGCGCTTGCCGCTACGACCCACACAGTCTCCCACGCTCCAACCAACCCTTTCCTCTGTGGCACTTTTGTTGAGCAATATCTTTGTCCACGATATTGCTCAACAAAAAAAATACGCTGCCAAGCTTAGCAGTGTTCATTAGGACGCTGTCTTTCCGACAGCCCTGTTCTTCACCCGAGGACGGCTGCTTGCGTTGTGGCCGAAACGTCGTGAGAATTTTATCTTATGTATTATTATTATTTTATTATTTCTCTTCTACGTGACTTTACCGAAAGAACCAAGAATATGAATTCATGCAGTCACGAAAGCTTTAAATCGCAAAAATTGCTCAACAACTTTGCGTTACATATTCCCGGTTGCGTCCAATAGTAGCAGGCGATATTAATATCATAGCAGGCGCGAGTGGCCGCGTGTGTGCTTCTCCAGTGGCGCGACGTTAATGGTCGCGCTTGTGCCTTGTCCATTTATTTTTGCAGTACGTCCATTACAAGAGGCCGGACAAGGACTCGTATGTACCACAGGTGAGGTCCTGCGCACACACACAGACACACACACACACACAGACACACACACAGACACAAGCCCAACAACCTTGCACATCGTCAATCCACTGCTGGATTGAAGGCTTCCGCAAGCCGTCGCCATTTCCCGCATATGATTAATATATTAGACTAGCTTGTTAGCCCGTCCTTGGACGGAATCTGTAATATTAAAGATGTAGATTAACGTTTTATTGTGTGATTGATAATTTTATTAGGAAATTTAGCACAAAGAAAATTTTCTTAACTTATTTAATTCAATTAAGGACCTTGGAAGATTTGTCGGTATACAATATTATCACTTTTCAAAAGGTTTCCCTGCAGTTGGGCTATCCTTGATGAACACTTTGATCCGCTGAGGATATTTAGATCTAGACAGAGACACGTACAACTGGCCCTGGGAGAAAATTGAGATAAATACCCAAATTTTCAAAAGTCTCACTTGTTGATCGTCATTGCATACGCAGGAATTATCGTAATTTGTCGTCGTTTCAGTACGAAAGGAAGAGTGACATCGCTTGTGGCTGGGTCGAGTCTCGGGGTGAAGACGATTTCACCTTGGTTGCAAAGGCCAACAAGATCTGTAGCTGGACATTTTAAAAAACCCGTAACTTTGGCACTGTTTTCAAATCACCTGAAACTGTTAACTGACAAATGTATCTTCACCGATGGACGCTTGATAGTGAAGAGTGAAGAAAGTAGAGTGCTGATACTGTCTGAAGTAACTTAGCAAAGAACGAAGACCAAAGAGAAGAATTAGAGTTACGAATAAATTGAGTACAATTTTATATTGTCTAAATGTAATTGCAGGGAATATTGAAAAAAATAATGTCATCAAACACTTCACTGCATATCACTGGAGCACTGTATTAATGGCAGTGAATGTTGCACAAAAGGAAGTTGTCAAACACCTCACAGCATTTGACCGCAGCACTGCATTAATGGCAGTGGTTGTCACACGCAACTAAGCCATAAAACACCTGGTGTGATGTCACAGTAGCACTATAATTATTTATTTCCTTCACTTTCTATAAAGATACGTAAAATCGAATTTGCGTGAAAAAAATATCATAGCTGCTCGACCTTCTGGGTTAGTTAAATAAAGGATTTAATTAACCCGTAAAAACAAAGTTTTTCACTATAAATCCTTTATATGCGTGCCAGCCCACATTGGTCTTTGAAACGGGCGGCTAGAGTCCTCTCGTCCTCTGGCTTGAGATGGCTGCCACCTATGGGTCAGATGATTGCCTGCCAGCATTAAGCAATTGGTAATTAAATATAAAAAACATTTCCTAAAATGTTGCAAATTTTGGAGAAAAAAAATTCACGAAAATAAATGATCACGCACAACGAGTCTGTGTGCAAAATGTCAGCTCGATGGGATCACGGGAAGTGGGTTAAAAAACGACCGAAAGATTTGCACGGTCGTAAGCGCGCAAGCAAGCGAACTTAATATAAAGGATTTAAAAATCCAGGAATATACGAATACTAATGAGGGGAGGCCGCCTGGAGTGACGTCATGCGCGGGACACACAGCCATTTTTGGCTTGTTCTATTCTCTCCAAGTTGCAGTTTATTGGCAATATCATTCCAGACCCTGGGGGCATCAACAGCAAAGGCCCTTTCTTCAGTATTTGTACGCCAATAAGGAATGTGAAGCTGGTAAATGAGTGAGGACCTTAGGTCACATTTGTTCTTCGAAACAGTGAGGCGATCCAGCAGGTAGTCTGCTGATTTTGTTGTAAGTACATCGTGAATAAATACGATCTGATGCACAAGCCGTCGATCATTCAGAGATGTTAAGTTTGACCCAATGTAGAGATCGCAGTGGTGGGTCCTATATGGGCAGTTCAATGCAAATCTTAAGGCCGAGTGATAAATTGGGTCAAGCTTCTTCAGTACAGTACTGGATGGCTGATTCATACACGATGTCACAGTAATCAAGTAGAGGAAGTGTGGTAGCTTTGATCAATTCCAAACGGAACATAGGGGGGAAGCAGTGCTTGTGTCGATACAGAAAAACAATTTTTAACTTTGTCTTTTTACCAATAATAATCAATGTGATCTTGAAAATTCTGTTTTGAATCAAAGATGACCCCAAGATACTTATAGATCTCGACTTCCTCTTTGATAATTATTTAAGGAATGTAATTGGGGAAAAATAACTCCTGCTTTAGTCCTGGTGAGAAGCATAGCACCTTGATTTTGGAGGTATTCAGGACTAGTTTAAGAGCAACAGGCCGATGTTGTAGTTTGTGGTAATCACTTTCCCACCTGCTCTGCCATGTTAGAATGTAGACCTCCAGTTTCAGTTTAATTTATTAGGATTTACCCTGTGAGCCATTCGGCTCTTGATTTGGGTTCAACCGCAACAAGCAATAAAATTACAAGATACACCTAAAATGTATTGTACACAAATCTGAACATCACATTCGTAGACAATAAAATCCTACAGAAAAAGCACAACCCGTCCATGCTGCGTACGGAAAGTGCAAAAAATTATATTTCTATGTTTGATCCCAATAACAATCAAAATACAATACAGATTAAAAAAGTAAGTATAAATATATACTAAAAAAAAAATCGGGCCAAACCAAGCCCCTCTAAAAAGTACTAAAACCATGCTATATAAACAACGTAACAGTTTTACCAACAAATATGATTCAAATTACATTTTATATCGAGACGTTCATGCTAATTGCATCTCACAACGCTGTATGTTGATTATATACGAGTGCCACGTCCTATTATTTATAGTGGCTGCCGAGCAAATGAAAACTGTCAGAAAATAAATTGAAAAAGCAAAGGAATGGCACTGAAAACGATAGGCAACACGCATCAAAAAAGTTATCACTGCAAATAAATTAGTCCATTAAGTCGCATCACATGCTCACCGCTTCTTAACCATTGTGTTTCTCTCCATTCTTTCACTTTTCAGATCTGCTACAAGTAAGAAGTGGACAACTGTGGAGCACATTTTTTTTTTATTCCCGACAAGATACATTTAACTTTTTGTTATATTTCAGTTTTTTTTTTAAAACGTCTCGTGGCCCTGTACAAACCTGCTCTTTGTAATTTAGTAGCAAGATGGCTATTTCAGCCTGCCACCCAACAGTCAGGGTGGAGCACACAAATCATTGCCACTCCTGGGAGAGCGAGTCAGATGGACGCCACAAATGATATCTCGTGAAACAGACGCAAAGTTCTTGGTCACGCGGTTGCCGTGGTAAAGAAAAAAAAAAGTTAAACTCGCAAGCAAAACAGTTGCGAATCACAAATCCCATTTGGGGGGTTTAATTCTTCATCTTTGTCAAATCATCACCCCTTGGATCAATGAAGTGAGTATAGCACCACTCTGTAGAATATACACAGCAGTGCTTGTTATATCAAGAGACTGGCCCTCAAGCCCGATGAATGTGGAATTTCGACCTGTGGATCTGGGCTGGCAGTGCCCATGAGCGGTTGCCCATCGCTGCCGCTCGTTTTGAGTTCAGCGGCGGGTGGAGGGGGGGGGGAGGCACTTGGAATGTTATTTCGTCTAATCGACGGAAGCGCGTCCCCCCCTCTTGTAAGGGTTATCCGTACCGAGCCCATCGTCCTGACTGACTTGCTTGACGGGTAGACGCAGCTTGAAACGCGCGCGCTCGCGCCGAGTTGTGTTTACAGCCCTCTCCTCCCCCTTTTTATCAATCCACTCACAGACGAATACCCACCCTCCTCCCCACGTGTCGCGTCGGTCGTGGGGCTTACCAGTCGGTCCGTCCGTACGGGGGTTGTTGGCCACCACCGAGAATCAAGTTCGGAGTCGCCGGGGTTCATAACGCCGCGGCGTTCTGCCAAACGCTGCGTCGTTCCCTCCCGCCGACTAAACACGAGTCTGGTGCCCTTTTTGCTTTGGCTACGAATCGGCGATTGGTTCGCAGCGACGTGACGGTCAAAATGCGCTCCTTGTAAATAAAAGCAAGAGAGAGGCGACAGTGGTTCACCTTTCTGGACCAAGAGTTCATTTTTGCGTTTAAAAAAAAACTAATCCCATGGCATGCGCAAACTTCCATTGCTTTAACATGGCTGGATCCCACAATTGCACTAGCACACGTGGTTGTGTGGCTCTCGTGCCGGCTCCTACAATGCACTGCAAGTCGTGCTGGGGAGTGGCGGTGCCACTGCAGATCGTGGCTTTAAAACCTTTTTTTTGTTTGCCACGAGCAAACCTCCAGCCTGGTAGCGGGGGTGGGGGGGGCGTTCAACACGTCGCCCCAGGCTTGCTTTGCAAAATCGCAGCCATGTTCAGGCTTTACCTTCCTCTAAACGTTGACCGAGACGGGCACGCGCGACAATTTGATCAGTGTCCCCGGAAAGGCCTCGTAACCACCCCCACGCAGTTCCCGTTTATTTGTGAAGACAACCCACGCTCGCTAGCTTCATTAGAATGTTTACAGTCGATTTTTTTGGTAGTTTTATTGTAACGTCTCCCCCCACAGAATGGCCGCGCAATAAATTATTTTTTTCTTTTCTCCACTTAACAGAAGCCCACTCCGGCTTTATTAACTCTTGAGATCGTGTGGATTATCAGGTTTTACAGAACGCCTCTGTCAACGGTCAATGTCTCGACGATAACCGTTTGCGGCAGATTGTGTTGAGAATAGCCCGGCCGTTGAAGGGAACGTGGCATTGTTGCAGATTTACTTAATTGTTCATTTTTGTACTTGATTTAAAAGGTGAGTGCCCGAGTGGAACGGCATTTTATCATCGTTCGGCAAGTGGATGGGGGAGCTTTGAGTATCAGTGATCCCCCACCACACCTTGTTGAAGGACCCATGATCAGTCCCATTAATTTGTTCTCAAGGTTCCTCATCCGGGACCTCCGCTCAGTCTGAAATTAGCCTCTCGTTTTGGCCGTTTTACTGTTTTTAAACCTTCGATTAAACTTCACGGTTGGCAACAATTGGATATGCTTAATTGTGTGCCTCTAGTCTCTCATGTCTCTCTTGCTTAACTCTTGTCTTCATCTCTCTTGCGCTGCACATCCCTTAGGGGAATGCGTCTCGCTTGGCGCTATAAGCTCATTCAGTAAATCTGTATCTCTGGCTTGGTGAACCTTATCCCAAGAGCCTTCCAGCCTGTGTGGTGGTGCCAGTATAAGAATCATCCACCTGCAGTGTGCGAAACGATACCGGGCGTAGGTAGTGATTGGGGAATCACACGAGGATATATTATAGTGAGGTGGAGAGGTGTCGATATTAACTCCGCTACGCTTGGCGAGGCCCACTTTTAAGCGGCTCCAACGTGTCCCAGTGGATATCATCTCTTCGTGTCTGGCGATTTAAAATTTTCAAGTCCATGTCATTTTTGCTTCAACACCCGACGGCAAATCTGCCACAATCCGCCGCCACCCAACGGGGCCATAATATTAATAGTGAAACACAAAAAAAATGAAAATTCTACACAAAGAGGTAACAATACAAACTACGTATGGGGATAGTTGAATTAAAGATTCTTGATGAACTAACGGGGGGAGTGAGTGAGTTGGTGCTCATCCCATCTTGAGCGGTTGGAGGCTGTGGCAGGAGCTCGCATCTGGGTCCCACCAAACCCTTTGTTGTCCCGGTGGTGCTCTCTAATTAAACCAATCATCTGGTTCTTGAACGGAAATGATAGCAGAGCTAAGGTAATAACTCGAACGGCGTTGGAAAATGTATAGTGAGAAGTAAAATTGAAATAAAAAGTTATTTGAAAAAGAAAAACCCCCGACTGAATTTACTGCGTGAAATTTCGATTTAAAGCTTTCGTGACTGCAGGGATTCATCTTGGTTCTTTCGGTAAAGTCGCGTAGAATGGAAATAATAAAAATAAAATAATTCTCACGACGTTTCGGCCACAACGCAAGCAGCCGTCCTCAGGTGAAGACCAGGTCTGTCGGGGAGACACCGTCTTCACCTGAGGACGGCTGCTTGCGTTGTGGCCGAAACGTGAGAATTATTTTATGTTTTAATTTATTATTTCCATTCTACGTGACTTTACCGAAAGAACCAAGAAGATTACTGTGTGAAGTTGTTTGGCTTTGCAGCATTGTCAGCGCATCATCGCGTGCAGGAAATATCCCAAAAATAACATTTGAAATCGCGTTGTTACCGTTATCTCCGGATTCTAAGCCGGTACAGAATGTAAGACGCACCACCCCAAACTTGTATAGAAACACGGCATGTTCACACCGGATTATAAGACGCACACCCCTCAACGTTTGCTTTCGTTTTTAATTTATCCAGGACATGAAATCGACGCACGGCACTCCATTGCCCGTCTTAGCAGGGCGGGGGGCAGAGTGGGTTGCGTCAAGAACAGCAACGGTGGGAGGTGTCGGCTGCCTGGGGAGACCTACATCCAGCAGTTGATAGATCATGCGTCAAATAACCGGAATTCCATCGCTTTATTGATTATTTTAAATCACATGCTGCACCGTCGATTCTTTATGATAACGTCACTAGCAAATTGTATTTTGACAGATTAGTTTATATACGAGTTACTATAGCCACCCTATATCTGTTTTGTGCGTCTTGATTTTGTAATTGTGCTCAAAATGGTCAGTCTCGCAATAACAATCTGCCTAAGTTACCGGACCAACATGTGCCGGGCTGTCCGGCTCTCCCCCTACCCAATATGGCCACCTGGGTTGTGCAGGGGCGGGGCTTACGTCACCGTACCAACATGGCTCCGAGCTGTCCGCCTCCCTACCCAACATGGTTGGCTGGCGGGGAGGGGGTCCTACTTCACCGGACCAACATGGGGCACTGAGCTGTCCGGCTCGTCCCTACCCAAGATGGCCGCCCGTGGCGGTGGGCAGTTGCGGGCTAGGGCGGGGAGATGGGCATGGGGGGGACGAGATGGGCGGGGGGGAGAGAGGCGGGGGGAATGGGCGGGGGGGGGTGTGAGAGAGGGGGAGGCGGTGCCCACGTCACCGTACCAACATGGCTCCGTCCCCCCCCCCTACCCAAGATGGCCGCCCGTGTTGGCGGGGTAGCGAGGTGACGTCACCGCGGCGGCGGCTGAAGAAGAAGAAGCAGCAGAGGAGGAGGAGGAGGCGGGAGGGGAGCAGCAGTCGCAGCAGCAGCAGCAGGAGGAGGCGGAGAGGGTCGAGGGCGTCTCTCGTCCATGTTGAGGCGAGGCAGCGGGGGCAGCCGCGGCTGAGGCGGCCGACACCGGGCAGCAGCAGCAGCGCAGCACGGGGGTGGGGGGGGGAGGTGCGGGCAGCACAACCTGCCCGGTGGGGTGGTAGGGAGTGGGGGTGGTGGTGAGGTAGGCAGTGGTGGTGTGGTAGGGAGTGGTGGTGAGGTAGTGCTGGTGGTGGTGGTGTGGTAGTGCTGGTGGTGTGGTAGGGAGTGGGGGTGGTGGTGGTCGTGGCGAGGTAGGCAGTGGAGGTGGTGAGGTAGTGCTGGTGGTGGTGGTGTGGTAGGGGGTGGTGGTGGTGAGGAGTGGTGGTGTGGTAGAGAGTGGTGGTGAGGTAGGGAGTGGTGGTGATGGCGTGGTAGAGAGTGGTGGTGGTGAGGTAGAGAGTGGTAGTGTGATAAGGAGTGGTGGTGGTGTGGTAGGGTGTAGTGTGGTAGAGAGTGGTGGTGGTGTGGTAGGGGGTGGTGGTGGGGAGGCAGCAGCAGCAGCCGCCGCCACATCACGGAGTGAGCGCGGCGTTGTGAGTGTGGGTGGGTGGCGTTGTGAGGGTGGTGGTGTGAGTGAGGGTGGTGGGTGTTGGTGGTGGTGGGTGGTGCAGGCTGCTGCTGGTGGCGGCGTCAGTGAGAGTGATGGAGCGCCCTGGCGCCCTGTAGCCCACGGCGATCAGCCATTGGCTTCACCACCACCGCCTGTTGTTGTTGTCGTCGTCGTTGTCGTGATCGCCGTGAGAGTTTCCATGAGTCTCGAGTCTGGTGCCGCGGTGGTGGTGGCCGCGTGAAGAGCGGCTAGTTTGGGGGTTTCGCGATAGGCCCCGCGAGCGTTTCTTCGTCTTTTTATTTTTACTGTCGCCGAGGGGAAGGTGGTGGTGGGTGGTGGTGGTAGAGAGTGGTGGTGGGTGGTGGTGGTGGGTTGTTGAGTGAGGGGTCACTCAGGTGGTGGTCTCGGGGTCACTGAGCGAGGCAGGTGGCGAGCGATCTCGCCTCGTGGTTAACTGCGCCAACCCCAGGGCCACGCAGCAGCAGGCGGGGGACTTCGCCACCGTCGAGGGCATCGCTGATTGGGTCGGTAAATCGAGCCACTTGGGGGTAGTGGTGGTTGGTGGTGCTAGTGGTGGTGGTGGGTGGTTGGTGGTGCTCGTGGTGGGTGGTGGTGGGTGGTGGTGGTTGGTGGTGCTAGTGGTGGTGGTGGGTGGTTGGTGGTGCTCGTGGTGGTGGTGGGTGGTGCTAGTGGTGGGTGGTGGTGGTGCTAGTGGGTATCCAGTTGTGGGCTTCACCGATTGGTCACCTTCCAGGGTCACCAGTTGACCCCATTCGGCGTCGTTGGTGACCCCCCCGCCCCGCCGCCCCAGCCCCCGTCGATTCATTCATTCGTCGGCCGAGGCCGAGAGACGGGGGCCTTGCTGGGGGCTCTGTCGGTCACCCCGCCTGGCCACGCGTCGGTCCGCCACGGGGTCGCCCGTCTCGTCGCTCGGCCACTTGGCGAGGCACCAAGGCCACCGGTCGTGTCAGCGGCTGGGACACATTCCCCGCCTGCCGGGGAAGTCCGCGGGTGACCCGTCGACCCGTTCGCGGCCTCGTCTCGCGGGGGCCCTCCCGGGCCACCGGTCGCATCGCCTGTTCGGTCATTCGCGGGCCCCCCTGTTGGGGGTACCAGCTGCGTGCCGGTCTCGAGTGCCGGTCGCGTCTGGTCATGTCGGGCGGGGTGGTGGCCGTGGCTGGCGGTGGTGGCGGTGGTGGTGGCGGCGTGGTGACCGCGGGCCCAACGGCCGTGGCCTCGAGCCGGGCCCGTCTGTACGCGGACGCCAACACGCACCGTGCCCGCGACTACTGGGACTACGAGGCCCACGTGGTGGACTGGGGGTGAGTTTGGCGACGACGTGGAATGATGATGATGATTGAGGTGGTGGTGGTGATGCATGGAGAGCGGTGGTGCAGCGCTTAGTGCTGCGCTACGAACGTGGCTACCCGAGTTCGATTCCCGCTTACGGCCACCAACACCACCAGTGACGATTATCTGAACCGGCCCTGGGCCTCCCCTAGGTCGACTCGACCTCAAATGAGTACCTGTTGCGGTGCGTAGTTAACATCGCCACTGGGGAGACAAAGGCGGCCGGGCGTGGTGATGGCCACCCACCCCCTCGTGTGCCACAGTGGAGGCCTTCACAGGTGCTAACAGCATTTGCCCCAACAGTCTGTTAAGGCTACACGGGGGGGGGATCCTTTGGCGATGTAGTATGTATGTTTAACTTCTTCCACACCGTACGTCGCCAACGGTGCTCAAGGGAGGTGGGGAGGGGTAGGGTTGGCAAACTGGTGGCGATGCTCGTGGTGGTCACGCGTTGCGCGCGTACACATCCACGCTGTGTGCCAGGATTTAAGTAAAAAAATACAAACATTTATTCGGGTTGCTGGATGAGCAGAGGCTCAAACCGCCAGGCGGAGAGCAACAAACAGCACTGTTGTGATAGGTCACACACACAACACGTGTGTTGTGATAGGTCACACACACAACACGTGTGTTGTGATAGGTCACACACACAACACGTGTGTTGTGATAGGTCACACACAACACGTGTGTTGTGATAGGTCACACACACAACACGTGTGTTGTGATAGGTCACACACACACACGTGTGTTGTGATAGGTCACACACACACACGTGTGTTGTGATAGGTCACACACACACACGTGTGTTGTGATAGGTCACACACACAACACGTGTGTTGTGTGTGTGATAGGTCACACACACAACACGTGTGTTGTGATAGGTCACACAACACAACACGTGTGTTGTGTGGCCTATTACAACACGCGTCTGTTTGTGTGTGGTCTGTCACAACAGTGCTGTGTGCGTGTAAGAGGCTGACGTTTCTGGCAGTGGTTCTTCTTCAGGGCTGAGAGGAGAGGATGATGAGGTTGGGGGGGGTGTGACTGGTCGAATGGCCGGGTCGGGCTGCTCGTGTTGACGTTCGTGCGCTGTGGCTTTTTGGCGTTTCGATCGTCCCGCGTGGCTACAGGAACCAGGACGACTTCCAGCTGGTGCGGAAGCTGGGACGGGGGAAATACAGCGAGGTGTTTGAGGCCATCAACATCACGAGCAACGAGAAGGTGGTCGTGAAGATCCTCAAGGTGGTGATCCCACTCGCTCACTCGTTCGCTCACTCATTCACTCGTTCGCTCACTCGTTCGCTCACTCATTCACTCGTTCGCTCACTCATTCACTAGCTCGCACATTCACTCACTAACTCATTCACTCGCTCACTCATTCACTCGCTCGCTCATTCACTCACTAGCATGCTTATTCACTCACATATACATTCATTCACTGGCTCGCTCGTTCACTCACTAACTCGCTTTCATTTATTGACTAGTTCGTTTGCTCATTCAATCACAGCTCGCTCACTCATTCATTGGCTCACTAACTTATTCGCTCACTAGCTCGTTCACTTATTCACTCACTATGTCGTTCACCCATTCATTTACTCAACTCATTCACTAACGCATCCCCTCATTCAATCATAAATTCACTAGTTCAATCGCTCAATCGCTTGCACGTTCACTCATTTGCTCATTAATTTACGAATTCACTCGCTCCTTTGCTCACTCAGTCAGGGGGGGGGGGGGGAGGGTTCATAATGGCCGTGTTGGAAACACTGAGTCAGCGCCGCTGAGAGACCCAGGTTCGAGTCCTGAGTGTGGGTTTAGCGAATCTTGGGAGGTTTGTAATGGCAAATGGCAAAAACGCATTGAGGCAGCAGCGCTTGAGATACGGGTTCAGCCCGTACCGCCTCCGGATCCCGTGGGGTCTTTACCGCGGTGCAGTCTGTCGAGTACCCCCACAGTATTCACTTGACAACTCCCTTGTTAGTGTTTTGCGCGGGGGCGTCTCTGCGGAGATTTGGCGGCAGAACGTTCGCAAAAAACACAGGATCCCCTAACCGCCGCTGCGGAAGAGCCCTTAAGTTCGGCGAGGCTTTCCTGGGTAAACAAACGCAGGTTTAATTAAATGGTGAGTGTGTGTGCGCGTACGCGTGTACACGCGTATGCGCACACACACAAAGACAAAGGGGGACATAGCCTTGACAGACTGTCGGGGCAAGTGCTGTTAGCGAGTAGCATCTACGAAGGCCGGCACGGCACACGAGAGGGTGGGAGGCCAGCACGGGGCAGCGGTTAGCGCACCGCACTCTAAACCCGGTGACCCGAGTTCAATTCCTGCTTGTGGCCAACATCGGTAGCTAATACCTGAACCGGTCCTGCGTCTCCCCTAAGTCGACTCGGCCCCAAATGAGTACGAGATGCGGTGTGTGAACATCGCCACTGGGGAGACAAAGGCGGCCGGGCGTGGTGCTGGCCACCAACCCCCTAGTGTGCCGTGCCAGCCTTCATAGGTGCCCTAGCAGTCTGTTAACCGTTTCCCATTCCGATGACGTACCTGTGTGTGCGTGTTGCGTCATCGGAATCGGAAGAAAAAGGCCGCGCGGGAGGGAGTGTGGCACGGTTCGGGAGGGAGTGTGGCACGGTTTGGGAGGGAGTGTGGCACGGTTTGGGAGTGTGGCACGGTTCGGGAGGGAGTGTGGCATGGTCTGGGAGGGAGTATGGCACGGTTTGGGAGGGAGTGTGACACGGTTTGGGAGGGAGCGTGGCACGGTTTGGGAGGGAGTGTGACACGGTTTGGGAGGGAGTGTGGCACGGTTTGGGAGGGAGTGTGGCACGGTTTGGGAGGGAGTGTGGCACGGTTCGGGAGGGAGTGTGGCACGGTTTGGGAGGGAGTATGGCACGGTTTGGGAGTGTGGCACGGTTCGGGAGGGAGTGTGGCATGGTCTGGGAGGGAGTATGGCACGGTTTGGGAGGGAGTGTGACACGGTTTGGGAGGGAGCGTGGCACGGTTTGGGAGGGAGTGTGACACGGTTTGGGAGGGAGCGTGGCACGGTTTGGGAGTGTGACACGGTTTGGGAGTGTGGCACGGTTTGGGAGGGAGTGTGGCACGGTTTGGGAGGGAGTGTGGCACGGTTTGGGAGTGTGACACGGTTTGGGAGGGAGTGTGGCACGGTTTGGGAGGGAGTGTGGCACGGTTTGGGAGTGTGGCACGGTTTGGGAGGGAGCGTGGCACGGTTTGGGAGGGAGCGTGGCACGGTTTGGGAGTGTGGCACGGTTTGGGAGGGAGTGTGGCACGGTTTGGGAGGGAGTGTGGCACGGTTTGGGAGGGAGTGTGGCACGGTTTGGGAGGGAGCGTGGCACGGTTTGGGAGGGAGCGTGGCACGGTTTGGGAGTGTGGCACGGTTTGGGAGGGAGTGTGGCACGGTTTGGGAGGGAGTGTGGCACGGTTTGGGAGGGAGTGTGGCACGGTTTGGGAGGGAGCGTGGCACGGTTTGGGAGTGTGGCACGGTTCGGGAGGGAGTGTGGCATGGTCTGGGAGGGAGTATGGCACGGTTTGGGAGGGAGCGTGGCACGGTTTTGGAGTGTGACACGGTTTGGGAGGGAGTGTGGCACGGTTTGGCGCCAGCTATCGTAGAGTGGCGGCGGTCGTGTTTGCTACGGTTCCGTGCGGTGAGTAACGACATCGTTAAAGACAACGGCGCTGCTGCTGCTGCTACTGGTGCTGCTGCTGCTGCTGCGCCTCTCTCAATAAAATTAATGCCGAGCCGCTCGCACGTTCCGAGATTCAGCGGTGAACAGGGACACCCACCCTGCAACTTGCAGACGTCTCAGAAGGGTGAAGGCTACACAGAAGATCTTCTGTGTGCGCGTGGGTCTGCGTGTGTCTGCGTGCGTCTGCGTGCGTGCGTGTGGCCTTCATAGGTGCTCACTAACAGCACTTGCCCCAACAGTCTGTGACAGGCTATACGGGTGAATCCTTTGTCTTTGTGCGCGCGTGTCTTTGTGCACCTGGCCTGGCACAGGTGCCGTGGTGACGTCACCGTCACTTAGTGGTGAATGGCGGGTGTTGGTATTTGTGTCTTTGTGTGCCCGCGCACAGCCGGTTAAAAAGAAGAAGATCAAGCGGGAAATCAAGATCCTGGAGAACCTGAGGGGAGGTCCCAACATCATCTCCCTCGTGGACATCGTCAAGGACCCCGTGGTGCGATGCACGGCCCTCCGCTCGCTCACTCACTCGCTCGCTCACTCGCTCGCTCGTATAGACTGTAACAGACTGTAGGGGCAAGTGCTGTTAGCGATGCAGCACCTATGAAGGCCGGCACGGCACACGAAGGGGGTGGGTGGCCAGCACCACGCCCGGCCGCCTTTGTCTCCCCAGTGGCGATGTTTTTACACGTCGACCTGGGGGAGGCCCAGGACCAGTTCAGATATTCGTGACCAATGCTGATTAATGACATAGCTTGCATTGTGTGTTGTTGTGCGTCGTCGTTTGTGCGTCGTGTGTTTAAACTGAAACTAAACTATTTTTTATTTTACCAGGTCAGGCCCACCGAGCCGTATAGCTCTTTTTCAGAAGTGACAAATGATAGCTCAACGAAAGTGACTTGACATGTGGACATTTATAGCAGCAGGCAAATACTCTAAACGTGTGCGTTGTATGTGGCGTCGTGTGCGTCATGTGTCTGCGTGTGTCGTGTGTGTGCGTGTGCCGTGCGTGTGCCGTGCGTTTTCTCCGCAGTCCCGCACGCCGGCCCTCGTGTTCGAGTTCATCAACAACACAGACTACAAGGTGCGTGCCGAGACATATTGCCACCACCACCACCGCCACCACCACCACCACCGCCACCACCACCACCACCGCCACCACCGCCACCACCGCCACCGCCACCACCACCACCGCCACCACCGCCACCACCACCGCCACCACCACCGCCACCACCACCGCCACCACCACCACCACCACCACGCATGTTCTCGTCAGCGGCCCGCGGAAGCTTTATTGAACGTCGCGCGCTCCACCCGTCCCGTTGAGGCGGACCGCCCGCGCCGTGACTCACGCAGAGAAGATACGACACGAGCAGCACCTCGCCGCAGGGCGGAACGTCGAGTTTCCTGTCGCGATCCACTGCCGACGCCGTGTCGTTGAATCGTGACGCGTCTGTGGCGTCGGGAGTCGCGTCGCTACGTGGGACTCGCCGCGGAGAGAGGGTTCGACCCCCGACCCTGACGACGCCCGCTGTATATTCGGAGTTTGTGTGTCTCTCTCTCTCTCCCCGTGGTGGTCGCGTGGATTTTTCTCCGGGCACACCGCTGTTTCACGTCCACGATGAGAATGGACATCACGCGTATTCGGCTGCTATCAATTTCCACACGATGTTGACGAGCCACTTCGTGAGCTGTCATTTGTGGCCAGGTCGCTTCTGAAAAAGAAACAATAGCTCAGTGGGCCTTACCTGGTAAAATAAAATATAGTTTAGTTTTATTTGTATATTTTATTTCAAGTGATTTGTCTACCTTTCTCCAGTCGTATCGTGTTGTTGTAGTGTTTGGTGTTGTCACCTTCTGAGCCCGTGCCCCTTACTGGACATTGCGAAAAAAGAGCTTCATGGCTCATCGGATTCCTCCAGGATAAATAAACATTCCGATCGCATTCGCGACACCTCCGTGGACACGCCACGTGATCTCTGGCCGATGTCTCCCCGGCTCAAACGAGCCAACGACGACGGCCACACCGCCCGCTGGTGACCTCTCGTGTCTGGGGTCGACCGGCGCCCCGCCTCCTCCTCCAGTCCAAGAAAACGTTCCGAATCCGACATTAATAGGCCGCCGATGATTTGTTTTGTTTCAGCAACTCTACCAGACCCTGTCGGACTTCGACATCCGCTTCTACATGTACGAGATCCTCAAGGTGAGCGCCACGACCTTCAGCCCTCGCCCGCCGACGGCCGGGCCTCTCCGAGCGCTCGGGAGAGAGGAAGAGTTTTGAGGGTCTGGAGACGTGGGTGACCGGTTGAGCTGACCGCGTGCTTGTGTGTGTGTGTGTGTGGTGCGCGCCTGCCTGCGTGCGTGTACGTTCCACGTCGGGTATTGACAGGCTCTGGATTTCTGCCACAGCATGGGCATCATGCACAGGGACGTGAAGCCTCACAACGTTATGATCGACCACGAGAGCAGGAAGGTCTGGCGCTCCGGCGAGACGCTCGCTCGCACACGCACGCACAGACGCACGCACAACAACAACAACCGCCATTCGCCACTAAGTGGCGGTGACGTCACCACGACGCTTGTGCCAGGCCATGTGCACCTTGAGGCTGCCACGTGAAGTGTCGAACGCCCGCTGGCAGGAGGTCACGGGGCAGACCCAGCAGGTGCCACGGGTCGACTGACTGAGATTACCGAGATGACCGGTAGATGCACCAGCTGTGCCCCCTACTGCGCCAACTTTCTCTGCTTTAGCCACCCGGCGCTTGGTTGTTGTGAGCGTCGCTCCTCTGCCCTCAGTTGTTGTTGGAGGGCGACCGCCTCCCCTACAGGGGCCTCTCTTTTACTCTCAGCGTGGCCTCGCCCCGTCCCGGCCACGCCCCTCTCTGGAACCTACCGGCGGGTTCCTGAGGCTTCCCGATGGGCCCCCCTCTGTGACCCCCTTTGTGACCTTTCCCTCAGATGTCCCCCCTCTCGTGTCTAACGTGGCCTGCTGACGTCAGTACAGCCGTACAACGCAGCTACCCTTTTTCGCCAGCAGCCAGCACTATGCCACTACACACGTACACACACACACAGACGTGCTTAAATAGACAAAGATCAGCCGTGTGGCCTTAACAGACGTTTAGGGAAAGTGCTGTTAGCGAGTAGCACTGATGAAGGTCGGCACGGCACACGAGGGGGTGGTGGTGATGACGACGGTTGTCGTATCGATGATGTGGTGGTGGTGGTGAAGGTTGCCGTGACAATGACGGTGGTGGTTGTGGCTGCTGTGGCTGTAGCTGCGTCTCATTGACTGGGGACTCGCTGAGTTTTACCACCCGGGCCAGGAGTACAACGTGCGCGTCGCCTCGCGCTACTTCAAGGGCCCGGAGCTGCTGGTGGACTACCAGGTGAGAGCAACGCACACGTAGCGTACACACACGGCGTACACACGTAGCGTACACACGTAGTGTACACACGTAGCATACACACAGCATAGACGCAGCGTACACACAGCATGGATGTCGCGTACACACAGCATAGGCGCAGCTTACACACAGCATGGATGTAGCTTACACACACAGCATAAACGCAGCATAGACAGCATACACACAGCATACACACACAGCATAGACGCAGCTTACACACAGAGCATACAGCATAGACGCAGCACGCACGTACGTATGCATACATATCTTCCGCAGCGTATGTAGCCAACCGTGCACCCACAGGGTACACGCAATATGCATGCAGCACACACAAACATACACGCACACAAACATACACGCACACAAACATACACGCACACGTAGCATACACACACACGTAGCATGAACGCAGCCCGCCCACACACACACACCACTACCCCCTCAGAGGTGCTCGCTCAAGGCACTTTCCCCAACAGCCTGTGTAGGCTACAGGGTGGGGGGGACCTTTGTCTTTGTTCCAGACACCACTGACGTCAGTTTAACACGTAGGAGACTTTCGCAATCTATATTCATAATGCAGTTTTTTTGGAGTTAGATCGTGTAAATACGTGCCAATTCGTCACTAGTACAGCACTAGTGTGTAGTGTATAGTGTAGTGTATAGTGTAGTGTACTAGTACAGCACTACACCGGTGTGTTGGAGAGCCAAGCCACAGCATTTACAATCTGACGTCCCCGTGAAATCCCCCTTCCCAGATGTACGACTACAGCCTGGACATGTGGAGTCTGGGCTGCATGCTCGCATCCATGATCTTCCGCAAGGAGCCCTTCTTCCACGGACACGACAACTACGACCAGGCACGTGCCCCGCAAGGCCACGGCTCGTGTCTGTAGGCCACGGCTTTTCTGTCTGTATGGAGTGCTTCTGTCTGTAGGCCAGGGCTTCTGTCTGTATGGAGTGCTTCTGTCTGTAGGCCAGGGCTTCTGTCTGTATGGAGTGCTTCTGTCTGTAGGCCAGGGCTTGTGTCTGCAGGCCAGGGCTTGTGTCTGTAGGCCAGGAATTCTGTCTGTAAGCCAGGGCCTGTGTCTGTAGGCCAGGGCTTCTGTCTGTATGTATGGAGTGCTTCTGTCTGTAGGCCAGGGCTTCTGTCTGTAGGCCAGGGCTTGTATGTTAGCCAGGGCTTGTCTGTAGGCCAGGGATGGTCTGTATGGAGTGCTTCTGTCTGTAGGCCAGGGCTTCTGTCTGTATGGAGTGCTTCTGTCTGTAGGCCAGGGCTTCTGTCTGTATGGAGTACTTCTGTCTGTAGGCCAGGGCTTCTGTCTGTATGGAGTACTTCTGTCTGTAGGCCAGGGCTTCTGTCTGTATGGAGTGCTTCTGTCTGTAGGCCAGGGCTTCTGTCTGTATGGAGTACTTCTGTCTGTAGGCCAGGGCTTCTGTCTGTATGGAGTGCTTCTGTCTGTAGGCCAGGGCTTGTGTCTGCAGGCCAGGGCTTGTGTCTGCAGGCCAAGGCTTCTGTCTGTATGGAGTGCTTCTGTCTGTAGGCCAGGGCTTGTGTATGTATGGAGTGCTGTCTGTGGCCCAGGGCTTGTCTTTATGGAGTGCTTCTGTCTCGAGGTCAGGGATGGTCTGTAGGCCAGGGCTTGTGTCTGGAGGCCAGGACTTGTGTCTGTATGGAGTGTCTGGAGGCCAAGGCTTCTGTCGGTAGACCAGGGCTTCTGTCTGTAGACTGGGGTATGATGTCTCAACCATGGCTTGTCACAAGCTCAAGACTTAAATTATCAGACCACACCTTCTGTCACTGAATCAACCGTTAATCAACAAATAAAGTGTGGCAGTAGACCACACCCCGTGTCACCACCAGGCTCATTCCCTGTGACTGCATTGCCTGTGCCACAGCTGGTGCGCATAGCGCGGGTTCTGGGAACAGAAGACCTCTTCAACTACATTGACAAATACAACATCGACCTGGACCCGCGATTCAACGACATCCTGGGCAGGTGCGTGTCCCTGTCCTCTGTTACATACAAAAAGACAAAGATCCCCCCCGTATAGCCTCGAACAGGCTGTCGGGGCAAGTGGTGTTAGCGAGTAGCAGCACCACCTATGAAGGCTGGCATGTCTCCCCCGCGACAATGTTTACACACCGGACCAGGTACTCATTTAAGGCTGAATCGACCTCGGGGGGAGGCCCAGGACCGGTTCAGATAAACATGACTGGTGGTGTTGGCCATGAGCGGGAATCGAACTCTGGTTGCCGGGTTTGTAGCGCAGTGTGCTCACCGCTCCACGGGGGATCTTTGTGTTTTGTGGTGGTGGTGGTGGTGGTTGTGGTGGTGGTGGTGGTGGTGGTGGCGGAAATGGTTGGGTGGCGGCGCAGGCACTCGCGCAAGCGCTGGGAGCGGTTCGTGCACAGCGAGAACCAGCACCTCGTGAGCCCGGAGGCGCTCGACTTCCTGGACAACCTCCTGCGCTACGACCACCAGGCGCGGCTCACGGCGCGCGAGGGCATGGAGCACCCCTACTTCTGTGAGACCCCCCCCTCTCTCTGTCTCTCTCAGACTCGTAGCTACGTAGAGGTACACTTGAGAAACACAGAGATACAGAGGCACAGATCTACATAGAGATACCTACATAGAGACAGACCCACGTGGAGATACGAATAACATGGAGCACCCCTACTTCTGTGAGACTGTTGGGGCAAGTGCTGTTAGCGAGTAGCAGCACCTATGAAGGCCGGCACGGCACACGAGGGGGTGGGTGGCCAGCACCATGCCCGGCCGCCTTTGTCTCCCCAGTGGCAAAGTTTACACACCGCACAAGGTACTCATTTGAGGCTGAGTCGACCTAGGTGTTGGCTGCGAGCGGGAATCAAACTCGGGTTGCCGGGTTGATCGCGCGGCGCACTACAAAGACAGAGATACACAACACAGACACGAATAGTGTCCGTCTCACCACGTCGTCCCTGTGCGTCCGTCTCGTCTCAGACCCCGTGGTGAAGGAGCATGGCCGCAAGGGATCGTCTGCCGGCCTCTTCAGTAGCAGCAGCGGCGGCGGCAGCAACGTGCCCAGCAACGTGGCGGGTACACGGCTCACACGCGGCTCACGTGCAGCTCATGTGCAGTTCATGTGCAGTTCACGTGCAGCTCACGTGCAATTCATGTGCAGCTCATGTGCAGCTCATGTGCGGCTCACGTACGGCTCACACGTGGCTCGCACACGGCTCACATGCAGTTCACGTGTGTGTGTGTATAGGTGTGTGTATATCTGTGTGTATATCAGAGGTCGCAAACGGGTTTTGATTCCTTACTTGTACCTGTACCCGGCCGCACCAGGGTCGCACCGGGTATCGGGTAGGGTACGGGTATCGAGTACCCGATTGCAACCTCTGGTGTATATCTGTGTGTGTATCTGTGTGTGTGTGTATATCTATGTGTGTGTGTATCTATGTGTGTGTGTGTGTATCTATGTGTGTGTGTGTGTATATCTATGTGTGTGTGTGTATATCTGTGTGTGTGTGTGTCTGTGTGTGTGTGTATATCTGTGTGTGTGTCTGTGTGTGTGTATATATCTGTGTGTGTGTGTGTCTGTGTGTGTATATCTGTGTGTGTGTGTGTCTGTGTGTGTATATCTGTGTGTCTGTGTGTGTATATCTGTGTGTGTGTATATCTGTGTGTGTGTATATCTGTGTGTGTGTGTGTGTGTATATCTGTGTGTGTGTATGTCTGTGTGTGTGTGTGTATATCTGTGTGTGTGTGTGTGTGTCTGTGTGTGTGTATATCTGTGTGTGTGTGTGTGTATATCTGTGTGTGTGTATATCTGTGTGTGTGTATATCTGTGTGTGTGTATATCTGTGTGTGTGTATATCTGTGTGTGTGTGTGTGTATATCTGTGTGTGTGTGTGTGTATATCTGTGTGTGTGTGTGTATATCTGTGTGTGTGTGTGTATATCTGTGTGTGTGTGTGTATATCTGTGTGTGTGTATATCTGTGTGTGTGTGTGTGTGTATATCTGTGTGTGTGTGTATATCTGTGTGTGTGTATATCTGTGTGTGTGTGTGTGTGTATATCTGTGTGTGTGTATATCTGTGTGTGTGTGTGTGTGTATATCTGTGTGTGTGTCTATAGGTGTGTGTATCTGTGTGTGTGTATATCTGTGTGTGTGTATATCTGTGTGTGTGTGTATATCTGTGTGTGTGTCTATAGGTGTGTGTGTCTATAGGTGTGTGTATCTGTGTGTGTGTATATCTGTGTGTGTGTATATCTGTGTGTGTGTATATCTGTGTGTGTCTATAGGTGTGTGTGTATCTGTGTGTGTGTGTATCTGTGTGTGTGTGTATCTGTGTGTGTGTATCTATAGGTGTGTGTATCTGTGTGTGTGTGTGTATCTGTGTGTGTGTGTGTGTCTGTGTGTGTATCTGCACTCTCCTCCTGCAGCCATCAACTCTCCCCGCGGGAGCCTGACGGCCGTGGGCTCGATGCTGTCCCCTGCTAACGCCGCGGGGGGGGTCCCCGTGACCCCCGCCACCGCCATCGCCGGGGCCCCCCAGTGACCGATCCCCGGGGGACCCCCATCCCCCCACCCCCCCCGCCCCTCCCCCCCCACCGACAAGATGACACGGACACGCGCACACACACAGAGGACGATCGCACGCCCCCCCGCGCTGTCGACCGGGAAACAAAACAACGCAAAGACTCACTCGGCGGTGGGGAGGAGGTGGACGGAGAGGAGAGGAGGTGGACTGAGAGCAGAGGAGGTGGACGAAGAGGAGAGGTGGACGAAGAGGAGAGGTGGACGAAGAGGAACGGGGCCTCTCTGTGCCCGAGGGCGAGTGGAGCACCAAGCCACCACCACCACCACCACCACCACGCTCCGAGCCGGCACGCGGAACTGCTCTCGAATTTTGTCCGCGGCGCAGATTCGGCGCGAAGCCGCCCGCGGTGGGGGTGGCGGAGGGGGGGAGGGGGGAGGGGGGCGTAGAGGAGTCACCGACCTCGTCAGTGACTCCTCTACGCCGGTCAGCCTGGCAGAGAGCATCGGAGAGTTTGAGAGAGAGAGTTTGGGGGTATCTGGGAGAGTTTTGAAGGGGTTCTACCGGGGGGGGGGGGGGGGGTGGGGAAGTATGGGGGAGAGTTGGGATGATCTGGGGAGAGTATTGGAGAGCTTGCAAGTGTTGCAGGGAGTTTGGAAGAATCTGGGAGAGTCTGGGAGTGTTTGGAGAGCCCGGCTGGTGGCTTTACCGTCATCGTTGCGCCGAGTCGACTTTGGAGTTGGTCACCCTGCACCGTGGCTGGGCCCTCGCTGTGGGTCGCGTGCGGTTGGGGGGACGGCGCGTCCACAGAACATAGTGGGAGTGGGACGAGCGGGGGGGGGGCGAGGGGGGTGGCGTCATCGCAGCCGTGTCGGAGGCGTAGAGTTTGCAACGTCGTGAGAGACTGGGTTCGCATTTGGGAGTCTGCCGTGCGTGGTGAGACCGGCTGCTCCCAGCGCGGAGACTCGGTCTCAGCCCGGTCTCCGTTGACTGCACACAAAGCATCGTTTTGTCGTTAAATTGGGCTAAATTCCAGCGGTTGAGAGCTCACAGGTCGGCGTGCGATGAACACGCGTGTCACGACGCGTGTCGCTACTCGCGCGTGCAGTGCTCCAAGACGTTTCCCCCCCACGTAAAGGAGGGCAGCACGAACAAACACACAATTGGTCAGTGTCGTTATTGTTTTGTAAACCTCACGCGCAATGTAAGCCGGTCTTGGCCAAACGTCTGCAAGTGCTGAAAAATTACGAGCAGAATAACAACGATGTATTATTGTTATTATTGTGACTCCTTAGCAGGGCGTATGGAGAGGCTGCCCCCGTAGGCGAGGGAGTTTACTTGAAGCAGCTTCGGAAGCGGCTGCTGTAACCCGCTCCCGCCCGGGCTCGCCGTTACTCGCAAGCTGGTAAACGACCGCTCGCCGTTACGAAGGGAGGGGGTTAAAGTGTCGGCGATGGAACACAAACAACCACAAACGATATCGGGATCGTGGTGGAGCTTGGAGGCAGAATTTCAGCGGTGAAAGTGAGGCTGAATTGATTCGATTTGGAGCGAGGCCAAGGTGTTGAGGTTTGGAGCTTACCAGGGTGAGAAGTCTACAAGAGACCAGGATAGGGGAGTCTCATTCGTCACCGTGATCTTAGGGTTTGGTGGTCATCGAAATGACAAACGCAAAAATAAAAAAACTCTATCGCCCCGGGGAATCGGAAATGTTCCGAACGTGACGCCGAGTGCGGTGTGCTTCCCCCCGGCTCCTCCTGCACCGCGGTGCCCCGACTTGAAATCTCCACCGGATTGCCTCCGCCGACTCTCACCGGGACGCTCTGCCCACGGCAACAACGCCTCTCCGTCACGCGCGGCCCCCACACCCCCTCTCCACCTCCGCCGTCCTCAATCCGCTGCTGGATGGACCCCACCCCCCACTCACCCCTTGCGCCGTGTTGGTCATTCGGCCACGGGGGAATGTTTGGCCACGCTTCCCCCGGCTGGACTGTTGGGGTCAAAGCGGTTTGACCTCAGCGACGGCCGTCCAATATTGCCCCGGTCACTGGAGAGGTCGTGGGCCGTAGTGCCGCGTGATCCCGCTCGGTCGTTGCGCATCCGATTACTTTAGCATTCATTTTTGTTTTGAGTTAGCGTGGGGGGGGGAGGAGGAGGGAGCGGTGGTGCAGCGGTTGTCCTGCGTGACCCACAAACCCCCCGCCGCCGAAAAGCAGTGGATCTCGACAGACCTTTGCCGATCCACCGCTGGACAAAGGCTTTCCTTGCGCGCAGCGTCGACCATACTTCGCCACGCCGGACCGGTTCCGGTGTCGCTCCCCGCTCCTCTCACTTGCCGTCGCCGGGAATCGAACTCTGGGGTCCGTCGCCGCCGCGAGAGAACCGACGGAGACGCGGGGGCTCGACGCGGAGGCTCGCCGCATCTCCGAGGCCAAGCAGGGAACCGAGCCAGCGGCCGGGTCCTCCCGGCTCGCGTCGCTCCGCTGCTGGATGAGGGATTCCTCGGTGCGAGCGCGCGTGCGGGCGTGCGCGCAGGCGTGTCCGTAGGGGTTAAGTCGACAGAACCTCGTCAGGCCGGGTGCTCTGTGGGTCGGTAACGGCAGCGGTGGGCGTGGTTGTGTGTGGGGGGGGGGTGTAGAAGTACAATACAACGGTGGGTTGTGCCCGCGCTGGGCACATGGACAGCGGCCGATGGGAAGGAAGCCGAGCTGCATCGTGGCCCCCGGGGATCGGCCGTCAACATTTTGATCTGGGCGGGCGCCAGTCGCCCCATTCGTCGCCCCAGCGTTTTGGATTTGGCAGCCGTCTTGAGTGTCCACTTTGTTTTAAAACCGGTGAGGACGGGCAGCGGTCAGTCGGCAGGCCGCGTGTGGTGGTGCGGCCAAGTGTGGGGTCATCTCCCCCACCTCGTCCAAGACACTGGGAGAGTTGGCCAAATACCGTCCCCAGGGGTGTCTCTCTAGAGAGGGCGAGCTGTTGCAGGGCTGCACCTTTGCCCCTTCGCCGTGGTTAAAGTTCCGTCCCTTTGCCAGTCCATGATCAGTTTGCAGCCCCGATCCAGCGGCGGCAATTCCACATTGTTGTGGCGTGTGGTCCACCCATCCACGCATCGACGAACTGGTGTCGTATCGGTCGCTATAGAGACCCATTGCCGGTTAGTTCATGAAGAGGCGAGAGTCCCGTGAACTTGGGCAGCAAGGTGATGATGGCCCACTGTGCCGTCACGCCCAGCTCACGATCGGTGGGGGGAGTGAGCGGGGGGGGGGGGGGTGGACGTCACTGAAATTCTGAGCTGTCAATGCGAGAGCGAGGTGGTGGTGGTGGTGATCGTCTGTGGGGAGCGGCCGGACGATCTGGTGCAAGTGGAGATGCCGCGGCCGCTGCCTGCCTCCAGCGAGTGCGGCTCGGGACGAGAGATAGAGATCTCCGTCAAGGTGACAGGCAACGGGTCTCTGAAGTTGCAAGTCGGTGATTGGACCTCTGATAGATGTCCACGGCCACAGATGCACCTCTGACGGTCGGAGCTGCAGTCACTGCGACGTGTCCGCTGTGAACTGAGCATCTTGGATGTTGTCTTCCGAACGAGATGGAACGAGGCGGGCACCTCGCCGACGGGGTCCAACCCACAGTGTTTGGACGCAACCACGTAGCGTGCAACACTTTGAGCAGAGTGCAGCCTTAACCCCACCGCCCCCCGCTCCACCAGCCCAGTGAGCCGATTCCAGATTATTCGAAGCTCCACAAAGTTAAAGAGACGCGCCTCCAGCACGTGCCCAGTGTGTGTCAGAGCGGTAACAAATTGGGTCTCCCACACAGACAGACGGCGACACCGCCATTGTAAGACGCACCCCATCTTCCCCTTTAAAATACGACGGAGGGGAGGGAGGTTATCACGCGTCGATAAAGCGGCCGCTGCTTGGGGGTCGACCCAAACTCGCGAGCGTGAGGAGTCGCCTTTGCCTCCTCCCCCACCGCGCTCGGATTTCAGCCAATAGGATGGCAGGAAAAGTCAGCCGATTGTGACGTAGTGTTGTGGTGGGGGGTGGGGTTTTGCTTGGTCGTTTTGCGTTTTGTTTTCGCAAACAGTCGCACGCGACCGGTCGCACGCAACCTGCGCAGGACCGGCTGCCCGCGGCAGAGACGCTCGCATTTGCACCGCCACGCGTGGCTGCGGTCGTCGTGAACTTTGACCGCGGCCGCTTTAAAGTTCCCTCGCCGCTCGCTCGGGACGTGGGGCGCCACGCCGAGAAGCAGCAGCAGCAGCAGCAGCGACCATCGGTGCCGCGTGACTCGGTGGCTCTCCGGGGGAGAAGGGCCGAGGGTGATGGGAGCTGCAACGAAGTTGAATTTCGCCTCGCGAGCGGAGAACGACGTCGGCTGCTCGGAGGGCAGACGACGAATGCGTGGATCTAGACACCCCCCCCCCCTGCCCCTAACCCCCCCCCCTCCCTCCCTCCCCACCGTGTTTGTTGTGCTGTGCGGTGCAGATTTGAAACGGAAATAAAAGCTACTCCAGCCTTTTTCTAAAAAAATTAAACTCGAATATCACTCGGCGCTGCCTGTGCACGCGCGCGGCCTGCGTGTGGGCAACTCCCAATGTTTACAAGAGCCGCTTTGGTATCGAGAGAGTCCGTTTAGTCGGGAAAGCCTCGCAGGGTTTGCCAAGTTCTCTCAGCAGGGGGGGGCGGGGGGCGCGGCGATGTCGCTTTGCGTTTCCCCGGTCGAGCCGTCTGCAGTTCGCTTGCTCCAATTTGGACCTCGCCCACGGCGCACAAATGGCCGAAGTCTTCTTCAAACGACGTCGCGACATCTTCACCCCCCCCCCCCCCCCTGTGTTTGACCGCTTCCGTTTCTGCCGGCCACGGAGGGTGGGAGCGAGGAAGGGCCGGGCAGCCCAAGGGTGGATTTTCCAGGGCTGCCCTCTGCTCCCCACTGCAGCAGCAGCCGTGCTGGTCGCCCATTGCAGCACTTAGCCAGGTTACAAGCCTGAGATCGAGAGATGACGTCTTTATCATCGGTGCTCTGTTGATATCCGGAAATGTTTATTATTAAAGCCGTTACACACACCCACACGTTGACCGACGCAAAGAAGTTTAACACGCCTCCCCCTAAACTTGGTGTGCCTCAGTGGTGAACACACCGCAAAACAAACCGCAGCCATCTGAGATTAATTCCCAGACAGTCAACATCAGTGGTAGGCAGCGGTACCACCAACCAAGACCCCCCCCCCCCCCACGGGTGTCAGCCTGCGCTGCCCACTGTGGTGACGTACGGTTAAACAGCCCCCATATGATCTTGATTTGAAGCTTTCGTGACTGCAGGAATCCATACCAAAGACTAAAGCCCCCATATGACTGACACGACACGGGGGGGGCCTTTCAGCAGCTCACTGATGAGACGGTGGCAGTGGGGGGCGTACAGAACGTCGGCCATCAACCAAACACGATCACCTCGCAGGTTTCAGTCTCCACCGCCACCGCCACCATCGTCATCCTCTCCGAATGACAGGAGTTTGGCGTTCTTCACGGCCTGGGACGATGACGACGTCGATGACGACGTCGATGACGACGACGACGACGACGACGACGCTGATGCAGAGTCGCCCTTCTTTGAACGTCCACCCTCTTGCTTGCCCCCCTCCCGCCAGCGCTTTGCCGACTTGGCGCCAGCCTTGGTGTCGGGGGTCCCCCCCTCCCGCTTCGCCGGCTTGCGGAAGAGAATTCGCCCGTCGGCGGGACGGTCGTCGGTGACGAACGGGGAGGCTCCACCTGGGAGGATGCACGGGGGGGGGGGGAGGGAGCGGGGGAGGAGACAAGGCGAGGAATCGTCAACGTTCACCGGCGGTGTCATCAAAGTCGCCCAGCCAGCCAAGACACTGGAGATGTCGGTTATTTTTTGTAATCGTCACGCGCGGGGGGGAATGTTCGTAACAACTTAGCGGACACCATTGGAACCTCATTTGTCAGTAAAAATATGATAATAGTTTTTTTTACCCTTCTATCTAGCAACAAAACTGACACCTTTTTACAAGGAGTCATGTTTACATAGACCATCTGGTCCAACCCATGTGAGACTAGGCTCTAAGGAAAGCTGTCTCGGGTGTGGACCAATCAACTTCAAGGACAGTGCACATACATTATCAGAGTTATGTTTTTTGTTTGCATTACGACTGCAGGTATTGTGGTCTATGTAAACATGACTCCTTGTAAAAAGGTGTCAGTTTTGTTGCCAGATAGAAGGGTAAAAAACCAATTATCAACTTAGCGGACGTCGCAACGGCCTCTCTCTGCAAAGCGGTTTGCCGGCGTGTGGGCGGCTGCCGTACCCTGGAGTTTGCGAGCCTCCTCTTCCGTGAGGTCGCCGTCTTTCATGATGACCACCTGCGGCCGCTCATCTTCCTTCTCCTCCTCGTCGTCGTCCCGGTGAGGCATCATGGCCGGTCCTCGCTAGGCGCAGGCGAGGGCAGGGGTCGACAAAGGTCACAAAGGTCATTAGGGCAATGGTCAATAATAACGTAAACCGTAGACTCCATTATCCACGTGCGGTTTATCCGATGTGCGGATTAACAGTGCACCCTTGACGTACATTATTTTGACGTAAATTAATAACTCGTGGATTTTCCCTTAAGCCCAAATGAATAATTATCTCATCTTGTAAATGTTCATTACAAGTCACACGGCGCTTAAACCCCAACAAATATGTTGCTCCGGTTAATCAGAAATTCACGCGGCCGCCTCTACAGTACAGTAGTTGCCATATCATTACAACAGTGGGCGGAGTTTGATTGGCGTTGATTGGCGTGGCTCTGCTGCTGTCATCCACTCAGTGGGCCGAGTCTTCTGCTGGGCGGGAGCAGGAAAGTGTTACTATCGCTGAGCACGTGCATCATTGATCGGTCGATCGATAGTATTGGTTCTAAATCGAAATCGTCAGTTGAGCTTCATTTTGAGTGATTTATCCAATTATTTATTTTGTGAGTTTAAATTTATGATCATTTATATCTAAATTAGTGTTTTTTGGCATAGAGATCCACGGAAAATTGATAATTTAGGATTATCCGAGATTTTGAATTATTCTCCCCATCATGAGCGCAAATAATCGAGTCTACTTCGGCTTATAAAAGTGTCTTTCATATAAAAAAAATATAAACTACACGGTTGGCTACGTACGCTGCAAAAGAAGTTCAACACACGTAACATCAAACCCAAATCTGTTAACAATATCAATGACTACACTCCAATAAAATGAAGAACTATGATAAAATCAAATAATAATTACAGAGTAAAACAATCAGACTATTTTATGTTAATTTACATGGAAAGCCTTTAGGATAAAGGTGTGATTTTCAAGACGTGATCTAAAAAGTGAAGCAGACTCAGAATCCCGATTGAACCGAGGAAAGAGACAGTTTAGAAAACTATACACAGACAAAGATCCCCCGTGTAGCCTCAACAGACTGTAGGGGCAAGTGCTGTTATCGAGAAGCACCTATGAAGGCCGGCACGGCACACGAGGGGGTGGGTGGCCAGCACCACGCCCGACCGCCTTTGTCTCCCCCAGTGTTGACACATAGTGCACACACACACTGTATACACACACACACATTGTATACACACACACTGCACACACACACAGTGTATACACACTGCGCACACACACATTGCACAAATACACACACAATGTGGACACTCACACTACACCCACACTGCACACACACACTGCATATACACACACTCACTCACTGTACACAGACACTCACACTGCATACACACACTGTGCATCCTGTACACCCCCACTGTACACACCGCTGTGCGCACTGTAAACCCACTGTACGCCCCCACTGTACACGACGAGAGAGACGCGTCCCAGCCACCTTGGTGTCCACGTTGGGCCCCTCTTTGAAGCCCACGTCCTTCTTGAACTTGCGCAGGAACGACGGCTCCTTGGGCTTCACGTAGGCGATGTTCCTCCCCGCCATGGCGATGGCGCGCGCTCGATTCGCGCAGGCACCCCGCGATCGATCTGCACGGACACCTATAGACTAACATTAGGACCCCCCCCCTTCCTGCTCCCAAACAAAAGTTATTATTTTTTTTAAATCGTGGTTTTCAATTATTCTTTTTGGAATAATGATGCGATTACTGCATTAGTCACGTCGTTATTGCCAAGCGTAATGATACCGATTGTAAAGGAAATGGTGGCGTCTCTAGTAAGGTTATTCAAAACAGGCGGATGGTAGATACACTAGGCCACCTATGAAAGGCACGAAGACCCCACTTGTGGCACGTGATAGTATAGTTACTATTAATATAGTTAGTTAGTACTAATCGCATATCTGCATTTCCCATAAATATGCTAAATTCCTCTTGATATGCAAATTATTTTGTAAAGGCGCTCTTCCCCCTCCAACCCAGCTTAAATAGACGCTCCAAGCCTGGGGTTGTCATTCAGACTCTGTCTTCTCGACAGACCTGTTCTTCACCTGAGGACGGCTGCTTGCGTTGTGGTCGAAACGTCGTAAGAATTATTTTATTATGTTTTATTTTTATTATTTTATTATTTCCATTCTACGTGACTTTAACGAAAGAACCAAGAAGATGAATATAGTTACTAATAAATATAGTTATTAATTTAGTTTAAATATTTTTATTATTTTATTATTTCCCTTCTACGTGACTTTACCGAAAGAACCAAGAAGATGAAGTTCAGTTCAAGTTGTCGCTATCCAATCAAAGTCCGTCGTCTAACCAATCACAAGCCGTCATTCTGGGGCCATGTGCTTTTGTGCCCGATCCACACAAATCATTGACCCTCCCCGCCTCCCCTCGAGATCGGAGTGGAGGATGGCACCACACGCGGGAACCTTCTAACTGCACGGCGCTCATCAGTCACGCGTGATACGTTCCAGAACACAGGCACTCCCCCTCCCCCCCACACACAAAGATCACCCGAGTAGCCCACACAGACTGTAGGGGCAAGTGTTGTTAGCGAGTAGCACCTACGAAGGCCGGCACGGCACACGAGGGGGTGGGTGGCCAGCACCACGCCCGGCCGTGTGGATTTCATACAGCCACTCATCCACCCAGCCACTCAACCACTCACTCACAACTCCACCCAGCCACTCAACCACTCGCTCACCCAACCACTCACTCATCCAACCAGCTACTCAACCACTCACTCACAACTCCACCCAGCCACTCAACCACTCGCTCACCCAACCACTCACTCATCCAACCAGCTACTCAACCACTCACTCACAACTCCACCCAGCCACTCAACCACTCGCTCACCCAACCACTCACTCATCCACACTACTCACTCCTCCACCAACCCAGCCACTCAACCACTCACTCATCCACCAACCCAGCTACTCAACCACTCACTCGCTCATCCACCTATCCATTCAACCACTCATCCACCCTGCCACTCGTCCACAATCGCGAAAATTGCTGCAACCACTACACATCTCACAGACGCTGAAATGTTGACAGAGACCCACGGCAATAAGGCAGACAACCAACGTTTACTTTACAATGCAGTGGATACAAGACAAAGCGAGTGTTCTCACATTCGTGGGTCTTCTCCGGGCCCTACCATGTCCCAGCCCACACGAGACACAATGTACAACACTCCCAACGGCACGGGGGCGGTGGGGGAGTGGTTAGTGCACCACGCCACAAACCCTTGACACCGCCAGGCGATTCCCGCCCACGGCTGACATCGGCGGCGAGCGATAGCCGATCTGGGCCTGGGCCTCCCCCGCTCCCATTTGACTAACCAGCACTGACCAGGGTGGTGAAGTATGGTCAAACAATCCTCCCCCCCTCCCACGATAAACACGGTGCTGCCACGCGCGGCGGCGCAGCCCAAGATGTCCAGCATTGGTGGACGTTTCCAAGTCGGCACGAAGACATCTCACGGTAGCAACATCTAGAACGTCACCATGACAAACACAAACTCCTGCAATGGGTGAAGGTTAGAGGGGGGGGGGGGGGTAACGTTAGGGTGGGGGGGGCGACGTTGGGGAGAGGGGGGGTGACGTTGGGGAGGGGGGGGGCGACGTTGGGGAGAGGGGGGGTGACGTTGGGGAGGGGGGGGGCGACGTTGGGGAGAGGGGGGGGTGACGTTGGGGAGTGGGGGGGGGGCGACGTTGGGGAGGGGGGGGGGCGACGTTGGGGAGTGGGGGGGGGGTGACGTTGGGGAGTGGGGGGGGGTGACGTTGGGGAGTGGGGGGGGGTGACGTTGGGGAGTGGGGGGGGGCGACGTTGGGGAGTGGGGGGGGGTGACGTTGGGGAGAGGGGGGGGCGACGTTGGGGAGAGGGGGGGGGGTGACGTTGGGGAGAGGGGGGGGGTGACGTTGGGGAGTGGGGGGGGGCGACGTTGGGGAGGGGGGGGGGCGACGTTGGGGAGTGGGGGGGGGTGACGTTGGGGAGTGGGGGGGGGTGACGTTGGGGAGTGGGGGGGGGGTGACGTTGGGGAGTGGGGGGGGGCGACGTTGGAGAGGGGGGGGGTGACGTTGGGGAGAGGTGGGGGGTGACGTTGGGGAGGGGGGGGGGGGGTGACGTTGGGGAGTGGGGGGGGGGCGACGTTGGGGAGGGGGGGGGGGGGGTGACGTTGGGGAGAGGTGGGGGGCGACGTTGGGGAGAGGGGGGGGCGACGTTGGGGAGTGGGGGGGGGCGACGTTGGAGAGGGGGGGGGTGACGTTGGGGAGAGGGGGGGGTGACGTTGGGGAGTGGGGGGGGGGTGACGTTGGGGAGGGGGGGGGTGACGTTGGGGAGAGGTGGGGGGCGACGTTGGGGAGAGGGGGGGCGACGTTGGGGAGTGGGGGGGGGCGACGTTGGGGAGAGGGGGGGGTGACGTTGGGGAGTGGGGGGGGGCGACGTTGGGGAGAGGGGGGGGGTGACGTTGGGGAGTGGGGGGGGGCGACGTTGGGGAGGGGGGGGGGCGACGTTGGGGAGTGGGGGGGGTGACATTGGGGAGTGGGGGGGGGTGACATTGGGGAGTGGGGGGGGGTGACGTTGGGGAGGGGGGGGGCGACGTTGGGGAGGGGGGGGGTCAGCCGAGCCCCTGCAGGAGGAGGTTGCGCTCGCTGAGCAGGAAGCGGTGGAGGACGGTGAAGAGAGGCTCGGCGCAGCGCGACACCTGGCGCTCCATGGCCAGCCGGAAGTCCTCCTTCACCCCCTTGGTCACGCCGCGAGTCACCGTCTGCTGCCTGGGCGCCGTGGGGAGCCGGGGGGGGGGGGGGAGCGGCCGTGTTAGAGCGCGGGGGGGTTTCCCCAAATCCAGTCCTTGTGGACCCCCCCCACCACCATCACCACCACGCTCCGCTCCGTCTCTCCACGTTCACCAATCTACTCCTCCCCATTCGAATGAACTCGTTGCACGCTGCTGCACTCACCGGACTGTTGTTAAACGCGCCCCCCCCACCCACGTGACGCGGAGAGCAATTGATGCCGTCTGCGTCCATAGAGCCGATTGAGATGCAGTGCGAGATCTAAAAGGGTGGCTAGGAGATGTTAACTCCCTCGCACCATATGCAGGAGGTCGTGGGTTCCATCCCGACTGTGACGTCTGGATAGTTCAAAGCTCCCCCGTGTAGCCTATAACAGACTGTAGGGGCAAGTGCTGTTAGCGAGCAGCACCTATGAAGGCCGGCACGGCACACGAGGGGGTGGGTGGCCAGCACCACGCCCGGCCGCCTTTGTCTCCCCCGTGGCGATGTTTACTACACACCGCACCAGGTACTCAATTGAGGCTGAGTCGACCTAGGGGAGGCCCACGACCGATTCAGATAATCGTCACTGCTGTTGATCGTGAGCGGGAATTGAACTCGGGTCGCCGGGTTCGTAGCGCGCGCACACACACACACACAGCTCCCCCACCCACCACCCACTCACTTGGTGAGGATGGCCTGGTTCGTAGCGTGTGCGCACACACACACAGCTCCCCCACCCACCCACTCACTTGGTGAGGATGGCCTGGTGCGTAGCGTGTGCGCACACACACACAGCTCCCCCACCCACCACCCACTCACTTGGTGATGGCCTGGTGCGTAGCGTGCGTGCGCACACACACAGCTCCCCCACCCACCACCCACCCACTCACTTGGTGAGGATGGCCTGGTGCGTAGCGTGCACACACACACAGCTCCCCCACCCACCCGCCACCCACTCACTTGGTGATGATGGCCTGGTTCGTAGTGCGCGCACACACACACAGCTCCCCCACCCACCACCCACCCACTCACTTGGTGAGGATGGCCTGGTGTGTAGCGCGCACACACACACAGCTCCCCCACCCACCCACCACCCACTCCCTTGGTGATGATGGCCTGGTTCGTAGTGCGCGCACACACACACACACAGCTCCCCCACCCACCACCCACCCACTCACTTGGTGATGATTGCCTGGTTCGTCGCATGCGTGCACACACACACACAGCTCCCCCACCCACCCACCACCCACTCACTTGGTGATGATGGCCTGGTTGGGCAGCAGCTCCAGCTGCACGCGACCGCCCTCCGGCGTGCGGAGGAACGCAAACTCCTCCAGCATGTCCACGTCTCACGCGGGGGGGGGGGGGCCGCAGGGTCAAGGAACGTTTAATGTCTCGCAGTTGCTGAGCACAGGCCCACAGGCAACAGGCAGCACGGCCGCAAGAGCTGTCGTCGATGAGGGTGTTTATGCGTTTGCTGAATCGACAACAATTACAATTCTCCAAAAGGCGAGCGCTCGGTTTGTATTTTTAAATCACAGTTGACGAGCACAGCCACACAGGCACACAGCCCCACAGGCACACAGCCCTATAGGCTCACAAGCACACAGCCCCACAGGCACACAGCCCTATAGGCACACTAGCACACAGCCCTATAGGCTCACAAGCACACAGCCCTATAGGCTCACAAGCACACAGCCCCACAGGCACACAGCCCTATAGGGACACAGCCCTGTAGGCTCACAAGCACACAGGCACACAGCCCCACAGGCACACAGCCCTATAGGCACACAGCCCCACCACTCTGGCCTTTCAGAATCCTTTGCTCGACAGCACCGGTGAGACAAGGCCACAAAGGAGGCCTTCTCTGGTGGAGACCAATCATTTTCAAGCACAACGGATACATTGTTACCAAAGCGTGGTTGTTTGCATGCTTTGCCACAAGCGTGTGTGGTTAATGCAAACTTGATGATGCCTTGCAATAGGTGTGTCTATTTAGTGTGTCAACATCTAAACACAGCTCCCTGTGTTCTTGCCAGAAAGGGCTAAAGTCTTTTTTTTCATCATCTTCATTATGGCAATAAAAGGGGCCCATAGACTGTCCCGAATTGGCCACAATCCGCCAAGGGCTTGCTTGCGTGCCGATTTAATCTAAACCAAAACTACACAGATGAAGTGGCTTATCGCGTGGCAATGTACTGCAGCCAAATACGGGAGGACCCGGAGAAAAATCCACGCGACCACAGGGAGAGAGACACGCAAACTCCAAATTTACAGCAGGCGTCAGGGTCGGGATTGAACCCACGACCTCCCGTATACCAGGCGAGGTAGTCAACATCTCCTAGCCACCGTGGCACTCATGCAGGCCGGATGCAAAGAGACTTTACTGCTGTTATGGGTTCTCTTCGTCCTGGACAAACGGCGGTTGTCACCTGAAGCCCGTGGCTCACGGGTCCCCTGCCTCACACCACAGTGTCAAGGTGCAAAGCCCTCTCCATATACACAGAGCTCCACCGGAGGCATCTGGCTATCACAACGATAGCTCAACGAAGTGGCCAATCATCATCATCAGGTGTAAATGTATAGCAGCAGCCAAATACTCTAAACGCCTGTTGAAGCTAAATGTGCAGTCAGTGCTGGTTCGCCGAATGGGGGTGGGGGGGAGGCCCAGGTCCAGATTGGCGATCACTCACCACCCATGTCAGCTGTGGTCGAGAATCAAATTCGAGCGGTGGTGATGGTTTGTAGCGTAGTGCGCTAACCGCGGCGCCTCCGCCCCATGCCGTAGCGAGAGTGTTGTACATCGCGTCTCGTCTGGGTGGACATGGCAGGGCCCGGAGAAAACCGACGACCACCACGGGGAGAGAGACACGCAGACTCCTAATATACAGCAGGCGTCAAGATCGGGATCAAACCCACGACCTGCCGCATACCAGGCGAGGTAGTTAACATCTCGCCAACGCGGTTTCCCAATTTCGTGGCTCCGTCTCCATGGCGACGGCGGTGGCCGTGAGGATACTGGTGACGTAGTTGAAGAAGTTCTCGTACTGCAGGCCGCCCTGCAGGCAGATCCGCTCCACGGCGCGCAGGAACAGTGCCTCGCCCTTCGGCCAATCGTGCTGCAGCATCACGATCACGTGACCCAGCGCCAAGTCGTCGCGAGACACCTCGCTGAACGCGTGCGGCTGGCGGGGGAGGCGAGGAGAGGGGATTCAAAGACGACGATGGTTGACGTCGCCACGCAAGTAGCGTCGGGTTTGCTCTATCCACCGCTGGATGAAGGGCTCCCCCCCCACACACCGTGCCCCGAGACGTACCCCACACACGCCTCCCCCCCCTCCCTCTCCTTCCCCCTCCTCATGGCCGACTCGCCGTCGTCAGCCACCGAGCCGCTCACCTTGAAGCAGGAGAGGACGATCTGTACGCCGTGCGAGATGATGGCGCGGTCAGTGCACGGGGCGAGTTGCAGGTCTGAACCTGCGCACGCGCACGCGGAGTGACACACACACACACACGCGCTACTCGTGACGCGAGCACGTGCAGACGTAGAGACGCGCAAGAAGCTCAACACGCATGCGGGCACTGCAGGTCAAAACAACACACTCACATACTCACCCCACTGCGGGTCACAACACAATCACCCGCCCACTCACCCACCCACTCACTCACCCAACCACTCATGCACCCACTCACTGACCCAACCACTCACGCACCCACCCATTCACCCACCACACTGCAGGTTACAATACAATCACCCACCCACTCATCTATCCACCTACCCACCCACCCACCGCACTGCAGGTCACGTCACTTCTATTTCTGCATGTTCCCTCGCACTGCTCCACTTCGGAATTCCCCCTCCCCTCATTGTCTCTTCCACCCCCCCCCACCCTCCCCTCCTATAAACAGCCTCAAGTCAATTCGAGAAACAAACGAACTCCAAACTGCGACACCTTTAACGGTGATCGTGCCAATTATCTACACATTTCTTTGCCGACCACTTGGCAATTTGGGCCTTCTTCGGGCCTTTGCTCAGCCACCGCGACTTTGTAAAAGCGAGAAACGCGGGACACGTTCGCACCTTTGGCGAACTTGGGTTTGACGCGCGGCGGCTCGTCGACAAGTCTGGGCACGTCCGTGGCGTTCGGCGCCACGATCGGCGCCACCTCCAGCACCCTCTCGCACGCCGCCTGCGCAACGGGCGCAACATTAAAGCGGGGAAGAAAAATCACGCGCGGCGCTCCGTATGCGTGCGCGTACGATTGACATCCTTGGCACCGTGCGTAGCCAACCGCGCTATTTGGAGTTGTGGCGGGGACGACGACAAACTCAACACAAAAGGAAGCTTTAAAGGAATTAGCTTTCGATCCAGATTCAAAAGTGTATAGCTCCGTGGCTTCCTAAAGAGCGTTCCAGACGACCGCAGAGGTGCATCTAAAAGCACTCGATGCGGTGACCACCGTCTTTGTTTGATGTCCAGCCAGAAGCCTCCGGAAGGCTTCATCCTCGGAAGGAAGCGTTTGATTAGCGACGCTAAACGGTCGCGCCCACGCCGGGGCCAGCGCAGGGAGCGATCGCGATCCGCGAGGCCGCGGTGAGACGAGGGGGCACTGGGCTTTCTCCCTGCGCCCAGTCCCCCGACGGCAACGCAGCCTCAACGCGACGGTGAAGTCCGTGTCGGATCGTCTCCGAGGAGGGACAGCGCTAACGCGTGGGCGCTTTCAACCTCAGCTGGCAGCCACGCAACTGCCCGCGAGTAAACCGCACTAAATCTTCTGACACGGGAGCGAGAGAGATGCCCACACCTGGGGCTGATGAATCGTCACAAGCCGGGCGGGAGAACAGCCGATTTGTCTCGTGCCGTTGAATCCCGGGCAGTAGCGCAACACGCAAAGACAAAGATCCCCCCGGATAGCTTGCAACAGACTGTCGGAGCAAGTGCTGTTAGCGAGCAGCACCCATGAAGGCTGGCACGGCACACGAGGGGGTGGGTGGGTGGCCAGCACCACGCCCCACCACCTTTGTCTCCCCAGTGGCGATGTTTACACATCGCACCAGGTAATCACTTGAGGCCGAGTCGACCTAGGAGAGGCCCAGGACCGGTTCAGATAATCGTCTCACACACACAGACACACGCACGCACGCGCGCGCGTACCAGGTGTTCACCCAGAGCCAGGTGGCACGCCGCCATCTGGAGCAGCACGCGCTTGGCATCTGCCCACACTTGACCTTTGACACCGGCTTGACCTCCGGCCTGCTGCTGCTGCAGAGTGGCGATGGCGTGACGGTACTGCCCCTGCGCGCGTCGCAAGCGGGCGAGAAGAAACGGGCGCTACACCTTGCACTTCATTTTAACCGCAGTCCTCTTTTTCGCACAATGTCTCATAATTATCCGCGATAGGATTGTCCCGTTTGGACGCAGGTGAAGGGTGGGTGAGAGGCAAGTCAGTGTCTTTCACAATCTTCTCTCGCCCTCTCTCTCTGTTCCTCCTCCTCCCTGTGCCCAATCCCATTTCTGATCCTTCTCCCAACTTGCACCCCTCCACTCGGATAAACTTCCCCTCTACAATGAGCAGCACTGCCCAGACGCAACACTACCCATAGACTCAGCACTGAACATATACACAACACTGAACCATAGACTCAATACTACCCATAGACTCAGCACTGATCATAGACACAACACTGCATCATATACACAACACTGCATCATAGACTCAGCACTGATCACAGACTCAGCACTGATCATATACACAACACTGACCATAGACTCAGCACTGATCACAGACTCAGCACTGATCATATACACAACACTGACCATAGACTCAGCACTGATCATAGACTCAGCACTGCACCATGTACACAACACTGCACCATAGACTCAGCACTGATCATAGACTCAGCACTGATCATAGACTCATCACTGCACCATAGACTCAACACTGATCAGACACAACACTGCACCATAGACTCAGCACTGTTCATAGACACAACACTGCACCATAGACTCAACACTGCACCATAGACACAACACTGCACCATAAACACAACACTGATCATAGACTCAGCACTGCCCTTGTACATGAAGCAGTCCCTCCCCTTTACTTCCTTCCGTTCCTCTATTCTGCTTTCGTGACCCCTAAGCACCCCTCTATCTCCGTCACTCATTCCTCAATCCACGCACCGTTGTGTAAGCCATGGCCATCAAGCACGTCGAATGAAGGTGCTCTACAAATATAAATTAGATTGAAGGAAACGCGGCCGGGGCGTGGTGCTGCTCGCTAACGGCACTTGCCCCAACAGCCCGTGCAGGTTACACGGGGGATCTTTGTCTCTGTACCTGGTATATGAGCATGTCCGACAGGAACGCAAGGAGCCAGGGCCACGTCTCAGTTCTCCACTGCATGCGCACCCACAGGAACTCTACACAAACACACAGCCGCGATCACCGCCATCCACTCACACGCAAAGCCACTCTCTCGCCCACACAAAGACAAAGATTCCCCCGTGTAGCCTTAACAGACTGCTGGGGCAAGTGCTGTTAGCGAGTAGCACCTGTGAAGGCCGGCACGGCACACGAGGGGGTGGGTGGCCAGCACAACGCCCGGCCGCCTTTGTCTTCCCAGTGGCAATGTTTTTACACACCACACCAGGAAGTCATTTAAGGCTGAATCGACCTAGGGGACACCCGGGACCGGTTCAGATATACGGCAATGGTGTCGGCCGTGAGCGGGAATCGAACTTGGGTTGCCGGGTGCGTAGCGCAGCGCGCTAGCGACTGCACTACTGCTCCACTCACGTGCACAAAAAAGAGTACACACACACTTAGATTACACACACACACACACACGAGCCCACACACATGAACGCACACACGCGTGCACACACACACGCGTGCACACACACACGCGTGCACACACACACACACATACGCCCACGCACGCGTGCACACACACGCGCGTGCACACACACGTACGCACAAACGCGTGTACACACACACACACACAAGCACACACGCGTGCACACACAAACGCGTGCACACACACATGAACGCACACACACGCGTGTGCGCACACACACACGCCCACGCACGCGCGCACCCTTCTCGAGTGCCGGGTGAGCGTGCAGCACGTCCCAGGCCTCGCGTGCGATGCGGAAGCTCTCCAGCACGTCGGCGGCGCTCGCCGGGCCCGCCGCGCCGGGCAGCAGCCCGCTCGGCACCGCCACGTGCCGGCTGCGGTAGTACTCCTCCTCCGCGCTCTGCCGGGGAGACAGCGGCGGCGGCACGCGCACGCACGTCGGCGCTCGGTGAAAATCGCGGTTCATCCGCCCTTACCGCCTCCACCTGTGGCAGCGAGAGACACAGGCAGGGCCCTCCCGAACAAGAGTCACTCGCCACGGGTGGATCTTTGGATAAGCAGAGTGTGTGGCATTCCTGGGTAAGTAATTATGTTATTACTACTACGACTACCAAGTAGCGTCAGGTGCCACACGTCACGCATCCGTGGTGGCGAGGCGTTAACTCCCTCGCCTGATACGCAGGAGGTCGTGGGTTCGATTCCGACCCCGACGCCTGCTGCTGTATATTTTCAGTTTGCGTGTCTCTCTCTCTGTGGTTGCGTGGATTTGTCTCCGGGTCCTCCGGTTTTTCCCCCTCCACATTTAGACTCAACGTCGCGCGTTTAAGAGTGTTTGGCTGCTGCTATAGATTTCCACGCGACAAGCCACTTCGTTCGGCTATAATTTGTGGCCACGTAGCTTCTGAAAAACAGCCGCACGGCGCATTTATAGCAGCCAACTCGTGGTACGGTGGTGTAGGACGGGGGCGCGTCGAGCGAGCGGTGGGGTCCCTGCCTGGCCCCCCTCCTCCAACTTGCGCCGCTTGCTGCCGCCGCCGCCGTGCTTGGCGCGGTCGGCCTCGCCGCTCACAAACAGCTGAGAGAGCTCCTCCAGCAGCACCAGCCCGCCCACCCCGCTCACTCCTGCACGCGGCACACAAAGACAAAGTTCCCCCCCGTACAGCTTCGCAACAGACTTTTTTGGGGCAAGTGGCGTTCGCGAGTAGCACCCTACGAAAGGCCGGTACGGCACACCAAGGGGGTGGGTGGCCAGCACCACGCCCGGCCGCCTTTGTCTCCCCAGTGGCGATGTTTAAACACCGCACAAGATACTCATTTGAGGCCGAGTCGACCTGAGGGAGGCGCGCTACCGGTTCAGGTAATCGTCGCTGGTGTTGGCCGTGAGCGGGAATCGAACCCGGGTCACCAGGTTCGTAGCGGAGCGCACTAATCGCTACACCACCGCTCACTCCCACTATCACTCCCCACACACACACACATGAACGTACACGCAGGTACACACACGCACGTGAACGTATACGCACGCATACACACGAACGTACACGCACAACAACCGCCATTCGCCACTAAGTGGCGGTGACGTCACCACGATGCTTGTGCCAGGCCAAGAGCACCTTGAGGCCGCCACGTGAAGTGTACACGCGCACACGCGCACGGGCACGCACACGGGCACGCACACACGCACGCACGCGCACAGACGCACCCGAGAAGAGCGTGGGCGTGACGCTGCTCAGGTAGCCGTGAGCGTGGCGGAAGAAGAGGATGGCGGCGGTCATCACCACCTGCTGCCGCAGGTTCCTCTGCGCCTCGTCCTCCCCGCCGGTGACGTAGCGCGACGCCTCCCGGACGCGCTGCAGCACCTCCCCGCACGGCCTGGAGCGCCCGTCGCGACGGCAGGGGCTCAGGCGCGCACGCTCTCCCGTGCACACGTGGGGGCCCCTTGCCTGAAGCAGGACTGCTTCGTCTCATCCCCATAGTTGCGTTCGACCACAGCCACATTTGCAGGTCGCAAAACAACTCACTCACCAACTCATGCACTCAGCCACGCACCAAGTCACCCACTCACCAAGTCACCCACTCACCAAGTCACCCACTCACCCACTCACCAACTCACCAACTCACGGACTCACGCACTCACGCACTCACACAAACACCCACTCGCCCACCTCGCATCTCCAATTAAAGCGGTAGGCTACGTACGGTGCGAAATAAGTTCAATATCCACTCGCTCGCCCACTCACTCGGCCACACACTCGGCCACACACTCGGCCACACACTCGGCCACACACTGGCCTATCAGGTCGTGCTCATTAGCCACAAAGCGCTCGCCACGAATGAACCACAATAACTTTGCTGATCTCGTCAAGGAGCATAAACCACCATCACCACGCGAGCTCCGGTCATCCTCGCAGCAGCAGCAGCGGCGGCGGCTTTTGGCTACCCGTCGAATAAATACGGCGGTCACCGCATCGCGTGGCGCTTTCAGACGCGCTTCTGCGGCCGTCTGGAACGCTCTTCTTTCTGATATTAGGAAGCCACTGGAGCTATGCACCTTTAAATCGTCGTCTAGATCGACAAACTGATTTATTTAGAACTGATTTTTGTATTTAGTTTGTTGTCCTTCCCACGCATCTCCGATGAACACGGTTAGCTATGTACGGTGCAAAAGAAGTTCAACGTACAAAAAACCTACTCGCTCTCACACAGCCACCGTATTGCAGGCCACAACAACAACACACGTGTATGCATCTTGCACTTCCTTTGCACCGTACGTAGCCCACTGTGCCAATCGTGGGATTCTTTACTCGTTCGACCTCCCACACAGCCACTCGGTTTATTCACCACACCGAAGATCACTTCTCAATCCGCTTCTTGCCTCACACTGCTCCACCGTGGAATTCCCTCCTCCCATCGTCCCATCGTCGTCATCGTCATAATCGTCATCGTCGTCGTCATCGTCGTCACCGTCGTCGTCCCTCTTCCCAAGCTCTCATAACAACCTCGCTCAATTCAAGGTAAGAAGGATTGTTTCGTCACAAACTCTTGTATCTACCCCTTCGATAGCGCTGTTTGCTGCTGGCCGCTTTGGCGTTTGAGCATTTGGGCCGGTTCTCAGCTACTGTGGAAAATAAAATATGGGGGGCGAGGGCATCGGACTGTCCCATCGGGGTGCAGAATGCCCGCGGGATTCCAGATTATCAGTCCGCGTGTCTCTCTCAGCGGGTTCACAATGGCCGGGTCTGGGATGCCGAGTTGCTAAGCAACCAGACAAGGCACCAAGGTGTTCTAGCGACTCGCTTTGGGGAGAGAGGGGGGGTTGACAATTTGCGGGCTGCCCAGGCTCACCGGTTTGGGCGGTCGGTCTGCCAGTCACAGCGAGAGCCGATGGTGTGAAGCAGCTGAGTGAGACGGGACCAGGTCTCCACCACGCCGCAGTCCGAGACCACTGGGAACATCAGGACATGCAGCAGTAGCCGCAGCAGCAGCATCAGCATCAGCAGCAGTATTATTAGTAGTAGCATCATCATCAGCAGCCTTGGGTTCACGAGCAGCAGCATCACCAGCAGCAGCATCAGCAGCATTCTGCACTTCCGATTAGCACGGTTGGATACGCATGGTGCAAAAGAAGTTCAATATCCCATACATCAGCAGCAGCAGCAGCAGTATTAGACGCATCATCAACAGCAGCCCTGGTTTCACGAGCAGCAGCACTCGAAGCAGCATCGGCAACAGTGGTATCATCAACATCACCACAAGCAGCAGTATTAGTAGCATCATCAACAGCAGCCCCGGTGTAATGTGCAACAGCAGCACCGATAGCAGCATCAGCTGTAGCAACACCACTCGTAGCACTATCAGCAACAGTCGAATCATCAGCATCACTAGCAGCAGCAACAGTTGAATTATCAACATCAGTAACATCAGCTTCCCTAGCATCAGCAGCGGTAGTAGTAATATCAACCTCATCATCAGCATCAATGGAATCGCTATCGTCACAAGAACTAACGTTCACATCGTCACTAGCAGCAGGCAGCTTCCCGACAACGATGGCCGGTGGTCGAGACGCATGACAGAGTGGCAGGCAAAGGAAGGGGAAGGCACTTGACAGCTGTGTGGGTACGTCCACCACGGAGATGGAGCGACGAACTCGACTCAACGGATTGCCGCATCGCAAGAATCGCGACGGCTCGGGGAGGCATTCGTCCAGCAGTGGGTAGACCGTGGCTGCTTACCGGGGTGCGGGGAGTCGCCCAGGTTGGTGCGCGTCGTGGTGGTGATGTAGAACTCTGCTGCCTTGAGCAGGTACTTGTAGAGCAGCGGGCGAGGGAGGCACACGTCCGGGTTGCCCAAGATCACGGGCAACAGCTCGCACACTGCACGCGGCAAAAACAACAACAAGTTGAGCGAACTCCAGCGTGGACCGCAAGTCACTTGAAAGAGATCTCGTGAGTGGGTCTGTGATGTTCCGCCTCCACGAGCCCCTTTTGTCGAACACACGCACAGGCCGACGCATCCAAGAATCGGGAGTCTTTGATCTCGACCGGAGGTGTCGGGACGAGCCACCAAGCTCCCTTTCACAGATGCCCACCGCCTACCCTCCACGAGACTCCCCAACGGAGACTCTAATCCGGGGACCCGCCGCGGAGAGCGCAAACCGAATAAAGTTCGGGAAAAATGAGAAATGTAGAAAATGTTGACGGCGGTTACCGAAGAGCTTTCGGAAACAGCCGGTGGGCGAGTTTTGCCCTTCCTGCTTCTCGGAGTCCAGCAGCGTCTCGGCGAGTTTCACCTGGAGGCACAAAGACAAGACAAAGATTCCCCGTGTAGACTTAACAGACTGTCGGGGCAAGTGCTGTTAGCGAGCAGCACCTATGAATGCTGGCACGGCACACGAGGGGGTGGGTGGCCAACACCACGCCCGGCCGCCTTTGTCTCCCCAGTGGCGATGTTTACACATCGCACCAGGTACTCATTTGAGGCTGAGTCGACCGAAGGGAGGCCCAGGATCGGTTCAGATAATCGTCACCGGTGTTGTTTATTATCCTAACCCTCCACATTGGACACCCATAGACTCGCACAAACACCCATAGACTCGCACAGAGACCCATAGACTCAGGCAGAGACACAAACTCACGAAGAGACCCATAGACTCGGGCAGAGTCACATAGACTCACACAGAGACCCATAGACTCAGGCAGAGGCCCATAGACTCTAGAATTTTAAACGATTTTGTATGCCCCGTGTAGTGTTCTATATTCACTACTCCCACCCCTACAGTATCGCTAGAAATGTTATGGCTTGCGAACCTCTTCCACCGTTTCAATTCAACTCGGTGTTTATTTGCTACGAGGAAAATCCCACATAGCCAGTTACCCAGCTAGTTTCGGTAGCAACAGCCCGCAGCAGCCACTAACAATAACAACAGAGTTACTGTTGGGGTGCAGAGGAGCCCAGCCAGTAGCCAGCCAGGAAACTCGAGGGATAGAATATTTTCCGTAGCAGTATGACTGATAATTGGACTCTTCTTCAGGAGGGTGCTGCCAAGATTTCGCAGCCGGGGGGCGAGAGTTTGCTACGAGCAATCTGCGGTGTTCACTTTTTCAATTTTGGCAAATGTGGATTCGTGACGCCCGGCACACGATGACCTGCTCCTGCCAACGACATCACGGGATCTCTACCGTACACCGTCGCAGTATTTTCTGGGATTAATACAGCCGTCATGTTAGTCTGGGCCACCTGCCGTATTACCGCTTGCGTGGCATTCAGCTTCCCGATGGCTGGGTGGTGGCCAACCCTTTATTTGTGTAGAACTTCTTTCGCACCTTACGTAGTGAACCGTGCAAATTGGAGGTGTGGGGTAAATCAATAAGTACATATACTATGTAAATGTACGTATGTAACAAAGCCAGGCGGCCGGGCGTGGTGCTGGCCACCCACCCCCTCGTGTGCCACAGCGCCACCCTTCACAGGTGCTGCTACTCGCTAACAGCACTTGCCCCAACAGGCTGTTGAGGCTATACGGGGGGAGGAGGATCTTTGTCTCTGTATGCAACGAGCCCCCTCCGGAGCGATCGGCGCCGCCGCCGAGACTGACCCCGTGCTGCACGACGGCGTCGGGGAAGCGTCGCAGCAGCAGCATCACCGCTTCGGCCTGCTGCAGCGCGCCGTACTGCTGCTCCGCCGACTTGTACAGCACGTCGCACTGCACGGGGGCGGGCAGGCACTCGAACACACCTGCCCGGAGCGCGCACACGACACGGCCATTATCTAGCCACTGCTGCATGAAGGCCGCGTCACACTGGTGCCATTAGACACTCAAAACACGGCTGCTCACAGCGCTAATACAAGAGCCATGTTACATTCACTGCTCCTCCGCCGACTGTGAGTGCATGTTGCACTCCTGGTACTGCTACTGCTGTTGCTACTGCTGCTGTCACCAGCGCTGTTGATGTTGCTGCCGATGGCGATGTCGATTCTGATACTGCTGCCGATGCAGCTGCTACTACTGCTGTTACCACTGTTGCTGCTGCTACTCCTGCTGTTACCACTGTTGCTGCTGCTACTCCTGCTGTTACCACTGCTTCTCCCAACTGCCACTGGTGTTGTTGCCTTGCTACTCATACTGCCGCTGCTACCACTGCTGCATAGTCCGCCCCTGGGAACCGTCCACGCTGATGCCAACCACGGTGGAATCTGTGAATGATGACTCCCAGGAGCTGCTGCTGCTGCCTGTGTTGATGCAGCGGTGTGCCGAGTGGCTGTGCGCGTGTGACGAGCAGTGCGTGAACTCACAGCGCAGGAACTGTGTTTGAGCGTCGGGATTTTCCGCACGCAGAGCGGAGGTGATGCAGTTGATTTCTCTCCACAGTGGAGGCTTTTCTGGGAACTGCACAAACCTGCAAAGACAAAGATGCACCGGATAGCCTTATAAAGTCTGTGGGGTCAAGTGCTGTTTAGCGAGCACCTAAGAAGGCCGGCAAGGCACACGAAGGGGTGGGTGGCCAGCACCACGCCCGGCCGCCTTTGTCTCTCGTGGCGATGTTTACACACTGCACCAGGTACTCATTTGAGGCCGAGTCGACCTAGGGGAGACCCAGGACTGGTTTAGATAATCATCACAACTCGGGTCGCCGCTGCACTACTGCGACCCTAAACCCCACAAACTCACTCACTCACACTCTGCACGGACAGGGATCATATAAACTCCAAATATACAGCAGGCATCGACTTCCTGTGCACCAGGCGAGGTAGTCAACATCTCCCAGCCACCGTGATGATGATGAGAGAGACATTATAGAGCAGCAGGCGTCAGAGTCAGGATGTGACCCACGACCTCCTGTGCACCAGGCGAGGTAGTCAACATCTCCTACCCACCGTACTCACATCTCGCACAGCAGCCGCGCCGCGTCCGTCGCTCGCTGAGCATTCTTCTCCAGAAGATACATTTCAAACTAGAGGTGGGGGGATGGGGAGCGTGGTGGTGGGGGGGGGTAAGGCCACAAAACAGCAAGTAGGTTACTAACCGAGGCTTATTTTCCTCACTAAATATTTCAATGGATCGCTGCGAACCTGGAGGTGGTGGCACGTGAGCACGTGGCAGAGCCCACGGTGAGATACTGGATGTGGTGTGTCCGGGTAATGGACTGGAGTCAGAATATTTATTTATTTACACTGCACGAGGAATCCGATGAGCAATAAAGCTCTTTAGTTTCTCACAGATGTCCAGTAGGGGGCACGGGTTCCAGAACGTCCCAACAACAAACAATACAAACATGTAACAGCAGTGCCGCAGCGTACAAGCAAGATAAACAAATCACCAAAACATCAACAAACACGACCCAGGCCAAGCGCACCGTGCACACAACACCCGCCGCAGCTCTCAGGACGAACACGGCCCAATGAGCGACTTAGCTCGCGGCTGACTCGGTAACTGACTGAACGAATGAGTGAAGTCGTGAACGACAGAGCGGGCGAGCGAGCGAGTGAATGAATGAATGGAGGCCTGCGTGTCAACACTGCGGCAAGGCCTGCCCTCCCCCTGAGCTCTCTCTATCTCTCTCTCGCTGCCCCCCCGCCCCGCACCTGAATGGCGAAGTCCCCGGGGTAGATGGTTCTCGCCGTTAGCAGCCACGCCTTGGCCGCCCACGGGTCGCGGCCCGCGAGGCCGTGCGCCTTGCGCACCACGAAGTCGAGCTCAGGGGCCGCCGCCATCCTCGATACCACTCCGCTCTTGACCCCCCACCCCTCCTCCTCCTCTTTGACGTGATGACGTCACCGCGTCGTCGGCTTGCCCCTGCGCGGTGACGTCACCGCGTCGTCGGCTTGTCCTCGGCCGGCCCTGCGCGGTGACGTCACCGCGTCGTCGGCCGCCCGACGCGTTGACGCCACCACGCTCAAAACGTCGTGACGTTGTCCCCCCCCCCTGGCAACGCGACGGCGCGGTGACGTCATTGCGATTGTCAACTCACTAAAGTAATGTACCCAATGACGTCATGGCTGCCCTCGCGTTGTTTGCTAAACGTCGTGACGCCCCCGCGCGATTATCAACCTCCCGACTCTTCATCAACCTCCCATTAAATATTTTGAACGCAGAGCGATGACGTCACTAAAAGGGAATTTAATATCAACACATTCCTGCGGAAGGAGCTGGTAGGAACGTTGGGTTGCTCGGTCAATGGCCAGGGTCAACGGCGGCGTGGTGTATTCCGCAAATATGCCCGACTGTGAGGGCGGGCACAAGCCGGCGTGAGTAGGTTAAACGTTGAGTTTTATAAGGGCACCACGGGGTGACCAGCCCCTCCCCTCCCCACCCAGCCGCACCCCCCACCCAGCCCCACCCCTCCCCACCCAGCCCCTCCCCACACACCCCTCCCCACCCAGACCCTCCCCACCCTCCCCACCCAGCCCCTCCCCACCCAGCCCCTCCCCACCCAGCCCCACCCCTCTCACTCCTCACCCAGCCCCTCCCCACCCTCCCCTCTCCACCCAGCCCCACCCCTCCCATTTCTGGATCCACGACGGACGGACGGACACAATAATCCCCTGTGGGCTGGTGTAACCAGGAGGTTCCTACCAGTATTATTAATAATATAAAACGCCCAACTGTTATCTGTGGATGAATATGATGAACGCCTTCCGTCGTTTTCCTGCAGGGGGCGCTGCAAACCTCCACGTGCCCCCTGCATGAACGACGGAGGGGCGCAGGGACAGACGATCGATCACGTTGGAATCGATCAGCAGACAGCGGCGGTCTTCTGGCACGACCAACAGCTCCGTGTCGCCTTATCTCGACCCCACAATCCCAAACAGGTGGAAGTGGGCATCGAACGGAGCCCCCAGCAAGGACGAGGGACAATCACACGAAATGTCGTCTTCAATGAAGTCTTCCAGATGTAAAATGATATTTGTATCTAAACAACTTTCTCTATCTGTCTATGATGAATGCGAGGTTGTTGGGGGCAGATTTCCCTCTTTATCGCCTGAAGATGATGATTGCTTGTGTTGCGATCGAAACGCCGTGATTTTGATTTTTGTTATTTTTTTCTATATCCGTGGATTTACCGAAAGACCCAAAGAATTTCGATTTAAAGCTTTCGTGACTGCAGGGATTCATCTTCTTGGTTCTTTCGGTAAAGTCACGTAGAAGGGAAGTAATAAAATAATAAAAATAAAACATAATATTTTATTACGTTTTATTTTTATTATGTTTTATTTTCATTATTATAAAATAATAACAATAATAAAAATAAAACATAATATTTTATTATGTTTTATTTTTATTATTTTATTACTTCCCTTTTACGTGACTTTACCGAAAGAACCAAGAAGATGGACCCAAAGAATATTCAGATTTTGGTTGATGCCGTTACTAATACGGTCTATGAAATCCAGTGTAAACAATGCCCCCGTGCGTATACGTTGTACGGAATCCGTCCCGCGCGTCATCGCCTTTTCCATTGCGAGGCGCGCTGCGACGATGCAACTTTTCAATAAGTAAAATGCCCCTGGGGCCCCTTTGACGCGCTGGTGGGAGGGGGGTGACCGCGGCGCCGTTGAAGGCTGCGCCCCGAGGGCATCTTGCGTCTCCAAATGTCTCCGTCCTCTGTCGTGTCTGAGCGCAGAGTGTAGGGGGAGGTTGAATCGAGGAGGCTTCAACGTTTGGTGTGGAGGGAGCTCTGTTGTTGATTTGTTGTTTATTGCTGTTGTTCTGTTGTCGTTATAATAGCGATTTAAATATAATTTAGCGGCATCCAAGTGCACGCTTTTGAGCCGTTCGTCCGCCGGCCTGCAAGTTGGAATCGATCAACTTTGAAGCGCGGTGAGATGTCCGTTCCCGTGTGGTGCGAGTGACGGTGGTGGTGGTGATGATGATGATGGTGGTGATGGGGGTGATGATGGTGGTGATGATGGTGGTGATGGTGATGATGATAATGGTGGTGGTGATGATTGGGGTAGTGATGATGGTGGTGGTGATGATGATGATGGGGGTGATGGTGATGATGGGGGTGATGGTGATGATGGGGGTGATGGTGATGATGATGGGGGTGATGATGATGATGGTGGTGGTGGTGAGGATGGGGGTGATGATGATGGGGGTGATGATGATGGGGGTGGTGATGTTGGTGGTGGTGGTGGTGATGATAGTGATGATGATGGTGGTGATGGTGGTGGTTATGATGATGATGGGGGTGGTTATGATGATGATGGGGGTGATGATGATGATGGTTATGATGATGGTTATGATGATGATGGGGGTGATGATGGTTATGATGATGGGGGTGGTGATGGTTATGATGATGGGGGTGGTGATGATGGTTATGATGATGGGGGTGGTGATGATGGTTATGTAGATGGGGGTGGTGATGATGGTTATGATGATGGGGTTGATGATGATGATGGGGGTGATGATGGTGGGGGTGATGATGATGGTGGGGGTGATGATGATGATGGGGGTGATGATGATGGGGGTGATGATGATGGGGGTGATGATGATGGGGGTGATGATGATGGGGTGATGATGATGGTAGTGGTTGATGATTATGGGGGTGATGATGGTAGTGGTGGTTGATGATTATGGGGGTGATGATGGTAGTGGTTGATGATTATGGGGGTGATGATGGTAGTGGTGGTTGATGATTATGGGGGTGATGATGGTAGTGGTTGATGATTATGGGGGTGATGATGGTAGTGGTGGTTGATGAGTATGGGGGTGATGATGGTAGTGGTTGATGATTATGGGGGTGATGATGGTAGTGGTGGTTGATGATTATGGGGGTGATGATGGTAGTGGTTGATGATTATGGGGGTGATGATGGTAGTGGTGGTTGATGAGTATGGGGGTGATGATGGTAGTGGTTGATGATGATGGGGGTGATGATGGTAGTGGTGGTTGATGATTATGGGGGTGATGATGGTAGTGGTTGATGATTATGGGGGTGATGATGGTAGTGGTGGTTGATGAGTATGGGGGTGATGATGGTAGTGGTTGATGATTATGGGGGTGATGATGGTAGTGGTGGTTGATGATTATGGGGGTGATGATGGTAGTGGTTGATGATTATGGGGGTGATGATGGTAGTGGTGGTTGATGAGTATGGGGGTGATGATGGTAGTGGTTGATGATGATGGGGGTGATGATGGTAGTGGTGGTTGATGATTATGGGGGTGATGATGGTAGTGGTTGATGATTATGGGGGTGATGATGGTAGTGGTGGTTGATGAGTATGGGGGTGATGATGGTAGTGGTTGATGATGATGGGGGTGATGATGGTAGTGGTTGATGATTATGGGGGTGATGATGGTAGTGGTGGTTGATGATTATGGGGGTGATAATGGTTATAATGATGATGACGGTGGTGATGATGATGGGGGTGATGATGGTGGTTGATGATGATGGTTCACTGTTGTCCGTGTGCTAGCGACTGTTTGCAAGGCCTCCGCCTCGGTCGGCTCGGCCTTAAATGCGAACTTGCCGCGGTGTATAAAACCTTCGGCATTGGGGAGACAAAGGCGGCCGGGCGTGGTGCCAGTGCCACTGCCACCCAGCCCAGGGCGCCGTGCCGGCCTTGAATCTGTGCTCGCACACAGCACTTACGATCTTAGGATGCCGCTTGAGCTACTGCGCACACACAGATTGAAAACTCGTTTCTTCAGTAGACTCAACACTGCCCATAGACTAACACTACCCATAGACTCAACACTACCCATAGACTCAACACTGCCCATAGACTCAACACTGCCCATAGACTAACACTACCCATAGACTAACACTGCCCATAGACTCAACACTACCCATAGACTAACACTACCCATAGACTCAACACTGCCCATAGACTAACACTACCCATAGACTAACACTGCCCATAGACTCAACACTACCCATAGACTAACACTACCCATAGACTAGCACTGCCCATAGACTCAACACTACCCATAGACTAACACTGCCCATAGACTCAACACTACCCATAGACTAACACTACCCATAGACTAACACTGCCCATAGACTAACACTACCCATAGACTAACACTGCCCATAGACTAACACTACCCATAGACTAACACTACCCATAGACTAACACTACCCATAGACTAACACTACCCATAGACTAACACTACCCATAGACTAACACTACCCATAGACTCAACACTGCCCATAGACTAACACTACCCATAGACTAACACTGCCCATAGACTCAACACTGCCCATAGACTAACACTACCCATAGACTCAACACTGCCCATAGACTAACACTACCCATAGACTAACACTGCCCATAGACTAACACTACCCATAGACTCAACACTGCCCATAGACTAACACTACCCATAGACTCAACACTGCCCATAGACTAACACTACCCATAGACTCAACACTGCCCATAGACTAACACTACCCATAGACTCAACACTGCCCATAGACTAACACTACCCATAGACTCAACACTGCCCATAGACTAACACTGCCCATAGACTCAACACTGCCCATAGACTCAACACTGCCCATAGACTAACACTACCCATAGACTCAACACTGCCCATAGACTCAACACTACCCATAGACTCAACACTACCCATAGACTAACACTACCCATAGACTAACACTACCCATAGACTAACACTACCCATAGACTAACACTACCCATAGACTAACACTGCCCATAGACTAACACTGCCCATAGACTAACACTACCCATAGACTAGCACTGCCCATAGACTAACACTACCCATAGACTAACACTACCCATAGACTCAACACTGCACCATAGACTCAACTCTACCCATAGACTAACACTACCCATAGACTAACACTACCCATATACTCAACACTACCCATATACTCAACACTACCCATAGACTCAACACTACCCATAGACTCAACACTACCCATAGACTCAACACTACCCATAGACTAACACTACCCATAGACTAACACTACCCATATACTCAACACTACCCATAGACTAACACTACCCATAGACTCAACACTACCCATAGACTCAACACTACCCATAGACTAACACTACCCATAGACTCAACACTACCCATAGACTAACACTACCCATAGACTCAACACTACCCATAGACTCAACACTACCCATAGACTAACACTACCCATAGACTAACACTACCCATAGACTCAACACTACCCATAGACTAACACTACCCATAGACTCAACACTACCCATAGACTCAACACTACCCATAGACTAACACTACCCATAGACTAACACTACCCATAGATTAAACACTGTCCATAGACTCAACACTACCCATAGACTAAACACTGTCCATAGACTCAACACTACCCATAGACTCAACACTACCCATATACTCAACACTGTCCATAGACTCAACACTACCCATAGACTCAACACTACCCATAGACTAACACTACCCATAGACTCAACACTGTCCATAGACTCAACACTACCCATAGACTCAGCACTTGCCCCATCAGTCTGTGAAGGCTACGCGGTGGGGGATCTTTGTCTTTGTGTTTCTTCCACAGCAATGGAGTGCTTATTCGTGAGTAAGGAGGGCAGGCACACTCCCGTATCCCTCCCCGACGGGAAATCGATTCTCCTGGGCAGAGGAACAAACACGAAAATCACCGACCGAAAATGCGCACGCCAACAGGGTGAGTTTTAAAAATGAACGGTTACTACCCCGCCTGCTGTAACCCGTCCGGTATCCCTGGATACCGTCGATTGCCCCCTGGAAGTACCGCACGGAACGTCAGAACGTCAGAATTTTTCAATGTACGATGCGTGTGAGGATGTGGAATACAAATATTTTGCATACAGTAGACTCTCGATTACCCACGTGCGATTAATCTGATCGCGTCCCTGAGATTTTTACGTAAATTAATAGTTGTGGATTTTCACTTAAGCCCAAATTTATCATCTAAAAACAGTTCTACATTGTTATTGTTGGAAGTGTTCATCACAAGTCACATGCTTAAACCGAACAAAAATGTTGCTCCGTTTAATCCGAAATCCATGTGATTGCCTCCACAGTACAGTAGTTGCCATATCATTACAACAGTGGGTGGAGTTTGATTGATGTTTATTGGCGTGGTTCTGCTGCTGTCATCCACTCAGTGGGCCGAGTCTTCTGCGCATCATCGATCGGCCGATCATTAGTATTGGTTCTAAATCGAAATTGTCAGTTGTGCTTCATTTTGAGTGATTTATCCGATTGTTTATTTTGCGGGTTTTAATTTACGAAAACCGTGCGATGCCAGCGAGAAATTTAAGCTTGTCGTTTTAACTTTAAATCAGAAACTGGATATTATACGTGAATTAAAATATGTAATTTATACCAATATTAGTGTTTTTTGGCATAGAGATCTGCGGAAAATGTATATATTTTTTGTATTATCTGCGATTTTGAATTATACGCAGCTGTCTTCCTCTCTGTCATTAGCACGGATTTCCGATCGATGGCTGTGTTTTTTTGTTGTTGTTTGTGTGCAGTGGAGCTTATTGCTGACTACGGTTCCAAGACTGTGGTGGTGAAAAGGGTGAGACCCGGATTGCTGCAAAGTTATTTGCGATCATGATCACCATCACTGTCAGTGGGAACAGTAACAGCCTCATCAGCAGCAGCATTAGCAGCTGCATCGGTAAAACGGTAACATTTCCGTCATTAAAGCGGTGCTGTGATATACCGTTCGAGTTAAACTCCACGATAATCTCCTTGCCCGATTTCTATTTTGTTATTCTACGCGACGGAGGAGACGGGCGACGTCTCTCTCTCTTCCTCTCTCTCTGCACCCGCAGCTGGGGGTCAACCCCACGTGGGTGAGCGGCACGGAGCTCCAAGTGGGCGAGTCCGTGCGGCTCGCGGACGGTGGCGTCGTGCTCATGGTGAACGAGCGATACCCCTACAGCGTGATGTTCGGCGGGAGCGGCGGCGGTGGCGGCGGCGGCCAGAAAACCGCCTCCTCTCACTCGGCCTCCAAGCCTGGCGGCCGATCTGAGTCCCCGCGCAAAACCATTAAGGTGTGAGCCTTAGAATAAAACCCGCACTCGTCATGACCACCTTTCCGCCCGGACACTGCCTCCATCCTCCGATTGACACGGTTGGCTACGTACGGCGCGAAAGAAGTTCAGCATACATACATACATGCATACATTTTGCTTAAAAGGCATACATACATGCATACATTATTCTTTAAAAGCCTCCATACATGCATAAATTCTGCTTTAAAAGCATACGTACATGCAATGCATTTTCAAACTAGATGATTTAAAAGTGCGCCAGTGGCTTCCTAATATCGGAACGAAGAGCGTTCCAGATGGCCGCAGAAGCGTGTCTGAAAGCGTCGCAATTGCAAATCTCATTTCACTGCTGCCAAAATCACCGTGGCCACATGTTTTATATATTTGACGCAAACGTATCGGGCGATTGCCTGCCTGCCTGCCTGCCGCGTGCGGCGCAGGACTTCTTCCCGAGCAAGGCGCCCAAGCGGTCGTCTGACGACCCGAAATCTGGCGACGCGAAGAGGACGCGCGTGGAGGAGTCGTTGGAGGGCAACGGGGAACGGAGCGAGCGCGACTCGGGGGGCGAGGAGGAGGAGGACGAGGAGGAGGTGGCGGAGAAGTTGAGGAGCCTCCGTGACATCGCTCAGGGTTCAAAGGTCACGGCGACGATGACGGCAGCAACGGCATCGTCGTCGTCGTCGTCATCGTCGTCGTCATCGTCAAACGCTGTGGCGCTACCCGGCGGGAGAGGTGGGAAATCCGTCATCGTCCTGGAAGAAGTGCACCTCAGAATCAGAATATTTATTTTATACTACAGATGTCCGGTAGGGGCACGGGGTTAGAACGCTACAACAACAAACACAACACAGCAACACGATAGGAGGGCAAAGTATCGGAAAGGTCAACAAATCACTTCCAAATAAAACTCAAATATTTTTTATCTTACCAGGGTAAGGCCTCACTGAGTTATTCGCTTCTTTTTCAGAAGCGACTTGGCTACCACAAACGACAGCTCAACGAAGTGGCTTATCTGGTGCTACAAAATCATTTGAATAAACGCGTGTTGTTTGGCATCGGCTCGCATCTGACCGTCTCTCGCGCTAAGGGAGTAGACAACTGACGGACAGGGGAGAATGCGTCATGCGTTGCTGGAAAGGAATTCTGAACGACAGCACCCAAGGGAGCTTGCTTGCTGCCCCCCACTCGGCACAGGATCAAAGCACGGCTCTCCGTATACGCCTCTTGTGCACGCTGCGCCAACGCCACTTTGCGCGTGCGTTGCCCTCTGATTTTGTCCAGAACAGAGGTTGAAAGTGTGGCCCGACTAACAAAAAAAGGTCGAAACGGTGTGTGCGGAAGGGGCTGCCACGCTTTCAGTTCCGTTGAATTGGTGGTCGATACAAGGCTGAGAGCATTGCGCACGCAACGCGGTGGTCACATGGCACACCGCTGAGTGCCGTTACTTCCGGTTTGGATCAACAGCGGCTGTAGCTAAGGTTCCCGTTGTGTTGTTAATGCACAGCTGTCAACCTATTTGGTTCACCCCGTATCCTTGTACAGGGAAATGTAGTTTTCGGGTCCAAACGGCGTACAGCCGTTCAATACGGGCAAAATATTAAAATGTGTTATCTATTTGTTTGTGTTTCTCCCTTGTGATGGGACTTTCTAAGATGAACGTTGAGATTTTTTAGGGGCACGGGGTCACCAATAAGATAATATTTATTTTTCCTGGTCTCTTGAGTTTTTACGTGTTTAATCAAAGTAAAGGTGACTTGTTTTGGGTGTGTGTTGTTATAAGTGTGTGTGTGTGTTTATGGAGAGCGGTAGTGTATCGGTTAGCGCTACGCTGCGCTATGAACCCTGCGACCCGAGTTCCATTCCTGCTCGTGGCCAACAGCGGTGACTATTATCTGAACCGGTTCTGGGCATCTCCTAGGTCGACTCAGCCTCAAATGAGTACCTGGTGCGGTGTGTAATCATCGCCACTAGGGAGACAAAGGCGGCCGGGCGTGGTGTTGGCCACCCACCCCCTCGTGTGCCGTGCCCGCCTTCATAGGTGCCACTCGCTAACAGCACTTGCCCCAACAGTCTGTTAAGGCTATACGGGGGATTTGTATCTTTGTGTTCATAAGCGTGCACGTTCGTGTAACGTGTTGGTGAATGCAGCGGATTCCGCACTTGGCTCTCCGTCCGCGTGCACTCGCGACCGCTGGGAGAAGGAGGGAAACCTCCTGCTCTTCACCGCAAAGGGGGTCCGTGCGTCAGCTAAGGTGAGCGGCGATTCATTACGGCCGCGTCGGAGACACTGATGCGATCCAGCGCCGCTACGAACCCCGGGGTCAGTAGCACGCATCAGTTGCCGGCCCGTGATTATACCGGGTTCTCGAGGGGAAACCTGTCGACGATCCCAGCCCAGTCACCATTCACTTGTGTGGAGACTGGTGTTTACAGAGATCCATGGAACCCCAGAGGGACCTGTAGACTCGTACAGAATGAGTTACGATTAAACTGGGTTCTCCAGTAGAGTAAGTTGACCTGAGCCTGATCACCACGACCTTATGTGGAGGCTTGCATGCTTACAAAGAGACCTGTAGACTCACACATAGAGCCTTATCGATTCACACAGGCTGAGGTATGATTGATGGGGTCAGCCCTGCCACCAATTACTTATGTAGAGACCCATGTACACCCACAGAGAGACCCACTGAGAGACCCATAGACTCACAAGCTTTCGTGACTGCAGGGATTCATCTTCTTGGTTCTTTCGGTAAAGTCCCGTAGAAGGAAAATAATAAAATAATGAAAATAAAACATCATAAAATAATTCTCACAACGTTTCGGCCACAACGCAAGCAGCCGTCTTCAGGTGGAGAACAGGTCTGTCGACGCTGTCTTCTCACATAGAGACCCATACACCCACAGAGACACCCATACACCCTCTGAGACACCCACAGACCAAGAGAGACCCATAGATGTTCATAGAGACCCATAGCCTCACAGAGAGACCCACAGACTCGCATTGAGGCCCATAGACCCACAGAAAAACCCAGAGACTCAGATAGACTCACATTGAGACCCACGGAGAGACCCACAGAGAGACCCACAGACTCACATTGAGACCCACAGACCCACAGAGAGATCCATACACTCGCATAGAGGCTCACCGATTCACGTAGGCCGAGTTGTGATTAAACCGGCTTCTCCAGTGTAGCGAGTTGATGGCCTCAGGCCAGTCACAAATGTCTCCACACAACAAACAGCTCATCACGCGAGATTGCGTTTGTGGCTTATTGTGGATTCCCTCTGTGCTCAGGTTGCCGGCTTCGACATTGATTCAACCATCATCACCACCAAATCCGGACGCGTTTTCGCAACCGGGCCCGATGACTGGAAGTGAGAAATATCATCGTGACGCTTTGTCAAAATTTTTTTATTTCTTTTCGGAAGGTAACCCCTCCAGAGTTGATGTTATCCTTCATCACCATGGTCACCGAATTTCAGCCACGTGTGATGAAACCGGGTGCTCAAATGTAGTGAGTTGTACGTATGTTACAGTGGGCCCTCGGTTAACGATATTAATTGGTTGCACGAAAACCATTGTCAATTGAAATTATCATTAATCGAATATAGGAGATACGCGTGAAAGTGCTTAATTTTAACTTAGACAATGGGAAGTTGATATTTTCCACCCTAAAAGCATAGCTTGCAATATTTAAACACGCAATTATAATGAATACACGTTATAAGAACTTGTTTAAGCGTTAATGATCTTACTTCACTTTTAAGCAAAAGTATTCAAGAGAACTGTTTCCTTAAGCAACGCACATCAAACGTTGAAAGCTAGCGGCCAGTTGCTCTCCAAGCGCTCATAAAAGAGTGAGTTGCTGATGTCTGCCGAGTCCACTTAAGGGTTCTACGGCCGAAATTGGCCGGTCCGCGTGATATCGCAAACGTATCGTTAATCGAAAATGAATCATTAATCGAAAATGTCTCGTTAATCAAGACAATGGGACCCCTATGGGAAATTATTATTCTGCTGCTGGCCACACTTAATCAGTGCTCCCCAAACTCCACTTGACTCCCCCAAGTCTGTGTGGCTCTACGGGGAATATTTGTGTTGTTTGTTGTACGTGTGAATGTCTGCGTGCGTCTTACGTGCGTGTGCGTGTGTGTGTGTGCAGGATCTTGTACCCCGAGGTGCCCAAGAAGCTCAAACACCTCTTGGAAGAGGGCTACAAGGTACAGGCTCAAGGGGGCGGCACGTGGCCATCGGTAGCCCATTCCCTCCACCCCACCTCCCACCCCCCACCCCCACCTTGTTTCGAATTGAGCGGCCGCCCCGATCGTTATCGCGATGTGTCACGACCGTGGTAAGTACCGCGGCAGCGGACATTAAAAAGATGACCCCCGGACGTCTTTTGCTGTGGCAAGGCCACCATCGTGCGTGTTGGCATGTCTGGCGTGTTGGCGTGTTGGCGTGCTGGCGTGACCGGCGTGTCGGCGTGTCACCACGTCCGGCATGTCAGCGTGTCGCCTTGTCCGGCATTTTGGCCTGTCGGCGTGTCCAGCGTGTTGCCATGTCCGGCGTGCCGTCATGTTCGGCGTGTCGGCGGAGGGTGGAGGGCGGGAGGGGGTCCAATTTTGTGCCGAATTCCAAAATGATACCGTGACTATGTCGGGATGATACACACGGCAGGCAATTATTTCCCAACCGTGGCTCATTTTAATGCCCCACGTCACTCTTGCAAATGAGACTCCCATTCCTGGTCTCACATATTCTCACCTAACAAAGTTACCGTGTACGTATGTTGAACTTCTTTCGCACCGTACGTAGCCGACTGTGCTCATCGGAGGAGTGGATGTGTTCTCGTAGACTGAGCGGTGGTGGTGACCCACAGAGTTTCAAGGTCATAGACCTTGGGAGATGGGGGGGTCATAGACCTTGAAACTTGATCTTGAAAGATGCATGTCGCAAATACGTTTGCACCTACAGCCCCATTGTCAATCCACTTCTGGATGAGGGCCTCCCGACACCGTGCGGGTCGTGGAGATTGATTATTCGAGCATGTTTCACGACGTAGAGGCACAGAATTAGGCGGTCGCCCTCCAGCATTGGAGGAGCGACGCTCGCAACAGTGAGCGGAGCGGTGGGCGACTAAAACGCAGCACATTAGCACGGTAGGGGGGGCAGCTGGTGCATCTGCCAGTCATCTCAGTCGGTCAACCCGTGGCACCTGGGTTTGTCCCGTGACCTTTCAGCATCAGGCCTTCCACTTCACGCAATGCCATCAAAGTGCCCTGTAACACTCAGCCTAACCTAGCTTGTCACAATCTCCGTGGTGACATCACCGCCACTTAGTGGTGAATTGTGGTTGTTGTCTGCCTGTGTGTGTGTGTGTGTCAGGTGGTGTTTTTCACCAATCAGATGGGAATTGCTCGCGGGAAACTGAGAGCTGATGAGTTTCAGGCCAAAGTGGAGTCAATTATAGTCACTCTGGGTCTGCCAGTTCAGGTGAGGCTTGCATCATCAACATCATCCACATCATCAACATCATCATCAGCATCAACAGCATCATCATTAGCATCATCAGCATCATCATCAGCATCATCAGCATGATCATCATCATTAGCATCATCAACATCATCAACATCATCAGCATCATCAACATCATCATCAGCATCAACAGCATCATCAGCACCAGCATCATCAGCATGATCAGCATCATCAACAGCAGCATTATCAGTCAAATCTATGATCACTGTAATCAATATCATAAAAATAATCAAATTTTCACTCATAAAGTGCTTAAATGCCTCCGCGTCACATCCCATCTCAAACATTTGAAAAGGACTCCCGGTGTCAGTTGTCCCTGTGCGGCACAAAGTCTCTGAGCACCGGCCTGCAAGGTGGCCAATCGTCTGCCAGTAGGGGGCAAGAATTACTACTCTGTACGTATTCCCAATTACAGGTAATTTAAGACAAAGGCAGCCGGGCGTGGTGCTGGCCACTCACCCGTTTGTGTGCCGTGCCGGCCTTCATAGGGGCTCGTGAATAGCACTTGCCCCAGCGGTCTGTGGCTACACCACGGGGCGGTGGGGATCTTTGTCATTGTCTCTTTGCAGGTGTTCGTGGCGAGTGGACCTGGCTTGATTCGCAAGCCCATGCTGGGCATGTGGCACCACCTGATCCAGAAAGTGAGTGGGAACGCGTTCATTCCGTCCGCGTCTCCGTCCATCCGCTGTCTCCATCAAGCAGCGGATTTCATTTAGTTTCCCATTTACGTAATCCCCCAGGACATCCTCGCCGAATCCGAAGACCCCTTTTCGCAAAAGGTGTCCCGCCAAGTTTTCGCAGTCGGGGGAGCGTGCGACAGCGATTGAGTAATTTGCGGCATTGAGTTTTTAAATATACGTAAAATTTTGGACCGTGACGTGATCGGCGGGCCAATCGATGGCCCCGGCTCCTCCCTTCCCCGATCGGCGTCGCGGCAACTCGTGGCGTCCGCTGCCGGCGAAGCGGACGACGCCACGTGGTGTTGCCGCGGTCGCCATTAGCGCCCTTGCAGGCAGAATGGCGACGCAGTTCTTCCGTCCTCTCGTCCCCTCGTAGGCCAACGACGGAATCGAAGTCGACATCGGCAAGAGCCTGTACGTCGGAGGTGAGTGCGTGCGGAGGAGCCGCGGTTTGCCGCGGCGGGGTGTCTCCCACATGGGTTTCCCGGTTTGAGTCTGGCGGCCGCCCCGGTTAATGCCACGGGTAGTGCATACCTGTCATAAATCTCAACGTTCATCCTACAAAGTCCCATCACAAGGGAGAAACACAAACAAATAGACTTTTAATTTTTGTTGCCCGCATTGAAACGGCTGTACGCCGTATGGACCTGAAAACTCGATTCCCCTGTACAAGAATACGGGGTGAACCCTATGGGTTGACAGCCATGGGTAGTGGCCGTCGACGGTAACGATACCGCCGCACGAGCGGGCGGCCCACGAACATCACGTGACGTCACTCGCTTAAAGAGGCGAGGCCCTTGCGTCATCGGCAGGGAAAAATTTTGATCCCTCAGAGCCCGGCCCCTCGGTGGCCAATTTGTATAAAAGGCAGAGAGCCAGAGAGCTCGAGGCAGTGTTGGGGAGCCGAAGAGCGAAGAGCCAGTAAAGACTGAAGACCGGCCAGATAGATCCTGGAACTGCTCTGACCCGATGTCCTTCTCAGGGCCGGGTCTGTCTGGCTGGGTGTCGTGACCTGCGCCTTGGCTGGGCCAGGTCAGGTAGCCTCCCCTAGCGCCTTTAACGGAGGACCTGGGAGCATAAATAGTTAGGCAGATAGCCTAGGGGTGTATCCCAGTCTAGTACGGGTGAAGGGGCCGTTACCCCTTCTCAGCGTTACCCTGTTGAGTTATTATAAATAGTGCTGCCTCGACTACACCGTCTCTGTCGTTCGTGAACCCACTACAAATGCAACATTCGTCAATACCGCTGTGAAGTGTGGCCTTATAAGGGAAAGTTTTCAGTCAGATGTTTCGGGCAATGGCCCTTCTCCATGGCGCATAATCTTGCTGCTCCGATTATATTGTTTGTGCGCATCCACCGCCATTCGAACACTCCGCCAAAATGTCGACGCCACCCCCGCGTCAGGGCGACGTCGCACCCCCCCCACCCCCACGCGTGAAACAACTTAACACAACGTGAACAATCGGTGACCGTGGGACCAAAAAATATCGGACATCGTCCTTGAAAAATGGAACGGACAGCAAGCCGAAACGTTACGTTCAAAATCGTTTTTTCCCGACGGTCGTCCCTGGCGCATCGCTACCGTGGCAATTGTCCGCCCCCCCCCCCCCCATGCGTCCGCCCCCCCCCCCCCCCCCCATGCGTCCGCCCTTGTCCCGTGTTCGCAGATGCCGCAGGTCGCCCGGCAAACTGGGCCCCCGGAAAGAAGAAGAAGGACTTCTCCTGCAGCGATCGCCTGGTGAGGAATCGGCACGGGGCGCACCGCAGCCGGCTCGGCGTTCGCGACGATAACGACGCACACCCCACCCCCCCCTCATGCCGTGACGGTCCCAACATCGGTAGCGTGGCGAGCCGTCGCAGTGGGGAGGGCCGCGGGTTTGTTCAGGGAAGCGTCGCCGAGTCACGCTGGCGAGGAGTTCAATGATAGCTCGACGAAGTGGCTCATCGCGTGGAAATGTATCGCGGCCAAATACAGGTAAGACTCTCGATTAATCCGCGTGCGGTTTATCCGATGTCGAATTTACCGCGCGCCGGAGATTTTTACGTAAATAACGCGTGGATGTTTCTCTTAAGCCCAAATTAATAATATAAAATATAAAAACAGTTCTACGTTGTTATTCTTTGAAGTGTTCATTACAAGTCAAACGGTGCTCATACCGAACAAATATGTTCCTCCCGTTAATCCGAAATCCACGCGATCGCCCCTACAGTACAGTAGTTGCCATATCTTTACTACAGTGGGCGGAGTTTGATTGGCATTGTTTGGCGTGGCTCTGCTGCTGTCATCCACTCAGTGGGCCGAGTCTTCTGAAGGGCGGGAGCAGGAAAGTGTTACTATCGCTGAGCACGCGCATCATCGATCGATCGGTCGATCGGTAGTATTGGTTCTATATCTAAGGAGTAACAATCGAGTGATTTATCCCATCATTTAATTTGTGAGTTTTCATTTATGAAAGCTGTGCGATGCCAGAGAAACTTTAACATAATTTATACCTGTACTAGTGGTTTTTGCCAATTAGATCCATGGAAATTTTTTTTTTGTTTTGGGTTATCTGCTGTTTTGAATGATCCGCGGCCGTCCTCCCCGTCATTAGCGCGGATAATCCAGAGCCTACCACACACTACACGCGTGACGTTGATTCTAAATGTGGAGGGAAAAACCGGAGCAGCCGGAGAAAAATCCACACGGCCATGGGGAGAGAGAGACACGCAAACTCTAAATATACAGCAGCAGGCGTCAGGGTCGGGGTCGAACCCACGACCTCCTGTACACCAGGCGAGATAGTCAACATTTAGCCACCGTGACAGCCATACGGCACAAACACAAAGTTGGATACCGTTTCACAACCCAGTGGGTGCGTGTGGCCTTCGTTCCTTGACTACTACTACTACTATCATCACCGCCTTTGTCGTTTTTGTAAGTTTGCTCTCAACGTGGGCCTCCCGTTCCACACTCCGGAGGAGATCTTCCTGGGATGGAAGACGGCACCGTACAGCCTGCCCGACTTCGACCCTGTGAGTCCGACCGCCAAAATAACAAAGACGCACATTTGTAACGCAGCAGCAGCAGCAGCAGGCGCGATAAACGCACGGACAGAGCGTGAAGGCAGCCACAACCGGCGTGACCAACAATTATTGCCCAAGCTCTGTGGCCCTATGCTGGATGTTTCACCAACTCCTTTAATGCCGGTGATGCTGGTAATGCTGATGACTCCCTCCCTCCCTGCTTACCCAACGCACAGCGAGTTCCATCTCTCAGCTGTTCCTCCCAGCCAGTGATGCTGCCGATGCTGCTGCCGATGCTGCCGATGCTGTAGATGACAATGGGGATTCTGCTGCCGATGTTGTTCATATTACTGCTGCGGCTGATGCTGCCAAGGCTGCTACTGCTGCTGATGATCATGCTGACGATGATGCTGATGTCCTCCTCTGCCCCCCGCCCCCTTACCCAGCGCATGGTGAGCCCCAGCTCCCCTCTGTTCCTCCCGGCCACGGCCACGCTTTGCCGCGAGGAGCCGGAGGTGGTGGTGGCGGTGGGATTCCCCGCAGGTGAGACGATGACGAAGCGGATTTGCAACTCCCAGAATCCCGTGTTGACGGCCGCCACCGATCGTCACGTTCGCTTCCCGTTGCCAGCGCCGAGCCGGCGTGGCGAGGCTGCCGCTGCCACTGCCGATCGTCATCACGCGGCAAACAAATCATCGTCCTCGAATCATGATCGCCCGCCTCCTGTTGTTGTCGTCGTCACTGCTGTCATCGTCGCTGTCTCTCCGTGCGGGTAAAGTCGTGCGCGTGTTTGTCGTTGCAGCTGGGAAGTCGACGTTCTTCAAGGAGCACATGGTGTCCAAGGGCTACAGCTACGTGAACAGGGTACGGTGGTGATGATGACGACGATGATGGGCCTCCCCTTGGTCGACTCGGCCTCAAATGAGTTCCCGGTGCTGTGCGTAGTTAACATGGCGGCTGAGGAGAGACAAAGGCGGCCGGGTGTGATGCTGGCCACTCACCCCCTCGTGCGCCGTGCCGGCTTCCTAGGCGCTGCTACTCGCGAACAGCACTTGCCCCGACAGTCTGTTAAGGCTATGCGGCGGGGGGGATCTTCGTCTTTGTCTCTCTGTCGCCTGCTGTGCAAGGACACGCTGGGGAACTGGCAGAAGTGTGTGGCGGCGTGCGAGGAGGCCCTGCGTGGTGGACATGGGGTCGTGGTGGACAACACCAACCTGGAGGTGGACGCGCGGAAAAGGTGCCGCCCCCCCCCCCCCCTCGTCACTCAACGGCATCGGCTACAGCTGCCACTGCTACCACCGCTCTCTGCTGCGCGTCGTTATTATTATTAACATCGTCATCATTGCGCTTGTTTGCCTGGGAGAGCCTCGTCCAGTCTCACGTACGCCAGCATGTGTGGTCTTCTCGGCCACGGTCATGCCCTCCCTTCTTTACGCGAAACGTGGATCCTTCCTAATGGAACATCTTCGTCAGCTAGAAACATTTAGGCTGGTCTGCCTACGATCCATCCTGGGTTTAACCAGACTGGATTGTGTGAGGAGCTCACAAATCCTTGAAAGATCTGGGCAAAGTCCCATCGGTGAGCTCCTCCGGCAGGCAAGGCTGCGTTGGCTGGGTCATGTAGCCCGCATGCCCAGCCACCACATGCCTAAACAGCTTTTGTTCGGCCGGATCGAGGGGGCTTAACGGGTGCGGCACGGGCTAGAGAAGAGATGGAGGGATGCGGTACAGGAAGATGTGGAGCTGAGTGGACTTGCCGATGACTGGTACCAGCGGTGTCAAGATCGGACTCTGTGGAGGAGGCTCGTGAAGGACGCTATTGGGCAGTTGGAGGCAGCCCCCCTCCAACAACAACGGAGGGCGGAGGAGTGACGCTCACAACAACGAGCGGAGCGCCGGGTGGCTAAAGCACAGCAAGTTGGCACAGTAGGGGGCACAGGTGGTGCATCAAACAGTCATCTCGGTCATCTCAGTCGACCCGTGGCACCTGGGTCTGCCTCGTGACCTCCTGCCAGCGGGCGTTCGACACTTCACGTGGCCTCAAGGTGCACATGGCCTGGCACAAGCGTCATGGTGACGTCACCGCCACTTAGTGGCGAATTGCGGTTGTTGTATTGTGTAGTGATAGTATTACTCTGTGGGTCTGTGTGTAGGTACGTGGATTGTGTAGTGATAGTATTACTCTGTGGGTTTGTGTGTTGTGTAGTGATAGTATTACTCTGTGGGGCTGTGTGTGTGTTGTGTAGTGATAGTATTACTCTGTGTGTGTGTAGTGAGAGTATTACTCTGTGGGTCTGTGTGTAGGTACGTGGATTGTGCACGGAAGGCTGGCGTTCCTTGCCGTTGCTTTCTGTTCACAACGACCTTCGAACACGCGATGCACAATAACCGGGTGAGTCTCCCAGTCGTCCACGCACTCACTCATACACTCGCCACCTCGCTCGCTCGCTCAAACCCCCCTGAACCATACAGTGTATCCTTAACAGACCGTTGGGGCAAGTGCTGTTAGCGAGCACCTTTGAAGACCAGCATGCCACACGAGGGGTGGGTGGCCAGCATCTCGCCAGGCCGCCTTTGTCTCCCTAGTGGCGATGTTTACACTAGCTACTCATTTGAGGCTGAGTCGACCTAGGGGAGGCCCAGAACTGGTTCAGTGGTGTTAGTGGCCGTGAGCGGGAATCGAACTCGGATCGCCGGGTTCGTAGCGCAGCGCGCCAACCGCTGCACCACCACTCTCCAATTGGGATCACACAGAGCAGCAGGAGCAGCAACAATATCGTTCCGCTACTGCTGCCAAAACCTGGCAGGACCCTCCTGCCAAACAGTCTTGAGACTCGAGTACGGCTTTGCTGGGTGAACCAGGGCAACAACAACAACGATAACAACAACAATAACAACAACAATAACAACGTGTGGTGTCTCGCCGTCTCTGTGTCTCCTTCGTCGTGGCTCGGGCAGTTCCGTGAGGCCGTGGGCAAAGAGCACGTGCCGGTCAACGTGATGGTGATGAACGCCAGCAGGTTTGTCTCCCCCGCACGCCGTCATCATCGGCGTCGTCATCGTCGTGATCATCATCATAATCGCCGTCGTCATCATCATGATCATCGCCGTCGTCATCATCGTGATCGTCGTCGTCGTCATCATTGTGATCATCATTATCGCCATCGTCATCATCGTTGTCGTCATTGCCATTGTCCAATCACCATCTACCCGCTGCTGGGTGCATCAGCTCCGACTGTGGCGAAAGGAGGGGGGGGTGGGTACGATAGCCCTCGTGACGATGGTCCAGTGCGAGCCGACCTTGAGCCCGAAGTTGATTTATCATTAACAAAAAGAAAACGGCGGTAAAAAGTATTGGCTTTAGCCTCTCTGTCAATAAAACAGGAGTTGTGTTCAGATGTTCAAGTTCATGTATTAGGTATAGCCCTGTGAGCCATTCGGCTCTTGAATCGGGTGCAACCGCAACAAACAAAAAACAAAAACATGAACAAGAAAACATCTTAAAGTGAATATGTGACTGAGTGCAAACAGAAATCCAAGAAAAGACAGCAAAATATTGCAGAAAAAGCACCGTACACCAACCCTGTGCAAAAATTGCAGTGAGATGCAAGTCAAACAACAACAACCATAAGACAACTTAGATTCAGTCTTACTCCGTACTACAACAAACAAACAAGGCCAAACCACCAAATACAAACCTTTCGCAATGAATCAAATCTGCATTAACCAAACGCAGTGCTTGTGGTAAACATGCAAACAAAAACTTGTTCTAATAATCTATGCATTGTCTTTGAAACCGATTGGCCTACACGAGTGACAGCCTTCTTTAGGGCTTAGTCTCACCAGTGTCTGGTGTAGGCCAATCAGTTTCAAAGACCATGCACACGTTATAATCAGAGCAAGTTTGTTTTTATGTTCACCACCACATGTACCGTGCGTGGTTAATGCAGTACCTGATTCCTTGCAAAGGGTATCAATTTGGCGTTTGAACATCTCAACACACAACCTGTTGTATTGCCAGACAAGGGTCAAACAACCTATTCTTACTTTTAATACTAGAGGCCTCGGCCACACGCGCACCTCCCGTTCCGCACACCGCCACCATCGCCAATTTAATAATTTCCGGGCACATCTTTTGTACGTTTGGTGACGAGCGTTTCACGGCGCCCCCAAGCGTCGCGTACACCGCGTGACTTTCCTTTTGTGTCCTCTGCTGCCCGCGGGCCCTTTGCAGGAACAAGTACGTCCCGCCCACGGCGGACGAAGGCTTCAGTGAAATTGTCCGCATCAACTTTGTGCCCAATTTCACCGACCCGGAGCTCGGCGCGCTCTACCGCCAGTTCTCCGAGGGTTAGGCCCAGTGAGAGCAAGCGGGGCTCTCGGCTGCCCGGACCACGGCGGCCGCTGCCCGGTGACGGTGGGGAGTGACGGGGGGGGCGGCAGTGGTAATTTAGTAAGTGAACGCTGTCGATGAAAATTATGAGCTTGTCTTAAATTCCGGTGGCAACGGTGGCAACGTGTGAACGAGAATCGTGGGCAATGTCTACGATTAACCAGTACCATCACCACCATCATAACAACCAACACCATCATCACTACCACTATTGTCACCACCACTATCATTGTCACCGTCACCGCTATCATCACCACCAACATCATCATCACCATCATTACCAACATCACCACCATTACCACCAACACCATCATCATTACCACTACCGTCACCACTACCATCATCGTCACCATCACCACTGGCATCACCACCACCACCATCGACCCACCAGAGATTACAGCTTGACTGTGACGAGACAATTAACGAGTCTGAACGAAAGATAATTCCGTAGCCTAATCATTAAATAACTATAAGTTTTTTATTACATGTTTGACTGCTGTAGTCAACAAGGACTAAGAGAATAACTCCATGAGGTACACCGACTGAGACTCGACGGCTCGACTGTGCCATCGACTGGGCTGTTACGATGACTGAAATAACAAACGCCGATGAGGCTTTGAACAGGTAAGTGCGTTGAGCGATCATGAAGTGAATCGACAGCCCCTTCGGCTTTCAGGCGCTCCGAATTCTTTCTGGCAGCGATCACGTAATGATTATGCAATCGTCACGCACGTCCGCGTGCTGCCGTCGACGCCAATCCGCTGCTGGATGAAGGCCGTGCCGTGCCGTGCCGTGCCGTGCCGTGAACTCACCAGGACTGTGTAGGCCTCACCGGGGGGGACGTTTGATATCCCCGGAGGGGAGAGTGCTGGAAGAAGATGGTTTCTAGACTCTTGGAAGACATTTGGGGCAAAGTACGTACGCATGTGTGTTGAACTTCTTTCGCACCGTACGTAGTCAACCGCGCTAATCGGAGGTGCCGGGGGGAAGGGCAGCAAACTAAACGCACAAAACTGTTCTAAAGATGCGAGTTTGTCAATCGAGATGATGGCTCCGGTGGCATCTTGATATCGGAAGGAAGAGCGTTCCAGACGGACGCACAAGCGCATCTGAAAGCGCCGCGCGACGCGATGATCACCGTCTCTGTTCGATGGCCGAACTAAAAGCCGGTGCTTCTGCAAGGATGAGCGGAGTTGGCGTGATGATGGTTCATGTTCCTTGTTAATCGGAGGTGCGGGAAATTGTGAAATGGACAAAAACAAATTGCGTTTCGTGTCATAAAGCTCTCAGCCTTATCCAGACCACCAGCTGAAAAGAACTGAATGTTTGGTCATTTTGTCGGTAAGATCACCGACTCGGCGAGTTGAGAAGGTGAGGCCAGTCCCAACGGGGGTGGGGGCTGTGATACGGAGACACAGCCGATGACCGTTTTCACCTCCCGTTAAGACTTCATGAGTAGAGGCACAGTCATCAATGAAAAAAACAATAATTGGCTTTAACCCTTTCTGGAAATAAAGCAGAAGGTGTTAAGATGTCCAAACAACAAATAGATAACTCCTGCAAGGCATCAAGTCTGCATTAACCGCACGTGCTTATGGCAAGACACGCTCCATCACCAAACAGACACCTGGTCTAACACTGCTGGTGAGACTAGGCCATCAAGAAGGCCGTCTCTGGCGTAGGCCAATCGGTTTCAAAGACAACGATCAGATACCTTGCAATCGGTGTTTGGTGTGTGCACATCTTAACACCTGATACAGTACAGGGACTCCTCCACTTACGAACATTAAACGTACGAACTTTCAGAGTTATGTAGTTGCCCGTTCGGACCAAGAGTCGTAAGTTCAACCGCCGCGCAATAGATGGCGGTAGTGGCATCTACGTCTGCAGAACGTGAAGAACCAGCGGCATCTACAGGAGATCGTACAACTTTTAAAGGCATTCCCCGTGTTTGAGTGTACACGCCATACGACGTGTTTGGAATCGATGGGAGTAAAGTTGGGACTTAAGAATAAATCGACTTACGAACAGAACCTCTGGAACCTGCCTCGTTCGTAAGGAGAGGAGTCCCTGTGCTGGCAGAAAGGCCCCGGAGACACGGTGATCGGTGTTCACTGCTGCCATGATTCCTCCGGTGGAGCCCGGTGTATAGAGAGGCCTTTGCACTGTGGTGGGAGGCAGGGGACCCCGTTAGCCATGGGCTTCAGGTGACAATTGCCGTTTGTCCAGGACGAAGAGAACCCATAACAGCAGTAAAGTCTCTTTGCATCCGGCCTGCATGAGTGCCACGGTGGCTAGGAGATGTTGACTACCTCGCCTGGTATACGGGAGGTCGTGGGTTCGGTCCCGACCGTGACGATGCCTGCTGTATATTTGGAGTTTGTGTGTCTCTCTCCGTGAGCGCGTGGGTTTTCCTCCGGATCCTCCAGTTTTTCCCTCCACGTTTTTAGAATCAACATCACGTGTGTTAAAGCATTTGGCTGCTGCTGTAAATTTCCACGTGGCGATCAGCCGCCGCTTCGTTGAGCTATGATTTGTGGGAGCCAGGTCACTTGTGAACAAGTATAACCCGTAAAAACAAAGTTTTTCACTATAAATCCTTTATACGCGTGGCGGCTAGAGTCCTCTCGTCTTCTGCTTGAGATGGCTGCCACTTATGGGTCAGATGATTGCATGGCACCATTAAGCAATTGGTAATTAAATATAACATTAATTGTCACGCACAACGAGTCTGTGTGGAAAATGTCAGCTCGATTGGATCACGGGAAGTGGGTTAAAAACGACCGTAAGATTTGCACGGTCGTAAGCAAGCAAGCAAGCGCGCAAGTGAACTTAATATAAAGTATTTAAAAAGAGCTAAATAGCTCAGTGGGCCTTACCCGCTAAAATAAAAATAGTTTAGAAGTTGTGATTCTGTTATGGGTTCTCTTTGTCTGTTGCAGATTCGAATTGAAATAGTCACAGGCAAGAGGAAAGTTGTTTTTTTTGTGAGCCCAGACCTCGCTAGGTATGTCACTTGCCGATACCACCTGATGGGCTTCTTTTCAGCGGTTCCAATTTCTGTACGTGGCCAAATAACGGCGAGTTATGCGGTTAACCGCGTGGAATTGGCGGGTTTCACCAGAATTGTCTCGGCGTGCGTCAATAAATGGGCACGACTGAAGTTGTCCTGTCTCGGTTGGTACCGACGTCTGCTCCGGCCCAGGGATTACTTCCTCGCTCCGGGACCTGGGCTTGCAAGTCCCTCTCGAGACAGATTATCGTGACTCGGCGAGGCCTTCACAGCTAACAGCGCGATGACAAGTCCTGCGTGTCTGCTGTTTCTGCTCATTCGCGCAACAAACGCACGCTTGAATAGAGGCTTGAGAAAACAGCAGCAGCAGCAGCAGCGATATATCCACTGCTGGATGAAGGCCGTGGTCTCGCGGTGCAAAGCGGTTGAAGCTTATCGAGTGGGTTCGGTTTTCTCGCTTCTCACCTGTGCGTCGTCATCTACGTTGAGCTCACAGCCTCAAGCGGCTATTAAGATGTGCACTAGTGGCATTCTTGAACGTGTTTCATCGTCAGCCACGGTCAATCCACTGCTGGATGAAGGCCTCCGCAAGCTACCGCCACCCTTTTTAACGGTCCTTGCGACGTAGTGATCCACCTGACGCCGGCTGATTCCATCGCTCCACCTCCTCGATTGACGTCCCTATGTGTATCTGGATTACAAAACATTAACAAAAACGTCGTGGTATATTGAATCGATAAGGCTTTTGTTCGGCTGACACATGTCCATGAAGTACAAACAACAAGAACCGGGACACAAAAACTAAATATGAATGACAATAAAAGCTGCACTCCGATCCTGTTATCGCTGCCCCCCGCTGTCATTGATTTGAAGTTGGGCGCCTGTATCGGCCTGCGTGGCGCGTGGGACCCACCGATTCCACACTCGGCTGCCATGCTACTTGCGTTGTGGCCGAAACGTCCTGAGAATTGCTTTTTATTACGTTTAATATTTTTATTATTTTATTATTTCCCTTCTACGTGACTTTACCGAAAGAACCAAGACGATGAATCCCTGCAGTCACGAAAGCTTTAAATCGAAATGCTTCTCATTCTCAAGTTCAGCTGTTGCCCGGGGACAGCGACCGGACAACACGGTCGAGCGTGGAGCAGGGGACGACTTTTACCGGACACCGGGTGGCGGACAGGAGAAGGCCGGCCCTTCTGTCCGCGAACAGGAGAAGGCCGGCCCTTCTCCTGTCTGCCGGCCCGTCTCCTGTCTGCCCTCCTCACGTCACCATCGTGATCCTCATCACCCGGTGTCCGGTAAAAGTCGTCCCCCGCTCCACGCTCGACCGCGAGCTTCTCAACGTCTCCCTCGCGTCCCTCATCCCGAGCCTCGGGCTGGCGCAGGGGGTCGCCAAATGCGTGTCTCAGGGGCCGCGTGGAACACCTCTCGCACTTTCGTCGGGTTCGGGACCAGAGCATGGACGAATTGTCAAGGCAGAGCCTTTGATTTAGCTCGCACGTTTGTTTTGGCAGGCGAAAAATGTGCATTGCAAATAACTGCAGTAAATATTAAAACGTGCATTGCAAATAACTACAGTAAATATATAACACATGCGTGCGAAACCTAAATAAACATAAAAGAAAAATAAACAAGAATAAAAATTAATAAACAAAAAGAAAAAAGAAACAAAATTATACCTTAAAATATTTTTTTGGTGTAAGTGGACGATGAATATGTTGGTGATAAGTACAGTGTTAATAACATCTGAATAAACACAAATACAAGAGATGCTGCTCACTGAACGACTTCTGTTCAAAGACTGAACGAATAAGACGCCGCGTGGCGCGGGCGTCGTGGAAGGTTTGGGGATGAAATCGGACGAAAGAGTAAAAGCCGCGTGGACGAAATTTGAAATGTGGTTGGGGTTGAGAGCGGCCGAAAGAGCGAAGGGACGAAAGTTTCAGTTTGCATGTATTAGGTATAGCCCTGTGAGCCATTCGGCTCTTGACTCGGGTGCAACCGCAACAAACAAAAACATGAACAAGGAAACATCTTAAAGTGACGACGCGCAAACAGCAAAATCCAGGAAAAAACAGAAAAATGTTCTAGATTTGAAGCTTTCGTGACTGCAAGGATTCATACTCTTAGGTTTTTTCGGTAAAGTCACGTAGGTAAAAAATAAAATTAAAAGTTAATAAAAGTAATAATGGAAATAAAAATAAAATAAATCACGACGTTTCGGAGGCAACATAAGTGATTTATTATTTTATTTCCATGATTACTTTTATTAACTTTTAATTTCATGTTTTACCTACGTGACTTTACCGAAAAAGCCTAAGAGTGGAGAAAAATATTCCAGAAAAAGCACCGCATATCAACGCCGTGTGCAAAAAATCCCAGTGGGATGCAAGTCAAACAATAACAACCATAAGGCAATGTAGATTCAAGTTATCGGTCTAACTGTACGACAACACACAAATATGGCTCAACCAAAACGTTTTCGAACTCACCAGAATGAAGCAATGAAAGCCACGTAGCAGTGAACGTCGAGTGGGCGACAGTCAACGAGTCGATGCCCACCACCCTTCCTCGTCTTCACCGGTGACCCGGTGCAAACGACTGGAGTCTGACGAGCACCGACGCACCGGGGACCCCCCCAAGTTCAATTCCTCGGCCGTGGCTGCGACGGAGCGATGTGCAAAACGGGTCCCGGTCGTCCGCCCACCCGCCAGTTGTTTTTGAACTTCTTTTGCACCGTACGTAGCCAGGCGTGCTAATCGCAGGTGCGGTGTACGTACGCACAGCTGTGCACCCGTACGGTTCAGCCCGTATTCTTGTGCAGGGAAATCGAGTTGTCAGGGCCATGCGGCGGACAGCCGTTTCAGTACGGGCACAAATATAAAACATTTGTCTTTTTGTGTTTCTCCCTTGTGATGGGACTTTGTAGGATGAACGTTGAGATGTGTAAGGGGCACGGAGTGACCAGTAAGGTGTGAGTTTGTGTGTAACAAGGTAGGGCACTGATAAGGGTTGACAGTTAAATTTCGATTTAAAGCTTTCGTGACTGCAGGGATTCATCTTCTTGGTTCTTTCGGTAAAGTCACGTAGAAGGGAAGTAATAAAATAATAAAAATAAAACATAATAAAATCAAATAATTCTCACGACGTTTCGGCTACAACGCAAGCAGCCGTCTTCTTCACCTGGAGGTTTTCTTCATCTGAAGACGTCTGCTTGCGTTGTAGCCGAAACGTCGTGAGAATTATTTGATTTTATTATGTTTTATTTTTATTATTTTATTACTTCCCTTCTACGTGACTTTACCGAAAGAACCAAGAAGAAGGGTTGACAGGTTTGTAGTAGTGTATAGTGTAGTGTGTAGTCGTGTAGTGTATAGTAGTGTAGTGTTTAGTGTAGTGTATAGTGTAGTGTATAGTAGTGTAGTGTGTAGTCTTTCCGATTTAAAGCTTTCGTGACTGCAGGGATTCATCTTCTTGGTTCTTTCGGTAAAGTCACGTAGAAGGGAAGTGTTTTATTTTTATTATTTTATTACTTCCCTTCTACGTGACTTTACCGAAAGAACCAAGAAGATAGTGTGTAGTCGTGTAGTGTATAGTAGTGTAGTGTATAGTAGTGTAGTGTGTAGTAGTGTAGTGTATAGTAGTGTAGTGTATAGTAGTGTAGTGTATAGTAGTGTAGTATATAGTAGTGTAGTGTGTAGTAGTGTAGTGTATAGTAGTGTAGTGTATAGTAGTGTAGTGTATAGTAGTGTAGTATATAGTAGTGTAGTGTATAGTGTAGTGTATAGTAGTGTAGTGTATAGTAGTGTATAGTGTAGTGTATAATGTAGTGTATAGTAGTGTAGTGTATAGTAGTGTAGTGTATAGTGTAGTGTATAGTGTAGTGTGTAGTGTAGTGTATAGTGTAGTGTATAGTGTAGTGTATAGTGTAGTGTATAGTAGTGTAGTGTATAGTGTAGTGTATAGTAGTGTAGTGTATAGTAGTGTAGTGTATAGTGTAGTGTATAGTGTAGTGTATAGTAGTGTAGTGTATAGTGTAGTGTATAGTAGTGTAGTGTATAGTAGTGTAATGTATAGTAGTGTAGTGTATAGTAGTGTAGTGTATAGTAGTGTAGTGTATAGTGTAGTGTATAGTAGTGTAGTGTATAGTAGTGTAGTGTATAGTGTAGTGTATAGTAGTGTAGTGTATAGTAGTGTAGTGTATAGTGTAGTGTATAGTAGTGTAGTGTATAGTAGTGTAGTGTATAGTGTAGTGTATAGTAGTGTAGTGTATAGTAGTGTAGTGTATAGTGTAGTGTATAGTAGTGTATAGTGTAGTGTATAGTGTAGTGTATAGTAGTGTAGTGTATAGTGTAGTGTATAGTAGTGTAGTGTATAGTAGTGTAGTGTATAGTGTAGTGTATAGTAGTGTAGTGTATAGTGTAGTGTATAGTAGTGTAGTGTATAGTAGTGTAGTGTATAGTGTAGTGTATAGTAGTGTAGTGTATAGTGTAGTGTATAGTAGTGTAGTGTATAGTGACTTTGTCGGATGCAGGTTGAGATGTGTAAGGGGCACGGGGTGACCACTAAGGTCTCAATGGGTGTGTAACAAGGTAAGGGCACTGATAAGGGGTTGACAGCTCAGCGTACGATGTGGAACTTCTTTAGCACCGTACGAAGCCAATCGGAGGTGTGGTGGAATGGCAAACAACTGAACATAAAAATCGATTCTCAAGAAATTTGTTTTAAATGTATAACCCCACCCCCCCGTGTCCTTCCCCCATTCACTAATCCGCACTGACCAGCGTGGTGAAGTATGGTCTAGCAACCCCCATGAGGCCTCCAACCAGCAGTGGGTTTGACAAAAGGGGCTAGATTTAGATTTAAAGCTTTCGTGACTGCAGGGATTCATCTTCTTGGTTCTTTCGGTAAAGTCACGTAGAAGGGAAGTAATAAAATAATAAAAAGAAAAATAATAAAATAATTATGTTATTATAAAATAATAAAAATAAAACATACTAAAATAATTATTTTATTATGTTGTATTTTTTATTATATAATAAAATAATTATTTTATAAGAAAATAATTATTTTGTTATGTTTTATTTTTATTATTTTATTACTTCACTTCGACGTGACTTTACCGAAAGAACCAAGAAGAAAAAAAGGGGCTAGAATTTGTATTGATACTGCAGGAGGAATCCGATGATCTCTAAAGCTCTTTATCACAGATTTCCAGTCGGGCCACGGGATAATAACGTTACAAAATCAATATATTCCGGTTCAAGGTGATGATCGTTACATGGACTGTACACACTGAACAACTGTAACACGTTGGCTGGCGTATGCCACACATTTCCCCTTAACACATGTGGCGCAGTAGAAACCATTGGTTTAAAAAAAATATATATAAACAAAATTACCGAGTAAAAATAATCATTCCCATACCGGGAATTGAACCCGGGCCGCCTGGGTGAAAACCAGGAATCCTAACCACTAGACCATATGGGAAATCCGTAGGCTATCGGCTTTGCACGGGTCTCTTAGTGCACTAGCATGTCGTGGGTAAACAAATTAATCCGCCCGTCCAGCCGGTTGTGACATTAAGTATGAAACGCGACGCTTTCGTGAGCAGAGCTCCCATATGGTCTAGTGGTTAGGATTCCTGGTTTTCACCCAGGCGGCCCGGGTTCAATTCCCGGTATGGGAAAGATTTTTTTTTATTCTGATACATGAGGGTTTATTTTGAGCTTAAATCGCATAAATTGTGTCACGGAAACAGAACATGCCAAATCGTTACTAATTCAGCACACCGGCGTGTTGGAGAATAAACTCACATTTACAATTCGAGTCCAACGTTAACTTTTTATACGTTTGGTGTTATTTATTTTAACAGGTAAGGCCCTCCCCAACTGAGCTAAAAAGTTATTTTTTTAGAAGCGACCTGTCTACCACAAATGAGCGCGCAATGAAGTGGCTTATCATGTGCAAATGTAAAGCAGCTATATACCCCACACGCGTGTTTCTACATGCGGAGGGAAAAACCCGGAGGACCCGGAGAAACATTCACGTGACCACAGGGAGAGAGACACGCAAACTCCCAATACACAGCAGCAGGCGTCAGACCAGGGATTGAACCCACGACCTCCTGCATACCAGACGAGGTAGTTAACATCTCCTAGCCACCGCGGCACCCTACTGGAGAAGCCTTGAAGAACAGAAGAAAATGGAGTGAAGCCCTTCGCCCAACACTAAACAAAATCGGTATTTGCCCGCTTCGCTCAGACTCCCGGAACTGACCTGTACCACCACGGCTGATCCGACTGCACCACTTCTCAATGCCCTGCAACAATCTCTCACACCTACTGCTGGGCACCATTTGATCAACTCATTTATTCAGAACTGCTTTTTTGCGTTTAGTTTGTCTGTCCCCCGAACCTCCAATCAGTACGGTTGGCTACGTTCCCATGACGTACGCGTACATCAGTTTTTCTTCTGGTTTCATTCCGATGACGTACACGTAAATAAAATAACTTTAAATTTCGATTTAAAGCTTTCGTGACTGCAGGCATTCATCTTCTTGGTTCTTTCGGTAAAGTCACGCAGAAGGGAAGTAATAAAATAATAAAAATAAAACTTAATAAAATAATTCTCATTATTTTATTATTTCCCTTCTACGTGACTTTACCGAAAGAACCAAGAAGATAAAATAACGTAGAAGGAAAATAATAAAATAATAAAAATAAAACATAATAAAATAATTCTCACGACGTTTCGGCCACAACGCAAGCAGCCGTCGTCGTGAGAATTATTTTATTATGTTTTATTTTTATTATTTTATTATTTCCCTTCTACGTGGCTTTACCAAAAGAACCAAGAAGATGAATCCCTGCAGTCACGAAAGCTTTAAATCGAAAGATAAAATAACTTTATCGGTAGCGAGGCTCCCACAAGGCCACCCGGGAGGGCTGCACGTGCCACAGTTTGTCCCCAGCTCTGGGAGAGCACGGCGGTCGTGTCGCGACAGTTCTCTGCGGTGAGTAACGACGCCGTTAACAACGACGGTGCCGCTTACTGCGCCTCTCTAAATAAAATTTACGCCGAGTCGCTCGCACGCTCCGGCGATGAACGGGGACACAGCACCCGCCCGTCACTTGCAGACGTCTCGGACCGGGTGAGGGTTCAGGAAGAGCCACGCTTCGCATTTTCACTAAATGGGCCTAAAACACGGAGGGTCGGCTTGGCGATTTGCCCCACAACTTGGGGACGTGTTGACAACATCGACGACAACAACAACATCGACAACAACCAAAAGGATAATTTGGCAATAAAAATCGGAAAACAAAGTTTTATTTCTGTACAAAGGGAACCACGCACAGGCCGGCTTTGAACACACTTCACGTGCTGTACGCAGCACAGTGTTATTATCTGAATATTAATAACATATCGTCCCGTGTCAAGCGATTGCCAAAGGCCCCCACAGTCATGCAGGCAGTGCCGCTGCGGGGCCCGTGGCATACGCTACGAGGAGTGCCAGAGCAGACATCAACTCGCCACTGACGCTAGCTATATTTTATTACCCAGAATGCTTTACAAGTGCACAGTGTATGTAGGCACACGTGCGTGCATGATGTTGTAGACAATGACACCGGCTGAGTGTGCAGGGGTGAGATGCATCGTGAGACCACGGGGCACAAGGCCCACGGGCCACTGGCGGCAGCTCCTGGTGGCCTTTAGTGCGGCCCTGACCTGCGACCCCCGCCCCCCCGACAATTCACAAATGGTGAAAACACCCCCCCCCCCCACCATCGTCGTCATCATCCACTCGTTGCTGATCGCTGCTTTCAGGATCCGGTTCATCAGGGCTTCGCTTCAGCCGGATCTTGCCGGGTCAGCGACCCCCTTAAAATATTTCCACGCCCGGCACACCACGTCAAGTGTACACCTCCCGCGGTGGGCTGCAGCACGACGAGTCACGGCTCCACCGACTCGAGTCTACCAGCGACGCCGAACATTTTGGGTGAGAAATGAAAGCCCCGAGGTTACCGGAAGGTTACATCCCGTCGCCCCCACCACCACCCCGGCCCCTCGCCGGATCCGGCACGGCGCAACCACTTCCTCCTCCACCAATCGGCTGCCTCGCCCATCCTCCTCCTCCTCTTCCCCGGTGGTGTCTCCCGTCCCCACGCCGCCCCCTTGCCGAAACGGAACCGGCCCGGCGCACGCGGGTCGCTGCCGCTGTCCCGGCAGAGCCGACGCCGACGGTTTCTCGGTGGAGAGAAGCGGAAGGACCGTCCGGAGGTCCGGCAGAGGCTGCGGCGCGGTGAAGGCTGGGAGCGTCCCTCAGCGACACGTCCAGGCCCAGCCTCTCTTCCCGAGCCCGCAGAGTGTTCAGGATGGGGATCCGGGCCAGAAGCTCGCGGTCGATCTTCGCACCATTGAGAGGATCGACACAAGCCACGGTGGCGGGACGTTCACTACCTCGTCTGGTACGCAGGAGGTCGTGCGTTCGATCTCGACTCTGACGCCTGCTGCTGTATATTTGGAGTGTGCGTCTCTCTGTCTCTCCGTGGTCGCCTGTATAGCAGGCCACCGTGATGGTGATGAGAGAGAGACGCAGGCTCCAAATATACAGCAGGCGTCAGGGTCGGGATGGAACCCACGACCTCCCGCATACCAGGCGAGGTAGTTAACATCTCGCCACCCTTAAACCCAGTGACGGCTCCTGCAAAATCTCTCAGGGGGGGCAAATGTCTGGATGATTGATAAGGATAAGGTCCACCCATGCAATGGATAAATTAACAGCTTAAGCATGTAAAGGCAACTTCACTTCTTTAATATTAATGAAAAATAAAGTGACTCTTACAATAAATCTTGTTTGTTTCTACTCACTATTAATACAATCCACTCAAGTTTCTTTTATTAAAGATTCCACTAGGTGGCGACAAATAATATTGTTGAATGCAACGTGCTTACGTATGATGACGTTAGCACGTATGATGACTTAAGCACGTTAGTGCGAGCCCTCCCGGAAGCCATAGAGAATGCATTGCAGCACCCGCCGTTCGAAAAAAAACATCTTTGAATGTAAGTCTATGGGAACACTCGGGGCGATTCTCAGCCGGAGAGAAATCGCCCAAAAAGAGGCGGTACTCCACAGAACGTGACATGACGCTGATTGGACTATATCCAGAGGCACAGTAACGGCTCGCAAAACTCTGTGGTTGAATGACATTGGTGGTGCGTCGCCCAATCGCCCTAATGAAGAAACCGCCCCTGCTTAAACCACATCGACACAAATATAAAGAAGTCGTCGGCTGACCTTGGACCAGATGATTGCACGAGGCTTGGGCGCGCTGCAGTTGGTTTTGATGACGCGCGTCGGGGTGAGGATGTAGTCAACCGTCAGGTCGTGAGTTTCCACCAGCTCTTCCGGGATGTCCACCACCTGCGTCACCGACGGCGACGGGAATGTTACCCGGTCCCCCCCCCCGCCCCGCCACCCCCGGGTTTATTCCAATCGTGCGTCACGCCACGAGATGGAATTCTGCTGCGGCCCTTACGTGTGACCGAGAATGGTCTGCGGAGCTACTTCTGAGTAGAGGTCGCAACCGGGTACCCGATACCCGTACCCTACCCGATACCCGGCTACCCGTACCCAGCCGGGTACGGGTACCCGTTTGCGACCCTGGTGCGGCCGCGTACCGGTACGGGTAGGCCGTGAGTCACTGGTGGGTCACCGTTTGTCACTCATTTCCCAACGTCTTGTCTCTTCTCACGATTCAAGTTCCTAGAATCAACCCACCCGCGCCTGCAACATGGCTTCATCTCAGAGGTCGCAATCAGGTACCCGATACCCGTACCCTATTTGTACCCGGCCGGGTACGGGTACGGGTACCCGTTTGCGACCCTGGTGCGGCCGGGTACGGGTAAGGAATCAAAACCCGTCTGCGACCTCTGCTTCTGAGGTTGTTTCAAGTTCCACTGCTAGAGGAGATGCACTTCCCTACCCGCCCTGCTGCAGAGTAACATTCACCGCACGAACGCTCAACAGACTTTCACTCCCAGAGCTGGAGTTTGCCTCGTGTGCCGTGCCGGCCTTCATTGCTGATCGCAAACAGAACTGGCCCAGAAATGTCTGTTTTGACTACATGGGGGAGCTTTGCCTTGTTTGTGCATCTTGTTGTGTGTATGTTGAACTGCTTTCGCACCGTACGTAGCCAATCATGCTCATGGGAGGTGCGGTGTTGAGTCTATGGGCAGCAGTGTTAGTCTGTGTGCAGTCTGTATGTTGAACTTCTTTCGCACCGTACGTAGCCAACCGTGCCAATCGGAGGTGCGGGGGAAAGGAACAACAAACACTAAACACAAAAATCAGTTCTAAAGAAACGAGTGTCTTCCAAAGATGTACACGTGTGCGTGCGTGCGTGTGCGCGTGTAGGACCTGGCAGTCGTGAACGCAGGTCACCACCACCGTGGCGTCATCCACAGCGCCCGTGCACGCCATCATGGCGAACTCCATGTCCGCAAAGCCCTCGCCCTTCCCGATGCGCCATCCTGCGGGCACACGCGGCGGACCGGAACCGATTGCCCTTCGCGTATTCTACAGGTGCAATTCGCAGTCGATTCTAGACTCACGCAGCCGTATGGGGTCGTCTCCCTGGCAGCCGATTGGCCGCCCGTGGGAGTGATGACGTCGCCCCTAGCAACCGCTGTGTTTGCCGACGACCCAGGAGGACACCCGCATCTCCCTTGACATCCTCTCCGTTCTCTCTCTCGCATCATTTCGGATCTTGCTACAATCACAGCTTTCCGCATTTTACGGGGAACTTCTGTACTTGGGGGTGGGGGGGGGGGCCCACGAACAGAAGGAGACCCCGAGGCCTACGGTTGCTAGGGGCGACGTCATCACTCCGACGGCGGCCAATCGGCTGCTGGGGAAGACGGCTGAGTGACTCTAGGAACTAAACGCAAAAAGTCTGCAGAACACGTCAAGGGGAATCGGTCCTCGGACTGACCAGCCGTGACCCCGAAATCGTGACAACCGCCGCTGACTTCCCTACTAAGTGGCGCTCATTTTTATCGACGCCGGAGAGAAGTTGGTCCGAATCGACCGCCAAACCAGGATACGAACCAATCGTGAAAAACGTACAAAACTCCCTGCGAGCCGCTCCCACCCAGCAGCGGATCGAGACGGAGGCCGCTGCTGCCTGCGGGGCGTGTGAGGTACGAGCCAGAGGTCGCAAACGGGTTTTGATTCCTTACCCGTACCCGGCCGCACCAGGGTCGCAAACGGGTACCCGTACCCGTACCCGACTGGGTACGGGTAGCCGGGTATCGGGTAGGGTACGGGTATCGGGTACCCGGTTGCGACCTCTGGTACACGCCCGGCTCTTACCTCTCTCGGACACGGCGACGGAGCCGACCACCACGAGGTCCACGCGCACGCCGGCGTCCAGCCCGAGCGGCACGCTGAACTCCCGCACGCCCTGCCAGGGGTCGAAGGTCGCAGGTCGCAAGTGGGAGCGGGGGGCAAAGGGTCAGGGTCAGGGCACCGTGGAAGGAGAGGAGGGGCGTACTCGTGCAAACCACCGCAACGCAAACTGCGGTGGTCACCCTCTCCCAGCAGCGGCGGCGGTGGCGGCTTTTGGGCTCGGCCGTCGAACAAAGACGGTGGTCGCCGCATCGTCGCGCGGCGCTTTCAGATGCGCTTCTGCGGCCGTCTGGAAGGCGCTCTTCCTTCCGATATTAAGGACGCCACCTGAGCTATGCACTTTTAAATCATGCTGCTGCTGTCTGCTGCTGCCTGCTGCTGCCTGCTGCTGCTGCTGCCTGCTGCTGCTGCCTGGTTGGTCAGTGCGCAAGCGCCGGCTCCGTGCCTGCGAGGTGGCACACCGGTGCAGGTCGGCCTTGGAGGCACCAGCGGGCGGAACGATCCGGTTGAACAGCCCGGATCGGAGTCTCGGTGTGGGAACCAGCAGGGTCTTCCGTGCCTGGGGAAAGGCGGAGGGAAGAAGGCGGAACGAGTATTGAGTTTAATTTGATATTTATTTATTTTATTTTACCAGGTGAGGCCAACTGAGCTCCGTATCTCTTTTTCAGAAGTGACCTGGCCGCAAATAACAGCTCAACGAAGTTGCTCATCATCATGTGGACATTTATAGCAGCCAAATACTCTAAGCGCGTGTTTTATAATGTGGAGGGAAAACCCAGAGGACCCAGAGAACACACAAACTCAAATTACACAGCAGGAGTCAGGGTCGGGATCGAACCCACAAGCTCCTGCACACCAGGCGAGGTAGTCAACATCTCCTAGCCACCGTGATGATGATGAGAGAGACACGCAAACTCCAAATACACAGCAGGTGTCAGGGTCGGGATCGAACCCACGACCTCCTGTGTATCAGGCGAGGTAGTCAACATCTCCTAGCCACCGCGGCGCCCCCTCTACACCGAGTTGTCCACCCCCAGTGTGGGTCGCTGCGTTACCTCCAGGGCGGCGAGTCGGACGCCCTCTAGCGGCTTATCGGGGTCCACCTTAACGGCGCTGGTCGCTGCGAAAGCTGCGAGGTCTCCGATCCTCCCCGCGGCGCGGTACGAACCCTGCGCCGTGGGAGGGGTAGTGGGGGGGCGGTGGGCGAGGTGGGCGGTGGGGTTGGTGGGGACGACAGAGACGCGAGACGTTCTTCGCACTCACTTCCAGGGCGAGGTAGCGCGCGCCCTCCTGCGGCTTGTCCGGGTTCACCTTCACTGTGGTCGCCGTGGAAAACTGCGGGAGGAGGCCGAGACGCGCCGAGGCGCCGGTCGACCCCTGGCACGAGAGGTCACCGGCGGGCGGTGCGGCCACCGTCGTTGGCTCGTTTGAGCCGGGGAGACATCGGCCAGAAAGATCACGTGGCGTGTCCACGGAGGTGTCGCGAATGCGATCGGAACGTTTATTTATCCTGGAGGAATCCGATGAGCTATGAAGCTCTTTGTTGACGGAAGTCCAGTTAGGGGCACGGCGTCGGAACGTTACAACACCAAACAATGCGAAAAATTATAGTTTATGAAAGGTAAGCAAATCACTACAAATAAATACGTAGACTTGATAAAGTAGAACGTTCAAATATTATAAGTACACCAATTCCCAAGCTTGGGCAAGGCAGCAAAACAACAGCCGGTTATCAACTTTAGAGTGAAACATTCCGTATATATGGGCCGTGTGAGTCTATGGGCAATGTTGAGTCTATGGGTAGTGTTGAGTCTATGGGCTGTGTTGAGTCTATGGGTAGTGTTGAGTCTATAGGCAGTATTGAGTCTATGGGTAGTGTTAGTCTATGGGTAGTGTTGAGTCTATGGGTAGTGTTGAGTCTATGGGCGGTGTTAGTGTATGGGTAGTGTTAGTCTATGGGTAGTGTTAGTCTATGGGTAGTGTTAGTCTACGGGTAGTGTTGAGTCTATGGGTAGTGTTAGTCTATGGGTAGTGTTAGTCTATGGGTAGTGTTAGTCTATGGGTAGTGTTGAGTCTATGGGTAGTGTTGAGTCTATGGGTAGTGTTAGTCTATGGGTAGTGTTAGTCTACGGGTAGTGTTAGTCTATGGGTAGTGTTAGTCTATGGGTAGTGTTGAGTCTATGGGTAGTGTTGAGTCTATGGGTAGTGTTGAGTCTATGGGTAGTGTTAGTCTATGGGTAGTGTTAGTCTATGGGTAGTGTTAGTCTACGGGTAGTGTTGAGTCTATGGGTAGTGTTAGTCTATGGGTAGTGTTAGTCTATGGGTAGTGTTAGTCTATGGGTAGTGTTGAGTCTATGGGCAGTGTTGAGTCTATGGGTAGTGTTGAGTCTATGGGTAGTGTTAGTCTATGGGTAGTGTTAGTCTATGGGTAGTGTTAGTCTATGGGTAGTGTTAGTCTATGGGTAGTGTTGAGTCTATGGGTAGTGTTGAGTCTATGGGTAGTGTTGAGTCTATGGGTAGTGTTGAGTCTATGGGTAGTGTTAGTCTATGGGTAGTGTTAGTCTATGGGTAGTGTTGAGTCTATGGGTAGTGTTGAGTCTATGGGTAGTGTTAGTCTATGGGTAGTGTTAGTCTATGGGTAGTGTTGAGTCTATGGGTAGTGTTGAGTCTATGGGTAGTGTTAGTCTATGGGTAGTGTTAGTCTATGGGTAGTGTTGAGTCTATGGGTAGTGTTGAGTCTATGGGCAGTGTTGAGTCTATGGGTAGTGTTGAGTCTATGGGTAGTGTTGAGTCTATGGGTAGTGTTGAGTCTATGGGTAGTGTTGAGTCTATGGGTAGTGTTGAGTCTATGGGTAGTGTTGAGTCTATGGGCAGTGTTGAGTCTATGGGTAGTGTTGAGTCTATGGGTAGTGTTGAGTCTATGGGTAGTGTTGAGTCTATGGGCAGTGTTGAGTCTATGGGTAGTGTTGAGTCTATGGGTAGTGTTGAGTCTATGGGTAGTGTTGAGTCTATGGGCAGTGTTGAGTCTATGGGCAGTGTTGAGTCTATGGGCAGTGTTGAGTCTATGGGTAGTGTTGAGTCTATGGGTAGTGTTGAGTCTATGGGTAGTGTTGAGTCTATGGGTAGTGTTGAGTCTATGGGCAGTGTTGAGTCTATGGGTAGTGTTGAGTCTATGGGTAGTGTTGAGTCTATGGGTAGTGTTGAGTCTATGGGCAGTGTCCTCTGGTCTAACACTGTTTGAGACGAGGCTCAAAAGAAAGCTGTCTCTGGTGTGGACCAATCAGTTTCAAAGACAATGCATTTATTATCAGAGTGTGTTTTTTGTTTGCATTCTGACCACAAGTATTGTGGTTAATGCAGACATGATTCCTTGTAAAAGGTTTCAGTTTGGTGTTTTAACATCTGTTTTGTTGCCAGAAAAAAGGAGAAAACCTATTCTCAAATTTTGGTACTGGCAGAGGAGGTCCCATGATGTAATTATTGACCTATTTATTTACCTATTTATTGACCTATTTTTGAAACCGCTGCTTCCACGGGGACTCCAATCCCTGGGGGGTCAGAGCAGAGTTGGTGCCGGGTGCGGGGCTGAGCGGGCGACGCACCTTGAAGTTTGGAATCCTGTGGTGCACGGGCCTGGGGAAGTTCGCCAGGTCGTGAAGCTCCATGTAGTCCCACACCGTCTGGCGGATGTCCCACTTGGAGGTCCCCAATGCTGGCGACACGGAGGAAGGTTGACGGTGGGTGGGAGTTGAGAAACGTACAGGCGACACAACTCAATTTAGATCTCTCCATATTCTTAGGTTTTTTCGGTAAAGTCACGTAGGTAAAAAAATAAAAATTAATGAAAGTAAAATAAAATTAAAATAAAAATCACGACGTTTCGTAAGCAACACAAGCTTCCGTCTTCAGGTGGAACCGTCACAGCACGATAGCTGTAATTAATTTAAATGTTTTACCTACGTGACTTTACCGGAAAAAACCTAAGAATATGAATCCTTGCAGTCACAAAAGCTTCAAATCCAAAATTAGATCTCTCCACTCCATCACTCTGACCCCTCTCTAGCTATTGGCGAAACGTCGCCTATTTTTACTTTTCCATTTTAAGATCATAAACTTCTTTATTTCTTAATTTTACCGGTTAAGCGCCCGCTGAGCTATATGGAGCTCTTGTTCGGAAGCGGCCTGGCCACGTATGATTGCTCAACTAAGTGGCGGCTTATCGTCATGTGGAAATGCGTCGACGCTAAATGCTCTAAAAGCGTGACGTTGATTCTAAAAGTGGAGAGGAAAAAACTGGAGGACCCGGAGAAAAACCACAGGCAGAGAGACAAGCAGACTCCAAATATACAGCAGCAGCAGCAGGCGTCAGAGTCAGGATTAAATCCACGACCTCCTGTATACCAGGCGAGGTAGTCAACATCTCCTAGCCACCGTGATGATGAGAGTGAGAGACACGCAGACTCCACATATACAGCAGCAGCAGGCGTCAGAGCCAGGGTTGAACCCACGACCTCCTGTGTACCAGGCGAGGGAGTTAACATCCCCTAGCCACCGTGATGATAATGAGAGAGACACGCAGACTCCAAACATACAGCAGCAGCAGGCGTCAGAGCCAGGGTTGAACCCACGACCTCCTGTATACCAGGCGAGGTAGTCAACATCCCCTAGCCACCGTGATGATGATGAGAGAGACACGCAAACTCCACATACAGCAGCAGCAGGCGTCAGAGCCAGGATTGAACCCACGACCTCCTGTACACCAGGCGAGGGAGTTAACATCTCTCCACTCCATCTCTCTGGCATCTCCCTATCGCCGAAACGCCGTCTATTCTACTATCACTTTTAATTACACACACGAGGTACACACTGTGGCACTGGTGAACGTACTGACAGCAGCAGCAGCAGCATCGTCAGGTCACCGAGTGAGATTAGATGCCCCTGGATGCGGCAGAAGCCGTGGCGCTCGCCCGGGCAGAGGTGCGGGGGGGGGACGTGTTCACCAATCATCAGGCGCGTGCGGCGTGCCAAGCGCGTCGTATTTGTGCCGTGTCGGTAAAGTTGCACACAGATGCCGGATTGTAAGACGCACCTCACTCACGCCGGATTATAAGACGCACCTCACACACACCGGATTATAAGACGCACCTCACACACACACACCGGATTATAAGACGCACCTCACACACCGGATTAGAAGACGTACCCTCACACACACCGGATTATAAGACGCACCTTCACACACCGGATTATAAGACGCACCCTCACACACCGGATTATAAGACGCACACACACACACCTCCGCGTTAGACTTTACCGGTGGGAACAGCGACTCCGCGCCGATGATTGTCCGTAGAATTCATAGCGGCAGCGACGACGGGCGAACGTTGAGCTAAAGCTGCTGTTACGAGACGATCACAAATCGCACTAAAAGTTGCGTAAAGTTAAACACTTAAGTGGATGGATGTGCATTGGTTTAGATTCCTCCGTGGCCGCGCGCCGATTCCTGAATCGATTCGCGGTGGATGTGGATTATTATATCCGTGGAGGGGTGAGTGGTGAGGACGACTTCATCCAGAAGTGGGTTGACCATGGCCCGATGATGACGAGGGCGTGGAATCTACGGTGGAGCGAGTTTCGCAGGATCCACAGCGAACGCGTGTCGCCAAGACGGGAATCGATTAATGTAAACAATAGAATCACCTACATTTCGATTCGCGTGTTTAACATTGAAAATCGATTTGGTTGTTGAACTATGGAATCGATTCACCCCGCTGTTCTATTTATAACTCAGGCGCGTGGCTACTACGGTGGCTGATGCAGATCAAAGTGCTCGATTTTAAAATGTTAATACATAAGATTTACACATTCCCCAATTTACTAGTTTATAAAGGGCTGTCTTCGCCAGGCAAAAGTTAAAAAAATATATAATAATTAACCTGATGTGATTTTTTTGTTACAATTTGTATCTACGTTGAGGGCAACTTAACAACCATCGCTACATTTTGTATTTTTCCGCAAAAAACCCACCACAATAATTGTTGGCTATTTAATTCAACTTCTCACAATCCTCACTCCCACAAGCTAAATCTCACATTCCTCACTCTGTGCGCTTCACCCTCCAAAAGCTTTCCGACGCACGGGAATCTTCCAGAGTTAATTCCGATTCGCGCCAATTGAAGGGCTGAGGGGTGTGGGACCATCCATAAATGACGTCACGCTATTTTGGACATTTTTTGACCCCCCCCCCCTCTTCGTCACACGACGTCACAAAAAGTCAGACACCCCCCCCCCCTCAAATATGACGTCACAAAGCTCTGCCCCACTCCCCCCCAAAAAATAAAACATGCTTCAAATCGCTTTAAACTATTGTCATTGCAGTGCATATTTAATGTGGTGCTCCACTCTGATGTTGTAAGAGAAAACATTTATTAAAAGTCTTTTTAATTACGCAGAACGTGTTGTCTATATTTATTTAAAGTTGCGCATTTTGATGTGACGTCACATTTCTCAAACCCCCCTCTCCTCGTCACACATCGTCACAAATGTCTGACCCCCCCCCCCCCGCCGCCTAGGTACGTGACGTCATTTATGGACGGCCCCATTCCGTGTGTGGGGGTCGCTAGCCCCCGAGATCCCTCCCTCGATAATGCTAACGGCCGGGCTAGCATCATCAATCGCCCCCCCGCTGCTAGGTTCCTCACCCGTGGCGTGGGAACCATCGCCCGAGGATTCCCCTCCCCCGCGGGTCCGCGTAGCCGGCATGGCTAATTACCGAGTAGTATTCTGCCCCTCCCTACTACGATACCTCCCTGTCCTAATCGCGCGCCTGCAACCCACACGGAGCGAACGTACGCACGCCCACACACACACACGCCGCTCCGCGCACTCCAACTCAACTCGCGTTATGATCGCGCACCTGTATCGCACACGGGGTGGTCGCACGCACACACACGCCGCTCCCCACGCGACACCCACTCTTGCGCCGCTCTTTTAGCTACGTGACTTTACCGAAAAAACCTAAGAACATAGCCCTGTGAGCCATGTGGCTCTTGACTCGGGTGCAACCGCAACAAACAAAACATGAACAGAGAACATCTTAAAGCTACGACGCTCAACAGAAACATCTTGGAGAAACCAGCAAATCTTCCAGAAAAAAACTACCGTGTTACAACGCTGTGTGCAAAAATCTCAGTGTGATGCAAGTCAAACAATAACAACCATAAGACATGTTATTGGTTCTTTCGGTAAAGTCACGTAGAAGGGAAATAATACAAATAAAACAATCAAATTCTCACGACGTTTCGACTGCAACACAAGAACATTTCAAAAAGTGGCGTTTTTTTTCAAATTTTCTTCCTGTGGGTTTCACACCTGGTGATGATTGCTTGTGTTGCAGTCGAAACGTCGTGAGAATTTGATTGTTTTATTTTTATTATTTTATTATTGCCCTTCTACGTGACTTTACCGAAAGAACCAAGAAGATGAATCCCTGCAGTCACGAAAGCTTTAAATCGAAACCACAAGACAATTTAGATTCAAGCTATCAGGCCAACTCCGCACTTGCATCTCTCCCACAACCCATGACACCACCAGAGTATGAGTTGGTTTCTACATCCCTCAAGCCCAGATGTCGCAAACGGGTTCTGATTCTTTACCCGTACCCGTACCCGGCCGCACCAGGGTCGCAAATGGGTACCCGTTCCCTACCCGTACCCGTACCCTACCCGAAATGAGTGACAAACGGACAAACGGTGACTCACCAGTGACTCACGGCCTACCCGCACCCGTAACTGGCCGCACCAGGGTCGCAAACGGGTAGCCGGGTATCGGGTAGGGTACGGGTATCGGGTACCCGGTTGTGACTCTGCTCAAGCCTCAAGCCGGTCATCGCGTGACTTTGTTCCATCTCCACACACCCGCCAGGCGCCGAGTGTCACTTTCGTATAATTGTATTGGGAGTGCGTCTTATAATCCGGTGTGCGAGGCAAGATTTTGTACAACTTTATACTGGTAGCAACCCACTGGTTCCACCAGCCCACAGGGGATTATTGTGTCCGTCCGTCGTGCAGGGAGGGGCTGGGTGGGGAGGGGCTGGGTGGGGAGGGGAGAGTGGGGAGTGGCTGGGTGGGGAGGGGCTGGGTGGAGAGGGTGGGGAGGGTGGGGCTGGGTGGGGAGGGAGGGGCTGGGTGGGGAGGGTGGGGAGGGGTGGGGCTGGATGGGGTGGGGTTGGTCACCCCGTGGTGCCCTTATAAAACTCAACGTTTCACCTACTCACGCCGGCTTGTGCCCGCCCTCACAGTCGGGCATATTTGCGGAATACACCACGCCGCCGTTGACCCTGGCCATTGACCGAGCAACCCGACGTTCCTACCAGCTCCCTCCGCAGGAATGTGTTTCATGTTTTTGTTTGTTGCGGTTGCACCCGATTCAAGAGCCGAATGGCTCACAGGGCTATTAATTGCAGTTGTTGCTCTGCATCAATGCAGAGCCGTGCGAAAGAAGACAAAGATAGCCCATGGCCAGAGCGATAGCCACTGAGTAGTGACAGGACATCGTGAGAAGTCGTCACGTTATTGTCGTACGCCGTAGCCACATGTACAGAGCACACATGTGCTCAAACTCACGGGCAAATCTCAATGGGCTCGTGGTCTGTACCATTACACCCATGGGGGGGATCCCTTGACCCGATGGTACCGCTATCAACTCGACGGGTCTAATCCCCCCTCGTGTTTAGCTCGCAATGGTACAGTCCCTTTCCGCTGTGTCCCCCCCCCCCGCATCTCTCTGCGAGGGTGATGTGGGGAGGAATCGATTCCGGGCCGGTGTCACTCGATTCCCAGAAATCGACTAGACTGCAGAAATGCAGCAATCAGTGGGTGCACTTCAACATGATCATGAATTCATGATCGCCGTCGTCAGCCGTGATCTCATCCTCTGCTGGATGCAGGCGGCCCACATCTCTCACGATCCTCGAGATGCAGCCACGCCAGCGCGAGCACGTGGACTGATTTTCGTTGCTCCATCTTCCCCGAGCTGCGGTGATCCATCTCCCCGCACCTCCGATTGGCACGGTTTGGCTACGTACGGTGCGAAAGAAGTTCAACACACGTACTGCACACAGACTAACACTGCCCATAGACTAACACTACCCATAGACTCAACACTACCCATAGACTCAACACTGCCCATAGACTCAACACTGCCCATAGACTCAACACTGCCCATAGACTCAACACTGCCCATAGACTCAACACTGCCCATAGACTCAACACTACCCATAGACTCAACACTGCCCATAGACTCAACACTGCCCATAGACTCAACACTGCCCATAGACTCAACACTACCCATAGACTCAACACTGCCCATAGACTCAACACTGCCCATAGACTCAACACTGCCCATAGACTCAACACTACCCATAGACTCAACACTGCCCATAGACTCAACACTGCCCATAGACTCAACACTGCCCATAGACTCAACACTGCCCATAGACTCAACACTGCCCATAGACTCAACACTGCCCATAGACTCAACACTGCCCATAGACTCAACACTACCCATAGACTCAACACTGCCCATAGACTCAACACTGCCCATAGACTCAACACTGCCCATAGACTCAACACTACCCATAGACTCAACACTGCCCATAGACTCAACACTGCCCATAGACTCAACACTGCCCATAGACTCAACACTGCCCATAGACTCAACACTACCCATAGACTCAACACTACCCATAGACTCAACACTGCCCATAGACTCAACACTGCCCATAGACTCAACACTGCCCATAGACTCAACACTACCCATAGACTCAACACTGCCCATAGACTCAACACTGCCCATAGACTCAACACTGCCCATAGACTCAACACTGCCCATAGACTCAACACTACCCATAGACTCAACACTACCCATAGACTCAACACTGCCCATAGACTCAACACTGCCCATAGACTCAACACTACCCATAGACTCAACACGACCCATAGACTCAACACTGCCCATAGACTCAACACAACCCATAGATTAACACTACCCATAGACTCAACACGACCCATAGACTCAACACTGCCCATAGACTCAACACTGCACCATAGACTCAACACTGCACCATAGACTCAACACTGCCCATAGACTCAACACTACCCATAGACTCAACACTGCACCATAGACTCAACACTGCCCATAGACTCAACACTGCCCATAGACTCAACACTGCCCATAGACTCAACACTGCACCATAGACTCAACACTGCCCATAGACTCAACACTGCACCATAGACTCAACACTGCACCATAGACTCAACACTGCCCATAGACTCAACACTACCCATAGACTCAACACTGCACCTCCGATCGGCATGCTTGGCTACGTACGGTGCGAAAGAAGTTCAACACGCCCCCTCACACAAACTCCATTTGCGACTACCCAGAATCAGACTGTGTCTTGAGATTGGAGGAATCCGCTGATTAGCTACTTGGAGCTGTCATTTGTGCCCAAGCCGCTTCTGAAAGATACGTTTAACAGCTCAGAGGACTTTACCTGGTAAGATTAAAATAAAACATAGTTTAGTTTAATTCGTATTTTTTCAAAGTGATTTGTTGACATTTCCTCTACGTCGCACTCAGATCGTGTGTGTTGTAACGTTTTGACTGGATGTATGTGTGTGGGGGGGAAGAGCTTCATAGCTCATCGGATTTCTCCAGCACCGCTACGAAACAACGATTCACATGGAATCAGCGCAATGATACAGGGAATCGATTCCATTTCCATGTTCGGAAACAAAATCGATTCCTCATCCCCCAACGCATCCCCCTCCCCCACACTGCACCGCCGAAGAGAAAACAAATCCCAGACCTCTTCTGAGTGCCTTGGGACGCCAATCAAAATCCCATCCCTCCTCCTCCTCTTTCTCCTCCTCCTCTACTCTCTCCTCTTTCTCTCCCCCCTCTCTCCCCCCTCTCTCCTCCACTCTCTCCACCCCCCCCTCTCCTCCCCCCCCCCTCCTCCTCTCTCCCCACTCTCTCCCCCCTCTCTCCTCTACCCCCCCCCTCTCCTCCTCTCTCTCCACTCTATCCACCCTCTCCACCCCCCCTCTCCTCCACTCTATCCACCCTCTCCACCCCCCCCCCCCTCTCTCCTCCCCCCCTCTCTCCTCCTCTCTCTCCACTCTCTCCCCCCCCCTCTCCTCTCTCCACCCTCTCTCTCCACCCTCTCTCTTCACCCCCCCTCTCCTCCCCCCTCTCTCTCCACCATCTCCACCCTCTCTCTCCACCCCCTCTCCTCCTCTCTCCCCACCCTCACCCCCTCTCCTCCTCTCTCTCCGCTATTCCCTTCCTCCACAATGCAGCAGCAGCAGCACGCACGAGACGGCCGCCTGCTTGGCTGGCGGCAGCCGATGCGGCGCTAGCGCGAGACTCTTTGTTGCCGGAGCGGCCCCGGGTCCCTCGGGCGCAGCGGTGGGGAGTTGGCTGATCGGATGAGCAGGCGAGCACCTCGGCAAGGCTCGTCGGGGACGTGATTGGTCCAGCAGCAGCATCAGCAGCAGCAGCTTCATCAGCAGCATCATCATCAGCAGCAGCATCATCACGAGCAGTATCATCATAAGCATCATCAGCACCAGCATCATCATCGTCAGCAGCAACATCATCATCACCGGCATCAGCACCGGCATCATCATCAGCAGCAGCAGCATCATCACCACGCTGGGTGCTGTCGTCCTCTGCGTCTGCAATGGATATCTTGGGCTTGTGACGCTGGATTCTGGAGCGTACGTTCGTCAAGTCCTCCACCCCCGTGTGTGTGATGTTGTTTGTTATTCGGCGTGGTGTTGTTGTTGTTGTTTGCGGGTCCGTCGCGACTTCTGATTGCATCGCCACCGTCACTATCGTGGTTACCAGCAGCAGCAACCATCATCACCATCATCGCTTGCATCATCATCAATGACAGCATCACGACCACCACCGTATTCTCTATCACCATCATCACCACTACCACCATCATCATCATCATCACCACCATTATCACCATCATCATCACCAGCCTCATCACCAGCCTCACCACCAGCCTTACCACCACAATCATCACCATCATCATCACCAGCCTCACTACCACCACAATCACCACCACCATCATCACCAGCCTCACTACCACCACCACCATCATCACCATCAGCTACGTAACGTAAGCAGCATCATCACCACCACAACCATCGTGAAAAGGATGATGGTGATGTTGGTGGTGATGATGATGATGATGGTCGTGATGATGTTGGTGGTGATGATGATGATGATGGTCGTGATGTTGGTGATGTTGATGATGATGTTGGTGATGTTGGTGGTGATGTTGGTGATGTTGATGATGATGTTGGTGATGTTGATGGTCATGTTGGTGGTGATGTTGCTGGTGATGATGATGTTGGTGATGATGATGTTTGTGATGTTGATGGGTGTTCTATCCCGCAGCGCGCCCGTGTTGTTGATGTTCCAGCTGGTTTTGCTTTGAGAAACCGTTGCAGGCAGAGAGGGAGGGAGACAGATTGAGAATCGTTATTTACTCTGCAGGAGAAATCCGATGAGCTATGAAGCTCTTCCCCTCCCCGCACTCACAGACGTCCAGTAAAAGAGACGCATGGAGGATGATGAGAGGAGGGGTGGGCACGCGTGGCACGCCGAGTGGACGACCACCTTGCCGCCTCTGTATATCCACTGCTGGATGAGGGACTGCCCACTCCTCCCCTCCGTTGCGGGTTGTTGATGGCCGGGGCGAGCGAGAGGTTGCACAGACGTGGGGAGCATAGGAGTACAGTACAACGAGATTTTGTGGGGAGCGGTGGCGTAGTGATTAGGTCCACGCTGCGCTACGAACCCGGCGGCCCGAGTTCGATTCCCGCTCACGGCCAACACCACCGGTGACGATTATCTGAGTCGGTCCTGGGCCTCCCTCTAGGTCGACTCAGCCTCACATGAGTACCTGGTGCGGTGTGTAGTAAACATCGTCACTGGGGAGACAAAGGCGGCCGGGCGTGGTGCTGGCCACCCACCCCCTCGTGTGCCGTTTTGGCCTTCATAGGTGCTGCTCGCTAACAGCACTTGCCCCTACAGCCCTGTTAAGGCTACACGGGGGAACTTTGTCTTTGTTGTCCTCAAAAGTTCTGTGCAGAATGGCCATTGCCCGAAACGTCGCCTATGATACCACGTACGGCTCTGCAGCGTTCGTAGTGACGGCTTTGTTGGGTTTGTCGTGAATCATTAAGCACAGGGTCCGTAGTGACCACGCGGGCAGCGTCACGCGCCCTGTCCAGGCTGCAGCCTGCTTAGCTGCGTTCCCTTCGGTCTCGATAATCGACGAGGCAAGGATGATCGATACTATTTAAACTATTTTTTTATATTTTACTAGGTGCGGCCCCAACTACTGAGCTGTGTGGTTCTTATGGAGGAACGACCTGGTCGTCATCACACGTTGTTAGCTCAACGAAGTTGGCTTTTCATCATCATCATCATCATCACGTGGGAGTGGACAGCAGTAGCCACATACTCCAAACGCGTGACGTTCATTCCGAATGTGGAGGGGAAAACCGGTGGACTCGGAGACAAATCCACGCGACCACGGAGAGAGACACGCAAACTCCACATATACAGCAGCAGCAGGCGTCAGGGCTGGGATCGAACCCACGACCTCCTGTACACCAGGCGAAGTAGTCAACATCTCATAGCCACCGTGATGATGATGAGAGAGACACGCAAACTCCACATATACAGCAGGCGTCAGGGCTGGGATCGAACCCACGACCTCCTGTACACCAGGCGAGGTAGTCAACATTTCACTTTCAACGCACAGCACGATTGAAGTTCTCATTATTCTAATGAGGCGAGTCAATACACTCCCGTTGACTTAAAACTATTACAACTATGTTATTTATGTTAGCAGGCAAGGTTAGAACAATGTGATTTATTATTATTATAACGAGAGCAGCATGGGAGGAGATTCCAGAGTGGAGGCTGTGCGTGGTGGGAGAAGGAAGAGGAGTGAGATGACCTCGTGTGGTAAGTGAGTGGTGAGTGTGTGGTGAGTGTGTGGTGAGTGGGTGGTGAGTGTGTGGTGAGTGTGTGGTGAGTGTGTGGTGAGTGGGTGGTGAGTGTGTGGTGAGTGTGTGGTGAGTGGGTGGTGAGTGGGTGGTGAGTGGGTGGTGAGTGAGTGGTGAGTGTGTGGTGAGTGTGTGGTGAGTGTGTGGTGAGTGGGTGGTGAGTGGGTGGTGAGTGTGTGGTGAGTGTGTGGTGAGCGGGTGGTGAGCGGGTGGTGAGTGTGTGGTGAGTGTGTGGTGAGTGGGTGGTGAGCGGGTGGTGAGTGTGTGGTGAGTGTGTGGGTGGGTGAGTGTGTTATGTGGCCTGCAGTGTGGTGAGTGGGTGGTGAGTGTGTGGTGAGTGGGCGGGTGAGTGTGTGATGAGTGGGTGGGTGAGTGGGTGAGTGTGTGGGTGGGTGTGTGTGTGTGGTGAGTGGGTGGGTGGGTGGGTGAGTGGGTGAGTGTGTTATTGTGGCCTGCAGTGTGGTGAGTGTGTTGCTATTTTGACCTGCAGTGTGGTGAGTGGGTGGGTGGGTGAGTGTGTTATTGTGACCTGCAGTGTGGTGAGTGGGTGGGTGAGTGTCTTGTTATGTAGCCCGCAGTGTGGTGAGTGGGTGTGTTATTGTGGCCTGCAGTGTGGTGAGTGAGTGGGTGAGTGTGTGGTGAGTGTGTGGGTGAGTGTCTTTGTGTCATCCTCCCTTAGCTCGACTCGTTCTCAAACGAGTACCTGGTGCGGTGTGTAAACATCGCCACTGGGGAGACAAAGGCGGCCGAGTGTGGGGTGCTGGCTACCCACCTCCTCGTGTGCCATGTCGGCCTTAATGGGTGCTACGAAAAGCACTGACCCCAACATTCTGTTAAAGGCTGTAGAGGGGATCTTTGTGTGAGTGAGTGGAGTTTGTATTCTCTCTCTCTCTGTTCTGCACGGCTCTCTTCCAGCTTCTCTGGCTTCCACCCATAGCGAAACCTCCCCCCCACCACATACAACGTAACCGGTATTAGCCAAAGCCATATGCCAATGCTGCAATGAAATGACACTGCAGCTTACTCCACTGGGATGACACGCAGCAGCGGCGACATCACCCCCCCCCCGACTCTGTAAAGCTGGCAGGACCCTCCTGAACAAGAGCCCCGAGACTCGGCGACGCTTTTCCTGGGTGAACCGAGCAGACTCACAAAAGCGTGCGCACGTGGAACTTCTTTCGCACCATACGCAGCCAACCGCGCTAATCGGAGGCGCGCGGGGGGATGATCAACTAAACTAAACGCACAAAGCAGCTCCATGGAAGTGAGTCTTCAATCTCGGTTTAAAAGAATGAAAAAAATAAAAAAATTAACTTCTTTAAATCTTTTTCGATTTAAAGCTTTCGTGACTGCAGGGATTCATCTTCTTGGTTCTTTCGGTAAAGTCACGTGGAAGGGAAATAATAAAATAATAAAAATTAAACATAAAATTTCGATTTAAAGCTTTCGTGACTGCAGGGATTCATCTCCTTGGTTCTTTCGGTAAAGTCGCGTGGAAGTGAAATAATAAAATAATAAAAATAAAACATAATAAAATAAATCTCTAAACGAATGTAACAAAGTTGTGAAAATCTCTTGCCCAGACAGGCAGCAAAGGTGCGGGACGAGCTCGAGATGGAGACGAGAGGAGAGGCGTGAAGGAGGAGGAGGAGAGTGACGTGAAGACAGCATCCCAGGAGATCTTTCTCCCAACAGCTGTTCCCTCACGAGTCTGCGTGCCACGGAACGCCATGTAAGGAGCTGTGTGTGTGTGTGGTCCGCCAACAATCCCTCTCCGCCCCCTCCTGCACCCCAACCCTCCCTCGCACCGCTGGACATCGACATCGTCGGCTTCATCATCGTTTTCATCGGCTTCATCGGCTTCATCATCGGCATAAGTGGCATCATCATCGGCTTCATAAGCCTCATCATCAGCTTCATCATAATCATTAGAAGAATCACCACTGTCATCATTCCAACCCAGCTTAAATATATACGATCCAAGCGTGGTGGTGTTTCATTCAGACGCTGTCTCCCCGACAGACCTGGTCTTTACCTGAGGACGGCTGCTTGCGTTGTGGCCGAAACGTCGTGAGAATTGTATTTTGTTATGTTTTATTTGTATTATTTTATTACTTCCCTTCTACGTGACTTTACCGAAAGAACCAAGAAGACACTGTCATCATCATAAGCATCATATTAATCATGTTGAGGCCGTGTGCCAGCGTTGAGGCTGGGGGTCAGTGTTGAGTCTGTGTGTCAGCGTTGAGGCTGGGGGTCAGTGTTGAGTCTGTGTGTCAGTGTTGAGTCTGTGGGTCAGTGTTGAGTCTCTGTGTGTCAGTGTTGAGGCTGTGTGTCAGTGTTGAGACTGTGTGTCAGTGTTGAGACTGTGTGTCAGTGTTGAGACTGTGTGTCAGTGTTGAGACTGTGTGTCAGTGCTGAGGCTGTGTGTCAGTGTTGAGGCTGTCAGTGTTGAGGCTGTGTGTCAGTGTTGAGGTTGTGTGTCAGTGTTGAGACTGGGGGTCAGTGTTGAGACTGTGTGTCAGTGTTGAGGCTGTGTGTCAGTGTTGAGGCTGTCATTGTTGAGACTGTGTGTCAGTGTTGAGGCTGTGTGTCAGTGTTGAGGCTGGGGGTCAGTGTTGAGACTGTGTGTCAGTGTTGAGGCTGTGTGTCAGTGTTGAGTCTCTGTGTGTCAGTGTTGAGGCTGTATGTCAGTGTTGAGACTGTGTGTCAGTGTTGAGTCTCTGTGTGTCAGTGTTGAGGCTGTGTGTCAGTGTTGAGACTGTGTGTCAGTGTTGAGTCTCTGTGTGTCAGTGTTGAGTCTCTGTGTGTCAGTGTTGAGACTGTGTGTCAGTGTTGAGGCTGTGTGTCAGTGTTGAGTCTCTGTGTGTCAGTGTTGAGGCTGTGTGTCAGTGTTGAGACTGTGTGTCAGTGTTGAGACTGTGTGTCAGTGTTGAGACTGTGTGTCAGTGTTGAGGCTGTGTGTCAGTGCTGAGGCTGTGTGTCAGTGTTGAGGTTGTGTGTCAGTGTTGAGACTGGGGGTCAGTGTTGAGACTGTGTGTCAGTGTTGAGGCTGTGTGTCAGTGTTGAGGCTGTCATTGTTGAGACTGTGTGTCAGTGTTGAGGCTGTGTGTCAGTGTTGAGGCTGGGGGTCAGTGTTGAGACTGTGTGTCAGTGTTGAGGCTGTGTGTCAGTGTTGAGTCTCTGTGTGTCAGTGTTGAGGCTGTGTGTCAGTGTTGAGACTGTGTGTCAGTGTTGAGTCTCTGTGTGTCAGTGTTGAGGCTGTGTGTCAGTGTTGAGACTGTGTGTCAGTGTTGAGTCTCTGTGTGTCAGTGTTGAGTCTCTGTGTGTCAGTGTTGAGACTGTGTGTCAGTGTTGAGGCTGTGTGTCAGTGTTGAGTCTCTGTGTGTCAGTGTTGAGGCTGTGTGTCAGTGTTGAGACTGTGTGTCAGTGTTGAGACTGTGTGTCAGTGTTGAGACTGTGTGTCAGTGTTGAGGCTGTGTGTCAGTGCTGAGGCTGTGTGTCAGTGTTGAGGCTCTCAGTGTTGAGGCTGTGTGTCAGTGTTGAGGTTGTGTGTCAGTGTTGAGACTGGGGGTCAGTGTTGAGACTGTGTGTCAGTGTTGAGACTGTGTCAGTGTTGAGGCTGTCATTGTTGAGACTGTGTGTCAGTGTTGAGGCTGGGGGTCAGTGTTGAGACTGTGTGTCAGTGTTGAGGCTGTGTGTCAGTGTTGAGGCTGTGTGTCAGTGTTGAGACTGTGTGTCAGTGTTGAGACTGTGTGTCAGTGTTGAGACTGTGTGTCAGTGTTGAGGCTGTGTGTCAGTGCTGAGGCTGTGTGTCAGTGTTGAGGCTCTCAGTGTTGAGGCTGTGTGTCAGTGTTGAGGTTGTGTGTCAGTGTTGAGACTGGGGGTCAGTGTTGAGACTGTGTGTCAGTGCTGAGGCTGTGTGTCAGTGTTGAGGTTGTGTGTCAGTGTTGAGACTGGGGGTCAGTGTTGAGACTGTGTGTCAGTGTTGAGGCTGTGTGTCAGTGTTGAGGCTGTCATTGTTGAGACTGTGTGTCAGTGTTGAGGCTGTGTGTCAGTGTTGAGGCTGGGGGTCAGTGTTGAGACTGTGTGTCAGTGTTGAGGCTGTGTGTCAGTGTTGAGTCTCTGTGTGTCAGTGTTGAGGCTGTGTGTCAGTGTTGAGACTGTGTGTCAGTGTTGAGTCTCTGTGTGTCAGTGTTGAGGCTGTGTGTCAGTGTTGAGACTGTGTGTCAGTGTTGAGTCTCTGTGTGTCAGTGTTGAGTCTCTGTGTGTCAGTGTTGAGACTGTGTGTCAGTGTTGAGGCTGTGTGTCAGTGTTGAGTCTCTGTGTGTCAGTGTTGAGGCTGTGTGTCAGTGTTGAGACTGTGTGTCAGTGTTGAGACTGTGTGTCAGTGTTGAGACTGTGTGTCAGTGTTGAGGCTGTGTGTCAGTGCTGAGGCTGTGTGTCAGTGTTGAGGCTCTCAGTGTTGAGGCTGTGTGTCAGTGTTGAGGTTGTGTGTCAGTGTTGAGACTGGGGGTCAGTGTTGAGACTGTGTGTCAGTGTTGAGACTGTGTCAGTGTTGAGGCTGTCATTGTTGAGACTGTGTGTCAGTGTTGAGGCTGGGGGTCAGTGTTGAGACTGTGTGTCAGTGTTGAGGCTGTGTGTCAGTGTTGAGGCTGGGGGTCAGTGTTGAGACTGTGTGTCAGTGTTGAGGCTGTGTGTCAGTGTTGAGACTGGGGGTCAGTGTTGAGACTGTGTGTCAGTGTTGAGACTGTGTCAGTGTTGAGGCTGTCATTGTTGAGACTGTGTGTCAGTGTTGAGGCTGGGGGTCAGTGTTGAGACTGTGTGTCAGTGTTGAGGCTGTGTGTCAGTGTTGAGGCTGGGGGTCAGTGTTGAGACTGTGTGTCAGTGTTGAGGCTGTGTGTCAGTGTTGAGTCTCTGTGTGTCAGTGTTGAGGCTGTGGGACACCAACGATGACTGGTACCAGTCCAAGTTGGACCTGTTCCTTTGACATCCTGTAAAAACACCCCATTCGTTCATTCACGAATATCATTCGCGTAGAAGCACCCCACCGTGCACACTCTCATTCCTTCATTCACCCGCCCCCCCCCCCATTCGTTCATGAATACAATTCATGTAAAAACCACCCTCACCACGCACCGACTCACTTCAACCATTCATTCATTCATTCGACCTCTCATTCATTCATTCATTCGACCTCTCATTCATTCATTCATTGATGTAGTTCACGTCCCGTGGCAAGATGCCACGCGCGTGTGTGCGCGTGTGTGTGCGTGTGTGTGCGTGTGTGCGCGTGTGTGTGCGTGTGTGCGCGTGTGTGTGTGCGTGTGTGTGTGTGTGCGCGTGCGTGTGTGTGCGTGTGTGTGTATGTGTGCGTGTGTCCGTGTGTGTGTGTGTGTGCGTGTGTGTGTGTGCGCGTGTGTGTGTGTGCGCGTGTGCGTGTGTGTGCGCGCGTGTGTGTGTGTGTGCGCGTGTGTGTGCGCGTGTGTGTGTGTGTTCCCTGGCTGGGTGTGGCGTTGGGCGGCTCCACCGCGGGATAAACGGCGACGTGAGAGATGATGGCGAGATGACAGCGGCCAGGCCGTGCCCCATTACCTGACTCGGTGTCGGGCAGAGGGGGTTATGGGAGTGAAAGGTGGCATCACGACGGTCACGTGTTGTGGCGGGTGACACTCTCGCTCTCCGTGTCAAGCCGATGGGTCCAGATGTGAGTCCATGGGTCCAGATGTGAGTCCATGGGTCTCGATGTGAGTCTATGGGTCTCGATGTGAGTCTATGGGTCTCGATGTGAGTCTATGGGTCTCGATGTGAGTCCATGGGTCTCGATGTGAGTCCATGGGTCTCGATGTGAGTCCATGGGTCTCGATGTGAGTCCATGGGTCTCGATGTGAGTCCATGGGTCTCGATGTGAGTCCATGGGTCTCGATGTGAGTCCATGGGTCTCGATGTGAGTCCATGGGTCTCGATGTGAGTCCATGGGTCTCGATGTGAGTCCATGGGTCTCGATGTGAGTCCATGGGCCTCGATGTGAGTCCATGGGTCTCGATGTGAGTCCATGGGTCTCGATGTGAGTCCATGGGTCTCGATGTGAGTCCATGGGTCTCGATGTGAGTCCATGGGTCTCGATGTGAGTCCATGGGTCTCGATGTGAGTCTATGGGTCTCGATGTGAGTCTATGGGTCTCGATGTGAGTCTATGGGTCTCGATGTGAGTCTATGGGTCTCGATGTGAGTCTATGGGTCTCGATGTGAGTCTATGGGTCTCGATGTGAGTCCATGGGTCTCGATGTGAGTCCATGGGTCTCGATGTGAGTCCATGGGTCTCGATGCGAGTCCATGGGTCTCGATGCGAGTCCATGGGTCTCGATGTGAGTCCATGGGTCTCGATGTGAGTCCATGGGTCTCGATGTGAGTCCATGGGTCCCGATGTGAGTTCATGGGTCTCGATGTGAGTCCATGGGTCTCGATGTGAGTCCATGGGTCTCGATGTGAGTCCATGGGTCTCGATGTGAGTCCATGGGTCTCGATGTGAGTCCATGGGTCTCGATGTGAGTCCATGGGTCTCGATGTGAGTCCATGGGTCTCGATGTGAGTCCATGGGTCTCGATGTGAGTCCATGGGTCCCGATGTGAGTCCATGGGTCTCGATGTGAGTCCATGGGTCTCGATGTGAGTCCATGGGTCTCGATGTGAGTCCATGGGTCCCGATGTGAGTCCATGGGTCCCGATGTGAGTACATGGGCCTCGATGTGAGTCTATGGGTCTCGATGTGAGTCTATGGGTCTCGATGTGAGTCCATGGGTCTCGATGTGAGTCCATGGGTCTCGATGTGAGACCATGGGTCTCGATGTGAGTCCATGGGTCTCAATGTGAGTCTATGGGTCTCAATGTGAGTCTATGGGTCTCGATGTGAGTCTATGGGTCTCGATGTGAGTCCATGGGTCTCGATGTGAGTCCATGGGTCTCGATGTGCGTCCATGGGTCTCGATGTGAGTCCATGGGTCTCGATGTGAGTCCATGGGTCTCGATGTGAGTCCATGGGTCTCGATATGAGTCCATGGGTCCCGATGTGAGTCCATGGGGGTCTGTGGGTCTGTGTGTAAGGCGATGTGATGGGATTTCTGCTTGAATCTAAGTGTGTTGAACTTCTTTCGCACCGTACGTAGCCAACCATGCTAATCAGAGGTGCAGTGGGGTAAAGGACAACAAACTAAACACTTAAATCAGTTCTACAGAAATTCGTTTTCAGTCTCTTTACGGGTATATTTACGTGACCGTTTGAGTCTCTGTATCTGCGGATATGTCTGTGAGTCCACGGGTATCTTTGTGAGTCTATTGGTTTTCATATAAGCCTGTGTAAAGGGCTTTGTGTGAGTTTAGGGGTCTCTATGCTGTTGAGCCAATGGGTCTCGGAATCTCGTACACACGTGCAGACGCACACGCACGCACACGCACGCACGCACACGTGCACGCACACACACGTGCAGATGTACACGCACACACGCACGCACACACACGTGCAGACGTACACACACACACACGCATACATACGCACGCACACGCACGCACACACACGTGCAGATGTACACACACACACGCACACACACGCACGCACACACACACACGCACGCACACACACGTGCAGACGTACACACACACACGAGGCCTGTAACTGGCAATGACTTCACCACCCCCATCCTGCCACTCTCCACCAAAAGACAAAGATCCCCCGTGTAGCCTCAACAGACTGTAGGGGCAAGTGCTGTTTGCGAGCAGCACCTATCCTACGAAGGCCGGCACGGCACACGAGGGGGTGGGTGGCCAGCACCAAACCCGGCCGCCTTTGTCTCCCCAGTGCTGAGGTTAACACACCGCACCAGGTACTCATTTGAGGCCGAGTCGACCTAGGGGAGGCCCAGGACAGATTCAGATCATCGTCACCGGTGTTGGTGGCCGTGAGCGGGAATCGAACCCGGGTCGCCAGGGTTCGTAGCGCCAGCGTAGCGCTAACCGCTGCGCCACCGCTCCCCACACAGACGCTCGCACACCAAGACAATCGCTGATCCCTGCAACTGCCTTATGACTTCAACCCCCCAAATCGTGCCACTCTCCCCCCCCCAGCACACCCACACACAGAGCCCCTGTTTAGTCTCAAGGCCACGATCAACCACAGCGGCTCCCAGGCTGTTGTCGCCAGCAACACGCTCGCCACGAACAACGCTCGCCACGAACAACGTCGCCACGAACAACGTCGCCACGAACAACGTCGCCACGAACAACGCTCGCCACGAACAACGTCGCCACGAACAACGTCGCCACGAACAACGTCGCCACGAACAACGTCGCCACGAACAACGCTCGCCACGAACAACGCTCGCCACGAACAACGTCGCCACGAACAACGTCGCCACGAACAACGCTCGCCACGAACAACGTCGCCACGAACAACGTCGCCACGAACAACGTCGCCACGAACAACGTCGCCACGAACAACGCTCGCCACGAACAACGCTCGCCACGAACAACGTCGCCACGAACAACGTCGCCACGAACAACGTCGCCACGAACAACGTCGCCACGAACAACGCTCGCCACGAACAACGTCGCCACGAACAACGTCGCCACGAACAACGTCGCCACGAACAACGTCGCCACGAACAACGTCGCCACGAACAACGTCGCCACGAACAACGTCGCCACGAACAACGCTCGCCACGAACAACGTCGCCACGAACAACGTCGCCACGAACAACGTCGCCACGAACAACGTCGCCACGAACAACGTCGCCACGAACAACGTCGCCACGAACAACGTCGCCACGAACAACGTCGCCACGAACAACGTCGCCACGAACAACGTCGCCACGAACAACGTCGGGCAACTCGGAGCGGTGTCGGCGTAGACAGAGAACTGGTTCGTGACGCGGTGCGCTGACCCTCTTGCAACACAAAAGACAAAGATCTGCCCCCGTGACACCCCAACATAGTCATGGGGCAAGTGCTGTTAGCGAGCAGCAGCTGTGAAGGCTGCCGGCACTGTGGCACACGAGGGGGTGGGTGGTCAGTAGTACGCCCGGCCGCCTTCGACTCCCCACACACCGCATCGGGTACTCATTTGAGGCCGAGTCGACCTAGGGGAGACCCAGGACCGGTTCAGATCATCGTCACCGGTGTTGGCCGTGAGCGGGAATCGAACTCGGGTCGCCAAGGTTCATAGCGCAGCGTAGCGCTAACCGCTGCACCACCGCTCCCCACTCCCACGCCCCGCCCTCTGCTCGCACTGTAGTGATGGCGGGAAATTTAACCGCGAGCCGCGTCGGGGTGGCGGGAAATGCCGGCTTGCGTCGACTGCTGCCGTCTTCCCGCGCAGCCCCTCCAGCTCCCAGCCGCGTGATCTCCTCCAACACGGCGGCCGCGGCGTAGAGCAGCTCCGCCAGGCGGGAGTGAGCCAGCCGAAGTCCCTCGGCCGACGCATCCCCCCCCTCCTGTCGTAGCGGCGCGGGTGTACTCGGCCCCGGCTGCTCCGATCCGACCTCGGCCATCTCTGGTGGTGATTCGGCCGCGGTGTCCTCCCTCTCCGACTCCCTGGTACGTGTCGTCCCTCGTGTGTCCATCTTTGGACGTTTTACTTCTGACACCAGATGTAGTAATTACTCAGGAGGCTTGACGACGGGATCGGAGGCACACTTATTTATTAACACAACTTGTATACAGTTAGCGAGTATACACAGGACCTAAGGGGTAACGTCCCCTTACTCGGCTAACAGGGAGACACAACATCTAAGCCCCGCTAACCTAAGCCCAAGTCCTCCACTAGGGAGCTAGGGGAGGCTACCTGTCCCAGCCCTGGTCAAGCTGGGATCCGACCCCCTGAGTTCCCAGACCTGCTCGTCAGTCTGGGCTCTCGGGGCCACGCCACCGGCTTGCCCTGGTCGGCCCTTATAAGGACAGCGAGCCAGGGGAGCTCCGGGGCCTATTCTAGCTGGTCTTCCGTCTTCGCTGGTTAAAGCTGATACCTCGACCTCGAGCCCTCCGGCTCACCCCCTCTTATAGTCCGCGGCCCCCCCGGGAGGGGCCCGTGGGGGATGCAGGTGCGGACGTCGGTGTGGCCACCTCCTATGTGTACGGCCCTAACCACGCCCCTTGTGTTTGTTTGCCATCCGCTCCCATACACAATTACACCTCTACACATACACACACACAGACACACACGTACACACAACAACAACAACCGCCATTCGCCACTAAGTGGTGGTGACGTCACCACGACGCTTGTGCCAGCCCAAGTGCACCCTGAGGCCATGTGAAGTGTCGAACGCCCGCTGGCAGGAGGTCACGGGGCAGACCCAGGTGCCACGGGTCGACTGACCGAGATGACCGAGATGACTGGCTGATGCACCACCTGTGCCCCCTACTGTGCCAACTTGCTGTGCTTTAGCCACCCGGCGCTCCGCTCGTTGTTGTGAGTGTCGCTCCTCCGCCCTCCGTTGTTGCTGGAGGGCGACTGCCTCCAACTGCCCAGTAGCGTCCTTCACGAGCCTCCTCCACTGAGGCCGATCTTGACACCGCTGGTACCAGTCATCGGCAAGTCCACTCAGCTCCACGTCCTCCTGTACCACATCACTCCATCTCTTCTCTAGCCCGTGCCGCGCCCGTTTAGCCCCCTCGATCCGGCCGAACAAAAGCTGTTTAGGCATGCGGTGGCTGGGCATGCGGTGGCTGGGCATGCGGGCTACATGACCCAGCCAACGCAGCCTTGCCTGCCGGAGGAGCTCACCGATGGGACTTTGCCCAGATCTTTCAAGGATTTGTGAGCTCCTCAAACAATCCAGCCTGGTTAAACCCAGGATGGATCGTAGGCAGGCCAGCCTAAATGTATCCAACATACATACAAAGATCAAAGATCCCCTGTAAAGCCTTAACAGACTGTAGGGGCAAGTGCTGTTAGCGAGCACCTATGAAGGCCGGAACGGTACACGAGGGGGTGGGTGGCCAGCACCACGCCCGACCGCCTTTGTTTCCCCAGTGGCGATGTTTACACACCGCACCAGGTACTCATTTAGGGCTGAGTCGACCTAGGGGAGGCCCGGGACCGGTTCAGATAATCGTCACTGGTGTTGGCCATGAGCGGGAATCGAACCCGGGTCGCCAGGGTCATAGCGCAGCGTAGCGCTAACCTCTACACTACCGCACATACACACACACATACACACACACATACACACACACATACACACACACATACACACACACATACACACACACGCAACTCCCATCCCGTCTGCGCTTGCGAGTTCCGTTATGTCACTGGTCTCTGGAGAATACGCCCTGCCCTGGAAAAAAAAACTTAGACAATCAGTGCGAGTTTCCACAAGCTGAGCAATACCACGTGTTAAGGGAGCCTGCGTGTGTGTCAGCGTGTCTGTTCACGTGTGTGTTCACGTGTGTGTTCACGTGTGTGTTCACGTGTGTGTTCACGTGTGTGTGTGTGTGTTCACGCGTGTGTGTGTGTTCACGCGTGTGTGTGTGTGTTCACGCGTGTGTGTGTGTGTTCACGCGTGTGTGTGTGTGTTCACGTGTGTATGTGTGTTCACGTGTGTGTGTGTGTTCACGCGTGTGTGTGTGTGTTCACGCGTGTGTGTGTGTGTTCACGCGTGTGTGTGTGTGTTCACGCGTGTGTGTGTGTGTTCACGCGTGTGTGTGTGTGTTCACGCGTGTGTGTGTGTGTTCACGCGTGTGTGTGTTCACGCGTGTGTGTGTGTTCACGCGTGTGTGTGTTCACGCGTGTGTGTTCACGCGTGTGTGTGTGTTCACGTGTGTGTGTGTGTTCACGTGTGTGCGTGTTCACGTGTGTGCGTGTTCACGTGTGTGCGTGCGTGTGTGCGTGTGTGCGCGTGTGTTCGTGTGTGCGCGTGTGTTCACGTGTGTGTCTGTTCACGTGTGTGTGTTCACGTGTGTGTGTTCACGTGTGTGTGTCTGTTTACGTGTGTGTGTTCACGTGTGTGTGTGTGTTCACGTGTGTGTGTGTGTTCACGTGTGTGTTCACGTGTGTGTGTGTGTTCACGTGTGTGTGTGTGTGTGCGCGCGTGTGGGTGTGTGTCTTGTTGCTTTGTGGTGGTGAGCGGTGGCGCAGTGGTGAGCGCGCCGCACGGCGAACCCGGTGACCCGAGTTCGGTTCCCGCTCGGTCCTGGGCCTCTTCTAGGTCGACTCGGCCTCAAATTCGCCACTGGGGAGACAAAGGCGGCCGGGTGGTGGTGCTGGCCACCCACCCCCTCGTGTGCCGTGCCAGCCTTCATAGGTGCTGCTACTCGCTAACAGCACTTGCCCCCAAAAGTCTGTTAAGGCTACACGGGGACCTTTGTCTTTGTTGTTGTTTTAGTCGTCGTGGTATTTTGGTTCATTAGTGTAGTGACTTGCCAATGAGTGGCAACAGCAAGTGTCAACATTGGCGTCTGTGGAGGAGGCTTGTGACACTACTGGGCAGTGCCAGCGTCGGTGCACTTTGAACCCCTACAACGGAGGGCATGAGGAGCGACGCTCACAACAACGAGCGGAGCGCCCCGGCGGATAAAACGCAGCGAGTTGGCACAGTGGGAGGCACAGGTGGTGCATCGGCCACTCATCTCAGTCAGTCGACCCGTGGCTCCTGCAGGGTCTGTACCTTAGCCTCCTGTCGGAGACCTTTACACACTTCACATCGCCTCCAAGTGCACCTAGCCTGGCACAAGCGCTGCATCACCGTGGATTAGTGACGAACGGCTTCTACTCAGACGCTGTCGTCCCGACAGACCTGTTCTTCACCTGAGGACGGCTGCTTGCGTTGTGGCCGAAACGTCGTGAGAATTATTTAATAATGTTTTATTTTTATTATTTTATTATTTCCCTTCTACGTGACTTTACCGAAAGAACCAAGAAGATGAATCCCTGCAGTCACGAAAGCTTTAAATCGAAATTTCTACTCTTGTTGTCGTGTGTAAGTACGCATGCACGTACTGCACGTGTGCCCGTGTGTGTAGGTGTGTGTCACTGTGGGGAGCGGTGGGGTAGTGGTTAGCGCTACGCTGCGCTACAAACCCGGCAACCCGGGTTCGATTCCCACTTGCGGCCCAACACCGGTGACGATTATCTGAACCGGTCTTGGGCTTTCCCTAGGTCGACTCGGCCTCAAATGAGTACCTGGTGCGGTGCGTAGTAAACATCCTCAATGGGGAGACAAAGGCGGCCGGGCGTGGTGCTGGCCACCCACCCCCTCGTGTGCCACAGTGCCGGCCTTCGTAGGCGCTGCTCGCTAACAGCACTTGCCCCGACAGTCTGTTAAGGCTACACGGGGGTCTGTGTCTTTGTCATTGTTTGTGCGTTCGTGCGTGCGACCCTTTGTCTATCCACGACTGGATGAGGACCTCGCCCCGAGCGGCGGGGGGCTTCACCAAACTTCGCCGTGCCGGTCGGCGCGCGCTCGCGAGCAGCCGGTGACTCGCCGCGCCGGGGATTCGAACTCGGGTCGGCGGGGGTCGTGGAGTGTGCGGCGCGCTCAGCCCGGATCGTTGTCGTCGTCGTCACCGTCGGTGTTGACCCCCGGCCCCAGGGCACATCCTCTGACAAGGGGGGGGGGGGTGGGGGTCACTTCCTCTGGACTGCTGTTTTAAGAGGTCACCCCCTTCGCCCTCTGTAGAGATGCCCCAAATTCCAGACCCGGGGGTGCACAAGTTAAACCAACGTTGTCTTAGTGCAGTAGCAGGTGCTGCTGTTGGCGGGGGGGGGGGAGAGGGGTGCAGGGGAGGGGGTGCAGGGGAGGGGGGTGCAGGGTGGGGGGTGCAGGGTGGGGGGTGCAGGGTGGGGGGCACTTGGAAGCGACTTGAGACTCAAACATCTCGCACAGTTTGTCCGGCCAGCCGGGCGCGGCGCTTTGCCGTACCACCGGCCTTCGTGTGAGCTCGCTCGTGGCACTCGCCCCGATTGCCTGCAACAGGCCTGGAATGCAGGAGGTCAGGGGTTCGATCCCAGACCCCTGACGTTCTGCTGCTGCTGTATATTTGGAGTCTGCCTATCTCTCTCTCCGTGGTCGCGTGGATTTTTCTCCGAGTCCTGGGGGTTTCTCCTCCACGTTTAGAAACGACGTCACGGCGCGCTCGGAGTGTTTGGCTGCTGTCACTTTCCACGTGGCCAAGCCGCTTCGCTGGGCTGTCATTCGTGATGGCCAAGCCGCTTCTGAGAAAGAGCGGCATAGCTCAATGGGTCTTACCTGGCAAAATACAAAGAGTTTTTTTTTTTATATTTCCGACACTTTGTGTTGTTGTTGTAACGTTCTGACCCCGTGCCCCTACTGGACATCTGTGAAAAAGAGCTTTTCAGCTCTTCGGATTCCTCCTGCTGCAGTGTCAACACACAGATGCTGATTCTAACAGCGCTTGCAATAACAGTCTGAGGCTACACATGGGTGCCGTGTGTGCCGTGCGTGCCTGTGAGGTAGGTTGTGTGTGCGCGTGTTTCTAGAGAGCGGTGGCATGGTGCTTAGCGCACTGCCACCCGAGTTTGATTCCCGCTTACGACCTATCATTGGCAAATATTTGAATCGGTCTGTGTTTAGAGTGCTTGACCCGCTTTCAAAGCGGCACAAGTTCAACTCCCAGCTTGGGATTCAACTCGGCAGCGGGTGTAGAAGCACCCGGCTCCCGCCGTGGGAATGTGGAATTTTGAGCGCCATCGGGGACTGGCGCCATCGCAACGCGAGCTCTGGGGTGGCCAGAGACTCGGTGACCTTTAACCTTCCGGGGCGGGCGAGGTGGCCGTTGTGAACCACGGGCCCTCTTGCGAACGCGGCGCTCTGGAGGAGCCGAGGGATCGGTGGGGCCACACGGCGGGCGGGCGGGCGGCGCGGCCCAGCAGGTTGGCGGTACAGCAAGCGGGATCGGCGATTCGTTTGCCGGTAACGTTTTGAAGGGTGGGGTGCTGCCTCCCCCCGTGGTCGTGGGGTCTCCTCGGGCCCTCCGCTTGCCTCCCACGGAACGACGGCATTGGCAGAGGTCGCAAACGGGTTTTGATTCCTTACCCGTAACCGTACCCGGCCGCACCAGGGTCGCAAACGGGTACCCGTACCCGGCCGTACCCGTACCCTAACCGTACCCGGCCGGGTACGGGTAGGGTACGGGTATCGGGTACCCGATTGCGACCTCTGGGATGAAGCCATGTTGCAGGCGCGGGTGGGTTGATTCTAGGAACTTGAATTGTGAGAAGACGTTGGGAAATGAGTGACAAACGGTGACTCGCCAGTGACTCACGGCCTGCCTACCCGTACCCGTACCCGGCCGCACCAGGGTCGCAAACGGGTACCCGTACCCGTACCCGGCCGGGTACGGGTAGCCGGGTATCGGGTAGGGTACGGGTATCGGGTACCCGGTTGCGACCTCTGCGGGATTGGCAGAAGGTCGCGACGCCGCAGAGCCCAGCCCGGTGTCGGCTCTCCTCTACCGCAGGATCGCCGCCTTCACGCCCGCTAACTCATCCGGTCTCGCAGGCTAAGCAGGGTTCGTGGAGCCCGGTGACTACCGTACTTAGTTGGGTGGCCACCACCACCACCCTTCACCCACCCACCACCACTCACCACCACCCACCACCACCCACCTACCACCACCCACCCACCTACCCTCCACCACCACCACCCACCCACTCTCCACCACCACCCACCCACCCACTCTCCACCACCCACCTACCCTCCACCACCACCACCCACCACCCTCCACCACCACCACCCACCCACTCTCCACCACCACCACCACCACCACCACCCACCTACCCTCTACCACCACCACCCACCCACTCTCCACCACCACCCACCTACCCTCCACCACCACCACCCACCCAGTCTCCACCACCACCATCACACACCCACCCTTCATCACCACCACGGCTTGCCAGGTGCTGTAGTCATGTCGGTGCGAGGCGGTGGCCGTGCTGGGTGTGTCTCCCCCTGGGCGACGGTCGGCGTTCTCCGGCTTGTCCGCTTTCCTCCCCACACACACCACACACACCACACCCCACACACTACACACACACCACACACACACACCACACACACCACACCCCACACACCCCACACACACACCACACACACCACACACACCCCACACACTACACACACACCACACACACTACACACACCCCACACACACTACACACACACACCACACACACCACACCCCACACACCCCACACACCACACACAGCACACACACCCCACACACACTACACACACACCACACACACCCCACACACACTACACACACACCACACACACCACACCCCACACACCCCACACACCACACACAGCACACACAGCACACACACCCCACACACACTACACACACCACACACACACACGACACACACACACCACACACACACTACACACACACTACACACACCCCACACACACTCCACACACACCCCACACCCCACATGCCCCCACACACCCCAAACACACCCCACACACACTACACACACACCCCACACACACATCCCACACACCACACACACCACACATCCCACACACACACCACACACCCCAAACACCCCCCACACACACTCCCCACACACACACCACACACACCCCCCACATACACACACCACAGTTTTACAAAAAATAGGAAAAAAAGTTTTGTATGTAGTTTTACTATAATTTGTATGATTGCAGTATCGTGATTTAATGTACCTCGCGAGAGACGTTGGCCGGGGGACCTGTGTCACTTCCCGGCAATTCTATAAATACAACGATGCCCAACCCGGGCGTTATCAGGGGCAATGAAATTTCATACCCCCCCCCTCACCCCCCCCCTCGCCCCCCCCTCACCCCCTCGCCCCCCCCCCTCGCCCACTCGCCCCCCCCCCTCGTCCGCTCATACCCCCCTCGCCCGCCCGCACCCCCTCTGCTCGCCCGCCCGCACCCCCTCTGCTCGCCCGCCCGCCCGCACCCCCCTCCCATGCGGGCGCACTGTGGGCGGGCGCTAGGAAGCCGTCAGCCGCCTCGGCGTGGGCCACGGAGAGGACAGCGAGCGACCGCCAGGCTCCCGCTCACTCCCTAGCGCCGCCGCTCTCTCGCTGGAAGGAGCGAGCGTGCGGGCGGGTGAGCGGGCGAGCGAGCGCCGGCCGGGGCCGATCGACTGCGGCAGAAGTTTGGTGAATATGACCTCGGCTCCCGTCTCCCCCTGCTCATCATCGTGTCCGCAATCTCCTCCTCCTCCTCCTATGTCCTCCCCTCTTCTCCCCACACTCTCGCTCCGCTCGCTCTCCTATGTCGCTCGCGCTCACCCCCCTCCTCCTCCTCTGCCCCTCCACCTCGTCCACTCCTCGGGCACTCCTCCTCGTCACCTCGGGGACACCTCTGGCCAACTGACGAGTCCACCGCTGCCGAAACCTACTTCAAAGTCACACTTGGTCTCGTTTTGTGTTTGTGTGGTTTTGACAGGCAGGACAGTCTGTTTGGAGTTTGCCAGGAAACAGGCGCACATACACACACACATACACCCACACACAAAGATCCCCCGTGTAGCCTTAACAGGCTGTTGGGGCAAGTGCTCATAGCGGCACGGCGCACGAGGAGGTGGGCGACGAACACCACGCTCGGCCGCCTTTGTCTCCCCAGTGGCGATGTTTACGCATCGCACCAGGTTCAAATTTGAGGCCGGGTCGACCTAGGGGAGGCCCATGACCGGTTCAGATAATCATCACTGGTGTTGGCCGTGAGCGGGATTCGAACTGGGGTCGCCAGATTCGTAGCGCTAACCGCTTCACTACCGCTACACCACACACCCCGACACACACACACCGACACACACCGACACACACACACCGACACACACCGACACACACACCGATACATACACCGACACACACACAACCTGCAGGCACACAGACACACACAGAGGAACACACGCACGCACAAGCGGGCGGGGGGTGTGTGTGTGTGAGCTCGCAACAAATGTGGCCGGAGACATTTCCTTCGGATTTACATTTATTTTTCGTCGTTGTCAGCATAGCAAAAACAATGTTTGGAGAAGGGAGTTTTTGTCGAGCGAGCGGAAGACGCCGCGGTCGGGCGTCGCAGTGACTTGGAGATGTTGACTACCTCGCCTGGTGTACAGGAAGTCGTAGGTTCGATCTCGACTCTGATGCCTGCTGTATATGTGGAGTTTGCGTGTCTCTCTCATCATCATCATCACGGTGGCTGGGAAATGTTGACTACCTCGCCTGGTGTACAGGAGGCCGCGGGTTTGATCCCGACCCTGACGCCTGCTGCTGTATATTTGGAATTTGTGTGTCTCTCTCGCCTCGCGTGGATTTGTCTCCGGGTCCTCCGGGTTTTCCCCTCCATGTATAAGCAACATCACCACACGTTTAGAGTATTCGGCCGCTGCTATAAATTTCCACGCGACGACGATGATGATATAAACCACTTTCGTTGAGCTGTCATTTGTGATGGTGCACCCGGCGTGAGTCCAGGTCGCTTCCGCAAGAGAGCTGCCGTGGGTCAGTGGCCGAAGGCTACGGGTGTGGGAACCTTGTTTTTGATTGCTAGAATGTGTAGCTGTGTGTCGTGGTGGGGTGGTGAGGTGAGGTGGGGTGGGGCCACGTGGGTTTTGCGTTTGCGAGCGAGCGTTTGCGAGCGAGCGTTTGCGAGCGAGCGTTTGTGAGCGAGCGTTTGCGATGCGTTCCACATGTGCCACGGCGGAGGGGCGCATCTCCGCCCGGCACGGCTGTCTCAGGAATGCCTCCTCGCTTGAGCCTGCTGCCGCCCCCCCTCCGCACCCCCCCCCAGCCCCCCCCCAGCCCCCACCGGTCCGTGGCGGTGCCGCCCGTGAAACCCGCTCGGCCCTCGTACCTCCGATCGCCGCGGTTGGCTACGTACGGTGCGAGGTTCGGCGTGCACGCGTACGTGCGTCACGCGTACGTGCGTCACGCGTCCCGCGTACGTGCGACGTTGGCCTCCGCCTTGCGCGTGGCCGAGTGCCGTCCGCGTGGAATGCCAAGACGATGTTTTTAGTTTCCCAGCGAAGGCACCCCCACTGAGCTCTTCCGTGGCTCTTTTTCAGAAGCGAGTTGGCCACAAAGGAGGACAGAGAGGGACACGCAGACTCCACATATACAGCAGCAGGCGTCAGGGTCGGGATCGAACCCACAACCTCCTGTGTACCAGGCGAGGTAGTTAACATCTCCTAGCCACCGTGATGATGATGAGAGAGAGAGACACGCAAACTCCAAATATATAGCAGCAGGGGTCGGGATGGAGCTCATGATCTCCTGTGTACCAGGCGAGGTAGTCAACGTCTCATCGGATTCCTCCAGCGCACACGTAAAGCTTGTGCGTGCTGGTGTGGCGCTCGGCCGACGCTGGCACCGTCCGGTCGAACCCGCCGAGGGCGCCCCCTGGTCACGAGCCGGTGCCCTTCGCGTTCGCAAGTCGGCTTCTTCGAGTGGCCGCTGGGGGTGGTCGGCGCCGTTCGGCGTGCCGCTAGCGGAAGGGGGTCGCTTGCACCGCGACCCTTGGAAGCGGCAGCGGTTATCTCGGGAGATCAAAGCCGCTGACAGCACGCGGAGACGATAACAACAACAAACAACCACAACAACAACAATTGCCGTTCGCCACTGAGCGGCCGGTGACGTCGATGCGGGCGCTTGCGCCAGGCTAGGTGCGCCTTGAGGCCACGTGAAGCGTCGAAGGCTCGCCGGCCGGAGGTCGCGCATGGGACAGACACGGCTTGCTGTGGGTTGACCGACCGAGTTGACTGGGCCAATGCACCGCCCATGCTGCCCACTGTGTCAACTTGCTGCGGGGAGCACAGATGGTGCATCTGCCAGTGATCTCAAGCCAGTCAACCCAAGGCACCTGGGTCTCTCCCGTGGTCTAGATAACCGCAGCCTTCGGCTCGTCACGTGGCCTCGCAGTGCACCTAGCCTGGTACAAGCACTGCGGTGAGGTTACAGCCACTTGGTGGTAAATAGCTGCTGTTGTATACTTGTGTGTACATGCATCGGTATGCTTTAGTATACGTGTGTATATACATCCTAAACTGAACTATTTTTTATTTTACCAGGTGAGGCCCACAGAGCTGTGTAGCTATTTTTTAGAATCGACCTGGCCACGAATGATAGCTCAACGAAGTGGCTTATCACGTGGACATTTATAGCAGACAAATACTCGATGCGCGTGCTTCAAAATGTGGAGGGGAAAAAGCGGAGGGCCCGGTGAAAAATCCACGTGGCCACGGGGAGAGAGAGAGAGACTTCGAACTCCAAATGTACAGCAGGGGTCAGGGCCGGGATCGAACCCACGACCTCCTGCGTACCAGGCGAGGTAGTGAAACAGTTCCTAGCTGCAGTGGTACCCTCACATCTGTGTGCACGTGGATAATTGTGTGATGCAGTGGTGACCTGAATGTCAGAACCTGCCCTGGGCCTTCTCTAACGTGGGCCCAGCCTCACGATGAGTACTTTGACGTGGCGCTCGCTGCCCAAATGCAACTCCAAGTTCGCACTTGGTGTTGAGAAATCGGCAGGAATGTGTTCCCGCATTAATAATTATTTTTTTATTCCCCCGCTACTTTATTATCTTCTCTCTCTACGTTGCACTCCTATCGCGTTGTCTGTTTTGTTTGTTGTTGCAACTTTTTCTGATCCCGTGGCCCTGTTTGACATCTGTGAAAGAAAGAGCTTTATTGCTCATCGGATTTCTCTAAATACAGATCCTGACTTTGATCAGCTACTGGGGAGACAAAGGCGGCCTGGCGTGGTGCTGTCCACCCACCCCCTCGTGCGCCGTGCCGGCCTTCATAGGTGCTACTCGCTAACAGCGCTTGCGATGTGTGTGCGTGCGTGCGTGCGATTGGTGGGGCGGTAGTGTAGCGGTTAGCGCTACGCTGCACTCCAAACCCGGCAAGCCGAGTTCGATTCCCACTCACGGCCAACACCGGTGACGATTATCTGAACCGGTCCTGGGCCTCCCCTAGGTCGACTCAGCCTCAAAGAAGTACCTGGTGCGGAGTGTTAAACATCGCCACTGGGGAGACAAAGGCGGCCGGGCGTGGTGCTGGAGCCTTCATAGGTGTTGCTCGCTAACAGCACTTGCCCCAAAAGACTGTTAAGGCTATACGGGGGATCTCTGTACATGTGTGCGCTTAGGGTGTGTGCGCATACGTGCTTGTGCGTGCGTACATGCGTGCGCACGTGCGTGTGTGCGCGTGTGCACGTAGTGGTTCACACGTGGGGAAACCCCGAAGCGTGGCACCGCGGGGCGTGCCACCGAGACCTTCCTGTGCCGTGAGCCGGGACGGGCGGGCTCGGCCCTTTGCCGGGCAGCGTCGCGCCCTCCCCTCCCCGCTCCACTCCGGCACGCACTCGGGGTGGGGGGGCAGGGGGGGGGGCAGGGGGGGATTATTCCCCCCCCCCCCCCACTTGTGAGTAATCCTCCTCCTCCGCCATTCCGTTCCCGAACCTTAATCTCGTTTTCGGGAAGGGAGACGGCCTTCGGATGTGGATCGTTTAGCAGCGCGGCCGGGCCCACGGTGGGGGCCGGGCCCACGGTGGGGGCCGGGCCCACGGTGGGGGCCGGGCCCACGGTGGGGGCCGGGCCCACGGTGGGGGCCGGGCCCACGTGGCCGCCGCGGAGGGCTCGGGGTTGGGGGGGGGGGGGGTTCGAATCCGGCGGGCCGCCCCTGATTAATACCGCGGGCCCCTCCGTGGCATCATTGGCAAAAGCGGGGGGGGGGGGGGGCTCGCCGGTCGTGTGTTGCGTGTGTTGCGTGTGCCGGTCGCGTGTTGCGTGTGCCGGTCGCGTGTTGCGTGTGCCGGTCGTGTGTTGCGTGTGTTGCGTGTGCCGGTCGTGTGTTGCGTGTGCCGGTCGTGTGTTGCGCGTGTTGCGTGTGCCAGTCGCGTGTTGCGTGTGCCGGTCGTGTGTTGCGTGTGTTGCGTGTGCCGGTCGTGTGTTGCGTGTGTTGCGTGTGCCGGTCGCGTGTTGCGTGTGCCGGTCGTGTGTTGCGTTTGTTGCGTGTGCCGGTCGCGTGTTGCGTGTGCCGGTCGCGTGTTGCGTGTGCCGGTCGTGTGTTGCGTGTGTTGCGTGTGCCGGTCGTGTGTTGCGTGTGTTGCGTGTGCCGGTTGTGTGTTGCGTGTGTTGCGTGTGCCGGTCGTGTGTTGCGTGTGTTGCGTGTGCCGGTCGTGTGTTGCGTGTGTTGCGTGTGCCGGTCGCGTGTTGCGTGTGCCGGTCGTGTGTTGCGTTTGTTGCGTGTGCCGGTCGCGTGTTGCGTGTGCCGGTCGCGTGTTGCGTGTGCCGGTCGTGTGTTGCATTTGTTGCGTGTGCCGGTCGCGTGTTGCGTGTGCCGGTCGCGTGTTGCGTGTGTTGCGTGTGCCGGTCGTGTGTTGCGTGTGCCTACGCGAGGGATCCAAATGTTTGCCAGATTTTAAAATGACACCGCAAACGACTCCGCGAGTGTTGTGGGGAGCAGTAGTGTAGCGGTTAGCGCTACGCTGCGCTATGAACCTGGCGACCCGGGTTCGATTCCCGCTCACGGCCAACACCAGTGACGATTATCTAAACCGGTCCTGGGCCTCCCCTAGGTCGACTCAGCCTCAAATGAGTACCCGGTGCGGTGTGTAAACATCGCCGCTAGAAAGACAAAGGCGGTCGGGCGTGGTGCTGGCCACCCACCCCCTCGTGTACCGTTCTGGCCTTCATAGGTGCTCGCTAACAGCACTTGCCCCTACAGTCTGTTAAGGCTATACAGGGGATCTTTGTGTGTGTGCGTATGTGTGTGTGCGTGTGTGTGTGTGCGTGTGTGTGTGCGTGTGTGTGTGCGTGCGTGTGTGTGTGCGTGTGTGAGTGCGTGCGTGCGTGTGTGCCGATGATCTGGTAATTGCTGCTCACTCAGAGGAGGAGTTGGAGGTGCTGCTGCTGAGACTGGAGCTTGCCACTAAGAGGTGGGACCTTACCATCAGCCCCACCAAAACTAAGCACCTGCCTGGGTATTTTGTACCATTGGACACTCCACCCCCACAACTCCCAATTGGTCATAGGGTAGTTGTGGAGAGAGTGGAGAGTTTCCCATACCTGGGCAGTGTGCTTATGACCGGCTCCAGTTTGTGTGGAAGCTACCTGGTCTGTCGCTCCGCACGAAGCTTCAGGTCTTCTCGGCCAGTCATTCCCTCCCTTCTCTTCGCTTGCGAAATGCGGACCCCCCGAATAGAACATCTTTGCCGGTTAGAAACATTTAGGCTGGCCTGCCTATGATCCATCTTGGGTTTAACCAGGCTCGATTGTGTGAGGAGCTCACAAATCCTTGAAAGATGTGGACAAAGTACCATTGATGAGCACCTTCGGCAGACAAGGCTGCATTGGCTGGGTCATGTAGCCCGCATACCCAGCCCCCGCATGCCTAAACAGCTTTTGTCCAGCCAGATCGAAGGGGCTAAAAGGGCGCGTTGCACGGGCTAGAAAAGAGATGGAGTGATGTGGTACAGGAGGACGTGGAGCTGAGTGGACTAGCGGAGGACTGGTACCAGCGGTGTCAAGATCGGCCTCTGTGGAGGAGGCTCGTGAAGGACGCTACTGGGCAGTTTGAGGCAGCCGCCCTCCAACAATAACGGAGGGGGGAGGAGCGATGCTCACAACAATTAGCGGAGCACCGGGTGGCTAAAGCACAGCAAGTTGGCACAGCAGGGGGCACAGGTGGTGCATCAGCCGGTCAGTCGACCCGTGGCACCTGGATTTGCCCCGTGACCTCCTGCCAGCGGGCTTTCGACACTTCACGTGGCCTCAACGTGCACATGGCCTGGCACAAGCGTCGTGGTGACGTCACCGCCACTTAGTGGCGATTGGCGGTTGTTGTTGTGTGCGGTAGTGTAGCGGTTAGTGCTCTGCGCTACAAACCCGGCGACTCGGGTTCGATTCCTGCTCACGGCCAACACCAGTGACGATTATCTGAACCGGTCCCGGGCCTCCCCTAGGTCGACTCAAATGAGTACCCGGTGCGTTGTGTATACATCTCCACTGGGGAGACAAAGGCGGTCGGGCGTGGTGCCGGCCACCATCGGCGCTGGTCGCTAGCAGCACTTGTACGAGCAGGTCGTCTCTATGGCTACACGGTGCGTCCCTGTCACGCGCGTGTTGGTGTGAGCTCGTCTGTGCTCTCAGCCCGTGCTAAACAAAGACGCGCATTCTGATCCATGACCTTGACATCAACTGCACAACTACTCGCGATCTCTCCCTCGCTCCCTTACTGTGCCGCTCACCCACCCACTCGCTCTCCCCAACGCTCGCCCGGGCAACACACGTACAGCACGGTTCACGCGTCACTCCACTGCTGGATGAGGGAGCCTCCTCGCTGAAGCGGCGGAGGCTTCTGGCTAAACCGTCAAACAAAGGCGGCGGTGTCATCATCGCGTCGCGCGGCGCTTTCAGGCGCGCTTCCGCGGCCGTCTGGAACGCTCTTCCCTTCCGATATTAGGAAGCCAACGGAGCTACGCACTTTTAAACAATCGTCTCGATTGACAAACTCACTTCTTTACAACTACTTTGTGTGTTTTTTTGTTATCCTTTCCCCCCCGCCCCCCGACACCTCCGATGAGCACGGCTGGCTATGTACGGTGCGAAAGAAGTTCAACGTCCACGCGTACACGAAGCGTGAACAGTGGCGAGGCCGTGCTGTGTGCGGTTGCGGCGGCTCGGGCCGAGCGCATTGTCGGTGACATCTGCAGGGAGCGGCTTTAAATAGCTCTGTTTACCGGCAGCCTTCCTACGTGCGGCCACGACCCAGCACCGTCATCAGCAATCACACACCACCCACACAGCACACGCAGCGCACACGTGACAACCACACACACACCACGTGATTGTCACACACACAGCACACACAGCACACACGTGACAACCACACACAGCACACACGTGACAACCACACACACAGCACACACGTGACAACCACACACACAGCACACACGTGACAACCACACACATCACACACGTGACAACCACACACAGCACACACGTGACAACCACACACACAGCACACACGTGACAACCACACACAGCACACACACAGCACACACACATCACACACACAGCACACACGTGACAACCACACACACCACACTCCACCAGACCCTTGCTCGCTCGGAGACAGCTGGTGAGACTGACCCTGTGCCGCTCAGGGACAGCTGCCGCTGGGGGTGCCCCCTAGGCGAGACGGCACAACAATCACCCCCTCCCCTCTCCTCGCAGACCGATGCCCGCTCGCAGGCCACGTTGCCGAGTCGCCTCCTCGTGCCGCACAGGGACAGCTGCCGCTTGGGGGGGTCCCCCCCCCCCAGCCCCCTTCCCTACCGCGTAGAGTCGCGGCGCAGGCCGCTCCTGAAAGGCCGCCCCAGACAGAGTGAGGCAGGAGGAGGAGGCGGCCGTCACGAAACGCAGCTCGTTCTCCGCGTCAGCGCGTTGCGACCTCCCCGGGGTCCTCTCATTCGGACTGCCGTGACCTTGGCCGGTTCCGTTCTTGGGCAGGACGGTGGCGGCGGCGGTGACGTTGTGGTGCAGCGGCAGCGACGTAGCTTGTGTTGGCATGGCCACAGTCGCTCTGCCGGGGCTTGTTTTTAGCGTATCTGCTATGGGCCTCTGTGAATCTCTGTGTATCTATGTGAGTCTGTGTGTCTCTGTGTGTCTGTGTGAGTCTGTGTGTCTCTGTGTGTCTGTGTGAGTCTGTGTGTCTCTGTGTGTCTATGTGAGTCTGTGTGTCTATGTGTGTCTGTGTGAGTCTGTGTGTCTCTGTGTGTCTATGTGAGTCTGTGTGTCTATGTGTGTCTATGTGAGTCTGTGTGTCTCTGTGTGTCTGTGTGAGTCTGTGTGTCTCTGTGTGTCTATGTGAGTCTGTGTGTCTATGTGTGTCTGTGTGAGTCTGTGAATCTCTGTGTGTCTATGTGAGTCGGTGTGTCTCTGTGTGTCTATGTGAGTCTGTGTGTCTATGTGTGTCTATGTGAGTCGGTGGGTTCACTGTGCGATCCGTAGCTTGGGTAGGCATGGCCACAGTCGCACTGCTGGGGCTTGATTCTAACGTATCTCTAATTGACTGTCACATTGATATATTTACACGATCTGACCCAAAAAAAACCTCTATGCATAAAAACACATTTTGCAGGGTGTCCCATAAGTCTGGAATCATAGGAAAACCACAGCTCTGTGTTATTGGTCTCTATGCAGTCCGTTACATTCGCAGCGACCTCCCTCTGACTCCGATTTCCTACGAGTAGAATTATCTGGACTCGTTCTTCCTTCCTCCCAGACATCTTGGGCCTGCAGAAACAATAGAAATACGAAATCGTTATTTCCCCCTACGATTCCAGACTTATGTGCCACCCTGTATATAGTTTTATCCTGGGATGGTGACAGCAGCAGCAACAGCAGCGGCGTGATCTCAGGAGGGGATCATTGTTTCTCGAGTCGGCGGCGGTGACGAGGAGGAGACAGCGTCGAGGTCTCGCTTGGCGATGGATGTTGGGTCTCTGGTTTGTCGTCGGCAACACGAGGACTCGTCCAACTCCCGTGCGGTTTGCCGCGGCGTCTCCTGCGGATCCGTGGCGCCGGGGCGGTCGGCACAGCGAGCCGGGGGATCAGTGTCGGGTCTCGGAGTTCCGGTCACGATTCCCGTCGCGTTGTTTAACCACGCGACCCGGCAAGTGGTCGCCGCGCACGAGCCGGCGGGTGAGGCCGGAGAGCGCGGTGACTCTGCCACGGATAGAGGGAGGCGGTGTCACGGCGCGCCAGCGGAGTCGACCCGGCCGGTTTTGGCAGCAGGGGGCGGCTCTTGGTTTGGTGTTTTCACGGAGCTCGCCAACGAGCCGTGCGGCCTGTGGCTAAGGAGCCGCTGCGTGCATCCTCCGTGTGTCCTGAGCGCAGGGGGGGGTCTCGTGGCGCGGGGGGCCATGTCCCTGGTGGTGACGCAGGCGGGCCGGGGCGGAGGAGGAGCCGTCTCTAGGAGCCGCTCGTTCGCCGGGTTCAGCGCCGCTCACGAGCGCAGTCGCCGGTACCGACTCGCTCACCGCTCACTCGCTAGCTCACCACTCGCTCACTCACCACTCACTCACCACTCGCTCACTCGCCGCTCACCACTCACTCACCACTCGCTCACTCGCCGCTCACTCACCACTCGCTCACCGCTCACTCGCCGCTCACTCACCTCTCACTCGCTAGCTCACCACTCGCTCACTCGCCGCTCACTCACCACTCGCTCACCGCTCACTCGCCGCTCACTCGCCGCTCACTCGCCGCTCACCACTCGCTCACTCGCCGCTCACCACTCGCTCACTCACCACTCACTCACCACTCGCTCACTCGCCGCTCACCACTCACTCACCACTCGCTCACTCGCCGCTCACTCACCACTCGCTCACCGCTCACCTCGCTGCTCACTCGCCGCTCACTCGCTAGCTCACCACTCGCTCACTCGCCGCTCACTCGCCTCTCACTCGCCGCTCACCACTCGCTCACTCGCCGCTCACCACTCACTCACCACTCGCTCACTCGCCGCTCACTCACCACTCGCTCACCGCTCACTCGCCGCTCACTCGCCTCTCACTCGCCGCTCACCACTCGCTCACTCGCCGCTCACTCACCACTCGCTCACCGCTCACTCACTACTCACTCACCACTCACTCACCACTCACTCACCACTCACTCACCACTCACTCGCCGACTCACTAACCACTCACTCACTAACCATTCACTTAACTGTGCGTAGAGGTACACACAAAGACAAAGATCCCCCGTGTAGCCTGTACCAGACTGTAGGGGCAAGTGCCGTTAGCGAGCACCTATGAAGGCCGGCACGGCACACGAGGGGGTGGGTGGCCAGCACCACGCCCGGCCGCCTTCGTCTCCCCAGTGGCGATGTAAACACAACGCACCGGGTACTCATTTGAGGCCGAGTAGACCTAGGGGCGAGGCCCAAAACCGGTCCAGATACTCGCCACCGACGGTTGGCCGTGAGCAGGAATCGAACCGCTGCGCGAAACGTAAATAACCGCACCGCCTCGCCAGTTAGTCTATTAGCCAGTTAGTCTATTAGCCAGTTAGTCTATTAGCCAGTTAGTCTATTAGCCAGTTAGTCTATTAGCCAGTTAGTCTATTAGCCAGTTAGTCTATTAGCTCGTTAGCTCGTTAGCTATCATTAACAGCTGGCGGCTCCGACTCGCAGCCCTCCCTGCGTTGCCTTGGCACTCACACACCGCCCCTGCACCCCCTCCACCACCCCCTCTACCCCCCCCTTCCACTCCCTCCACCCCCCCTTGCACCCCTTCCCACGTCCTCCACCCCCTCCACCTGCTGCCGTGTGTCCCATGTGCTGTCACGTGCGTGCGCGTGTGTGCGTGTGTGTGTGCGTGTGCGTGCGTGTGTGCGTGCGTGCGCGTGTGTGTGCGTGTGTGCGTGTGTGCGTGCGTGTGTGCGTGTGTGCGTGCGTGCGCGTGTGTGCGTGCACGTGTATGCGCGTGTGTGTGCGTGCACGTGTGTGCGCGTGTGTGTGTGTGTGTGTACGTGTGCGTTTGTGTGTGTGCGTGTGTGTGCATATGCGTGTGTGCATGTGTGCGTGTGCCCGCGTTGTGTATTTTGTATCTGCGAGTGCGATCTCTGGCCACGGCTCGCATCGAGTGGCGGTTATCCGATCCGGTCCTGGGCCCGCCCTTAGGTCGACTCAGCCTTCACAGAGTCCTTGGAGTGTTGCGTAAATAAACATGGCCGCTGGGGAGACAAAGGCGGCCGGGCGTGGTGCTGGCCACCCACCCCCTCGTGTGCCGTGCCGGCCTTCTGAGGCGCTGCTGCTCGCCAACAGCAGCAGACACGAGCCCGGTGAACCCGGTGAACCCCGGCGACACGGGCTCGATTCCCGCTCACGCCCACCAACACCGGTGACGATGATCTGAATCGGTCCCGGGCATCCCCCAAGTCGACTCGGCCTCAAATGAGTACCTGGTGCGGTGTGTAAACACGGGCATCGCCACCGTCACCACCACCGTCGCCCCCCCCCCTTGCCCCCCCCCTTGCCCCCCCCTTGCCCCCCCCTTGCCCCCCCCCCTTGCCCCCCCCCCTTGCCCCCCCCCTTGCCCCCCCCTTGCCCCCCCCTTGCCCCCCCCTTGCCCCCCCCTTGCCCCCCCCCCCCGCCCCCCGTAGGTCGCGTGCCACTCCCCGGCGCTCCCCGACGCGCTCTGCCAGGATGTTTGCCGGCTCCAGCAAGTCGCCGGGTGGTGGCGGTGGTGGTGGCGGCGGCGGCGGTGGTGGTGGCGGCTCCTCCCCACGGCTGCCGCAGCCGCAGCGACTGGACGAGGTTTACGGGGCCCTCAAGAAGGGGCTCGGGTGAGGCCTGGGGGGGTGGGGGGGGGGACACGCCGGGGGGTGGGGGGGGCCCTGGGGGGGTGGGGGGGGGGCACGCCGGGGGGGGGGCCACTGCGGGGGTGTTCCATCTCTGATTACACGCAGACAGTTTACACACATACAGATCACACACACACAGATTACACACACACACACAGATTACACACACACACAGATGTGTGTGTGGTGTGTATGTGGTGTGTGTGTGTGGTGTGTGTGGTGTGTGTGTGTGGTGTGTGTGTGTGGTGTGTGTGTGGTGTGTGTGATGTGTGTGTGGTGTGTGTGTGATGTGTGTGTGGTGTGTGTGTGGTGTCTGTGTGTGGTGTGTGTGTGATGTGTGTGTGGTGTGTGTGTGGTGTGTGTGTGATGTGTGTGTGGTGTGTGTGTGGTGTCTGTGTGTGGTGTGTATGTGGTGTGTGTGTGTGGTGTGTGTGTGTGTGGTGTGTGTGTGGTGTGTGTGTGTGTGTGATGTGTGTGTGGTGTGTGTGTGGTGTCTGTGTGTGGTGTGTGTGTGTGATGTGTGTGTGATGTGTGTGTGGTGTGTGTGTGTTAGTGAGTTCCTGCAGGCTCATCATACCGAACTGGAATCGATGACCATCCAGCAGAAGGAAATGAAACGCAACTCACGGCTGGTGAGTGGTGGTGGTGATGCTGACGGTGATTGTGATGATGATGATGAACACGGTGGTGGTGATTGTGGTGACGATGATGACCACGTGGGTGGTGGTATTACCGTGTTCTCTAGTCTATACGATGCGCCATTGTTCCCTCGTATTTAAAACAATGGGGGAGCGTTTTAACAGTCTGGTAGCAGTGTGTGTGTGTGAGACCAGATTTGTGTAACTTTACTGATGGCAGGAAAATTATTGGTTAATCCGGAGAAGGCGGTAGTCGTCGTGATGATGAAGATGCTACTGCTGAAAATGCTGATGCTGCTGCTGATGATGCTACTGCTGCTGCTGATGATGATGCTGCTGCTGATGATGCTGATGCTGCTGATGATGCTGAAAATGCTGATGCTGCTGCTGATGATGCTACTGCTGCTGCTGCTGATGATGATGATGCTGCTGCTGCTGCTGCTGCTGCTGCTGATGATGATGCTGAAAATGCTGATGTTGCTGCTGATGATGATGCTGCTGCTGCTGATGCTGAAAATGCTGATGTTGCTGCTGATGATGATGCTGCTGCTGCTGATGATGATGCTGATGCTGCTGCTGATGATGCTGCTAATGGTGCCCTATCGTGCACCTCGTCCCACCTCATAATTTCTCTTCTGTGCCCACCTCTGTCCGCACACCTCTTCCCCCCTCTTTCCCACACCTCCTCTCTCCATTATCTCTACTACCCACGTCTCTCTCCCGTCCCCTCCTCTGCCCTCGTCGTCACCTCCTCGTCGTCGTCACCTCGTCAGGGCTTCGTGTACGACCTGGACAAGGTGAGATGAGTGTTGTGTACCCAGCACAAACACACACACAGACTACACACACTACACACACGACATACACACACACTACACTCACACACACACTACACACACACACTACACACACACACTACACACACACACTACACACACACACTACACACACACACTACATACACACTACATACACACAGACACACTACACACTACATACACTACACACACACACTACACACACAGACTATACCCTACAGACCACACAGACTCCACACACACATACACACAGATTACACAAACACACATCACACACAGACACACACTACACACACACACCACACACAGACTACACACACAGACTACACACACAGACTACACACACACACTACACACACTACACACAAACACACATCACACACAGACACACACTACACACACTACACACAAACACACATCACACACAGACACACACTACACACACACACCACACACAGACTACACACACAGACTACACACACACACTACACACACTACACACACTACACACAAACACACATCACACACAGACACACACTACACACACTACACACAAACACACATCACACACAGACACACACTACACACACACTACACACACACACCACACACAGACTACACACACAGACTACACACACAGACTACACACACACACTACACACACTACACACAAACACACATCACACACAGACACACACTACTGACACAGCCGTGTGAGCCCCGCGGTGTGCTATTGGGGACTGATCGCAGACTCTGCATCAGCGAGCACTGGCTCCTGTACCGTGCTGACGAGTCCCAATGAGGACTAAGCCGGTCCACAGTTGTCTGCGCTGCCACTGCTGTCAGACGATCGTCATCGTCGTCATCGTCGTCATCGCCATCGTCATCGCCATTGTCATCCCGTCTCCTTTGTGATTCCTCTCCAGCAAATCAAGTCGACGGAGCGATTCATCCGGAGACTCGAGTTCCACGTCAGCAAGGTGACGCTGGAGCGAGCGTGTGTGTGTGTGTGCGAACGTGTGTGTGTGTGCCTGCGTGCGTTTCGTGTGTGTGTGTGTGCGTGTGTGTGTGTGCGTTTCGTGCGTGTGCTTGTGCGTGCGTGTGTGTGTGTGCGTGCGTTTCGTGTGTGTGTGTGTGCGTGCGTGTGCCTGCGTGCGTGCGTGTGTGTGCGTGTGTGTGTGTTTCGTGTGTGTGTGTGTGCGTACGTGCGCTATCGGTTTTGCGTCTGGGGGAGCGGCGGTGCAGCGGTCGGCGTACCGCGCTGCTAACCCCACGTCAAAAGGTGTTTAATAGTTTTTTTACTAAAACTATTGAAGACCTTTTAGAAATATATTTTAGCAGGTAAGGCCCCGCTGAGCTACGTAGCTCTTTTTCAGAAGCGACTTGGCCATCACAAATGATAGCTCAACGAAGTTGGCTTATCATCATCATCATCATCAGGACCCACGACCTCCTGCGTACCAGGCGAGGTAGTCAACATCTCCTGGCCACCGTGGTGGGCCCGTGTGTGTGCAGGTGGAGGAGCTGTACGAGACGTACGGGATCCAGCGCAGGCTGCGGGACGGCGCGCGCCGCATGATGGCCGCGTACGAGACGTCGCCGGGCAGCAGGGAGGCGCGGGACACTCTGCAGGAGGTCACCCGGGGTCACCGCGAGTACACGGAGGTGCGGGCGCAGACGCGGACACGCGGGGATGCGGGGACGCAGAGACACGCGGGGACGCACGGACGCTGTGATGCGCGGAGATGGAAAAACACGTGGACACAAGGAGATTGACACAATGGTCATAGACACAGGGGCACGTGGACACGCAAACGCTCGCACACACGGACACGCAAACACGCCACGCTTGCCTCCGCTGTGAGCCACGTGATCACGTGATCCGGTGATTCTGCTGCTGCGTTGGCAGTGGTGCAGAAGCCGGTCAACAGAACAACTTGACCGCGTCCGGCAGCGCCCCACACCGTGATTTGTGATTTTTCTGTTAAAAATTTGCACGAGCAATTTTGCACAGCACGCGGCTGATTCACGTGCTATGAATCCGCACCTTCGATTAGCACCACAGTGGCTAGGAGATGTTAACTACCTCGCCTGGTACGCAGGATGTCGTGGGTTCAGTCCCGACCCTGACGCCTGCTGCTGCTGTATATTTGGAGTTTGCGTCTCTCTCTCTCCCCGTGATCGTCTGATCTTGCGGTTTTTCCCTTCACATTTCGAAGCGACGTCACGCGTTTCTAAGTTTCCACAACATGATGATAAGCCACTTTCGTTGAGCTATCATTTGCGATTACCAGGTGGCTTCTGAGAAAGAGCTACGCTGCTCAGTGGGGTCTTGCCTGGTAAAATAAAAAAACTAGTTTCAGTCTAATATCACGGTTGGCTACGTACGGTGCAAAAGAAGTTCAGCGTACGTACACACAAAAACACGTGCCATTGCTCGAGATGTCGCCCATCTTACAGTCTACCGGTCCTGCTGACAAAGACAAAGACACCCCATATAGCCTTAGACTGTCGGGGCAAGTGCTGTTAGCGAGTAGCACGTATGAAGGCCGGCACGGCACACGAGGGGGTGGCTGGCCAACACCACGCCCGACCGCCTTTGTCTCCCCGGTGGCGATGATTTTACACACCGCAGCAGGTACTCATTTGAGGCTGAGTCGACCTAGGGGAGGCCCAGGACCGGTTAAAATAGTCGTCACCCGGTGGTATTGGCTGTAAGTGGGAATCGGTCGGCGGGTTCGTAGTGTAGCGTGCTAACCGCTACACCGCCGCTCCCCCCCCCCCCCACACGGACACACACACACACGGACACACACACACATGGACACACACACACACGGTGCTGTGTTGACACGCAGCGTGTCGACTTGTGAGCTGATTGAACGCAGGTCGCCGGGTTCGTGACGCCGCTCCCGATCCGTTGCGCTCCCGCTCCCCTCCCCAGATGCGACTCGTCGAGTTGTGTATTTATAGAACGTGTTTGTGTCTCTGCACGCCCACGTGCGCACACACACACTCACACACACACGTATATACACACACGCTAATGTGCACACACGCACTCACACAAACACGCACACATGCGCACACACACGCACGCACGCTCACCTGCACACACGCGTATACACACGCGTATACACACACGCTAATGTGCACACACACTCACACGCATACACGCGCACTCACACATACGCACTCACACATACGCACTTGCACGCGCATGCACTCACACGCACGCACGCTCACCTGTACACACGCACACGCGCATATATACACACACATGCTAATGTGCACACACACGCATTCACACACACACATACACGCACACTCACACGTACGCACTCACACACACACGCACTCACACACATTCACTCACACACACCCACACGCACTCGCACACACTCACTCACACACACCCACACGCACTCGCACACACTCACGCACACGCAGAGCCTGTGCGTGATTGAGAACGACATGGAGAGCCTCCTGGGGGAATTTCACATGCGCATGAAGGGTGAGTTCCACACGCAGCTCCCCCCCCCCCCACTGCTCCTCGCCGGCCCCGTGCCTCTCTCCGACAGGGTGCGTCGCGGCCGTGTCGGAGGCGGTGACGTCCCGGGTTCGAGGCCTGGCTTTAGAGCAGAGGTCGCAAACGGGTTTTGATTCCCTACGCCTACGCCTACCCGTACCCGTACCCGTACCCGGCCCGAAATGAGTGACAAACGGCTACTCACCAGTGACTCACGGCCTACCCGTACCCGGCCGCACCAGGGTCGCAAACGGCTACCCGTACCTGTACCCGGCCGGGTATGGGTAGCCGGGTATCGGATAGGGTACGGGTATCGTGTAGGGCACGGGTTTTGTGTAGGGCACGGGTATCATGTAGGGTACGGGTATCGGGTACGGTACGGGTATCGGGTAGGGTACGGGTATCGGGTACCCAGTTGCGACGTCTGCTTTAGAGTCGGGGAGGGGGGGCGAGCAGATTAGACCGAATCTGCTTTGTTAGTCACCGGCGACGAGATGTTATTCAGGGGCCACCTGGCCCCAGCCACCAATCGCGGTGACTGACATCGTCATGGTCATCCTCGTCGTGTTGTCAGCAGCAGAGAGATCACGTGACTTGTCAGTGTGGAGCGGGGTGAGGAGGGTAGGGGCGGCAGAGAGGTCACGTGACTTGTCAGTGTGGAGCGGGGTGAGGAGGGTAGGGGCGGCAGAGAGATCACGTGACTTGTCAGTGTGGAGCGGGGTGAGGAGGGTAGGGGCGGCAGAGAGGTCACGTGACTTGTCAGTGTGGAGCGGGGTGAGGAGGGTAGGGGCGGCAGAGAGATCACGTGACTTGTCAGTGTGGAGCGGGGTGAGGAGGGTAGGGGCGGCAGAGAGGTCACGTGACTTGTCAGTGTGGAGCGGGGTGAGGAGGGTAGGGGCGGCAGAGAGATCACGTGACTTGTCAGTGTGGAGCGGGGTGAGGAGGGTAGGGGCGGCAGAGAGATCACGTGACTTGTCAGTGTGGAGCGGGGTGAGGAGGGTAGGGGCGGCAGAGAGGTCACGTGACTTGTCAGTGTGGAGCGGGGTGAGGAGGGTAGGGGCGGCAGAGAGATCACGTGACTTGTCAGTGTGGAGCGGGGTGAGGAGGGTAGGGGCGGCAGAGAGGTCACGTGACTTGTCAGTGTGGAGCGGGGTGAGGAGGGTAGGGGCGGCAGAGAGATCACGTGACTTGTCAGTGTGGAGCGGGGTGAGGAGGGTAGGGGCGGCAGAGAGATCACGTGACTTGTCAGTGTGGAGCGGGGTGAGGAGGGTAGGGGCGGCAGAGAGATCACGTGACTTGTCAGTGTGGAGCGGGGTGAGGAGGGTAGGGGCGGCAGAGAGATCACGTGACTTGTCAGTGAGGAGCGGGGTGAGGAGGGTAGGGGCGGCAGAGAGATCACGTGACTTGTCAGTGAGGAGCGGGGTGAGGAGGGTAGGGGCGGCAGAGAGATCACGTGACTTGTCAGTGAGGAGCGGGGTGAGGAGGGTAGGGGCGGCAGAGAGATCACGTGACTTGTCAGTGAGGAGCGGGGTGAGGAGGGTAGGGGCGGCAGAGAGATCACGTGACTTGTCAGTGAGGAGCGGGGTGAGGAGGGTAGGGGCGGCAGAGAGATCACGTGACTTGTCAGTGAGGAGCGGGGTGAGGAGGGTAGGGGCGGCAGAGAGATCACGTGACTTGTCAGTGAGGAGCGGGGTGAGGAGGGTAGGGGCGGCAGAGAGATCACGTGACTTGTCAGTGAGGAGCGGGGTGAGGAGGGTAGGGGCGGCAGAGAGATCACGTGACTTGTCAGTGAGGAGCGGGGTGAGGAGGGTAGGGGCGGCAGAGAGATCACGTGACTTGTCAGTGAGGAGCGGGGTGAGGAGGGTAGGGGCGGCAGAGAGATCACGTGACTTGTCAGTGAGGAGCGGGGTGAGGAGGGTAGGGGCGGCAGAGAGATCACGTGACTTGTCAGTGAGGAGCGGGGTGAGGAGGGTAGGGGCGGCAGAGAGATCACGTGACTTGTCAGTGAGGAGCGGGGTGAGGAGGGTAGGGGAGGCAGAGAGATCACGTGACTTGTCAGTGAGGAGCGGGGTGAGGAGGGTAGGGGCGGCAGAGAGATCACGTGACTTGTCAGTGAGGAGCGGGGTGAGGAGGGTAGGGGCGGCAGAGAGATCACGTGACTTGTCAGTGAGGAGCGGGGTGAGGAGGGTAGGGGCGGCAGAGAGATCACGTGACTTGTCAGTGAGGAGCGGGGTGAGGAGGGTAGGGGCGGCAGAGAGATCACGTGACTTGTCAGTGAGGAGCGGGGTGAGGAGGGTAGGGGCGGCAGAGAGATCACGTGACTTGTCAGTGAGGAGCGGGGTGAGGAGGGTAGGGGCGGCAGAGAGATCACGTGACTTGTCAGTGAGGAGCGGGGTGAGGAGGGTAGGGGCGGCAGAGAGATCACGTGACTTGTCAGTGAGGAGCGGGGTGAGGAGGGTAGGGGCGGCAGAGAGATCACGTGACTTGTCAGTGAGGAGCGGGGTGAGGAGGGTAGGGGCGGCAGAGAGATCACGTGACTTGTCAGTGAGGAGCGGGGTGAGGAGGGTAGGGGCGGCAGAGAGATCACGTGACTTGTCAGTGAGGAGCGGGGTGAGGAGGGTAGGGGCGGCAGAGAGATCACGTGACTTGTCAGTGAGGAGCGGGGTGAGGAGGGTAGGGGCGGCAGAGAGATCACGTGACTTGTCAGTGAGGAGCGGGGTGAGGAGGGTAGGGGCGGCAGAGAGATCACGTGACTTGTCAGTGAGGAGCGGGGTGAGGAGGGTAGGGGCGGCAGAGAGATCACGTGACTTGTCAGTGAGGAGCGGGGTGAGGAGGGTAGGGGCGGCAGAGAGATCACGTGACTTGTCAGTGAGGAGCGGGGTGAGGAGGGTAGGGGCGGCAGAGAGATCACGTGACTTGTCAGTGAGGAGCGGGGTGAGGAGGGTAGGGGCGGCAGAGAGGTCACGTGACTTGTCAGTGAGGAGCGGGGTGAGGAGGGTAGGGGCGGCAGAGAGATCACGTGACTTGTCAGTGAGGAGCGGGGTGAGGAGGGTAGGGGCGGCAGAGAGATCACGTGACTTGTCAGTGAGGAGCGGGGTGAGGAGGGTAGGGGCGGCAGAGAGATCACGTGACTTGTCAGTGAGGAGCGGGGTGAGGAGGGTAGGGGCGGCAGAGAGATCACGTGACTTGTCAGTGAGGAGCGGGGTGAGGAGGGTAGGGGCGGCAGAGAGATCACGTGACTTGTCAGTGAGGAGCGGGGTGAGGAGGGTAGGGGCGGCAGAGAGGTCACGTGACTTGTCAGTGAGGAGCGGGGTGAGGAGGGTAGGGGCGGCAGAGAGGTCACGTGACTTGTCAGTGAGGAGCGGGGTGAGGAGGGTAGGGGCGGCAGAGAGATCACGTGACTTGTCAGTGAGGAGCGGGGTGAGGAGGGTAGGGGCGGCAGAGAGATCACGTGACTTGTCAGTGAGGAGCGGGGTGAGGAGGGTAGGGGCGGCAGAGAGATCACGTGACTTGTCAGTGAGGAGCGGGGTGAGGAGGGTAGGGGCGGCAGAGAGATCACGTGACTTGTCAGTGAGGAGCGGGGTGAGGAGGGTAGGGGCGGCAGAGAGATCACGTGACTTGTCAGTGAGGAGCGGGGTGAGGAGGGTAGGGGCGGCAGAGAGATCACGTGACTTGTCAGTGAGGAGCGGGGTGAGGAGGGTAGGGGCGGCAGAGAGATCACGTGACTTGTCAGTGAGGAGCGGGGTGAGGAGGGTAGGGGCGGCAGAGAGATCACGTGACTTGTCAGTGAGGAGCGGGGTGAGGAGGGTAGGGGCGGCAGAGAGGTCACGTGACTTGTCAGTGAGGAGCGGGGTGAGGAGGGTAGGGGCGGCAGAGAGGTCACGTGACTTGTCAGTGAGGAGCGGGGTGAGGAGGGTAGGGGCGGCAGAGAGATCACGTGACTTGTCAGTGAGGAGCGGGGTGAGGAGGGTAGGGGCGGCAGAGAGATCACGTGACTTGTCAGTGAGGAGCGGGGTGAGGAGGGTAGGGGCGGCAGAGAGATCACGTGACTTGTCAGTGAGGAGCGGGGTGAGGAGGGTAGGGGCGGCAGAGAGATCACGTGACTTGTCAGTGAGGAGCGGGGTGAGGAGGGTAGGGGCGGCAGAGAGGTCACGTGACTTGTCAGTGTGGAGTGGGGTGAGGAGGGTAGGGGCGGCAGAGAGGTCACGTGACTTGTCAGTGAGGAGCGGGGTGAGGAGGGTAGGGGCGGCAGAGAGGTCACGTGACTTGTCAGTGAGGAGTGGGGTGAGGAGGGTAGGGGCGGCAGAGAGATCACGTGACTTGTCAGTGAGGAGCGGGGTGAGGAGGGTAGGGGCGGCAGAGAGGTCACGTGACTTGTCAGTGAGGAGTGGGGTGAGGAGGGTAGGGGCGGCAGAGAGATCACGTGACTTGTCAGTGAGGAGCGGGGTGAGGAGGGTAGGGGCGGCAGAGAGATCACGTGACTTGTCAGTGAGGAGCGGGGTGAGGAGGGTAGGGGCGGCAGAGAGGTCACGTGACTTGTCAGTGAGGAGCGGGGTGAGGAGGGTAGGGGCGGCAGAGAGGTCACGTGACTTGTCAGTGAGGAGCGGGGTGAGGAGGGTAGGGGCGGCAGAGAGATCACGTGACTTGTCAGTGAGGAGCGGGGTGAGGAGGGTAGGGGCGGCAAGCCAATGTGGAAGAATCCCGAGAACGAATCACGCTACGACCACCACGCGGACTGCAATCACTCACTCACTGACAAAGGTCCCCCGTGTAGCCCTAACAGACTGCTGGGGCAAGTGCTGTTAACGAGTAGCACCGATGAAGGCCAGAACCGCACATGAAGGGGTTGGGTGGCCAGCACCACGCCCGGCCGCCTTTGTCTCCCCGGTGGCAATGTTTTTACACACCGCACCAGGTACTCATTTGAGGCTGAGTCGACTTAGGTGAGGCCCAGGACCGGTTCAGATAATCGTCATCGGCGGTGGCTGTGATCGGGAAATGACCCCGGGTCACCGAGTTCGTTACGCAGCGTGGCGCTAACCGCTGCACTACCGCTCCCCACACACTCACACACTCACTCTGCAGCACAAAGGCGGTCGGGCGTGGTGCTGGCCACCCACCCCCTCGAGTGGCGTGCCGGCCTTCATAGGCGTCCGCTAACAACACTTGCCCCTACAGTCTGTTAGGTCTACACGGGGCAGGGGGGGGGGGGATCTTTGTGTTCGTCATGACGATATTGACTCTACGCCGCATCTTTTGTCTCCAGGATTGGCCGGGTTCGCGCGCCTCTGCCCCGGAGATCAGTATGAGGTGAGCGTCATCATCAATGTCGTCATCATCGTCGTCGTCATTGTCGTCACCGTCATCATCATCGCCGTCATCATCGTCATCACCGTCGTCATCAATGTCGTCATTGTCGTCGTCGTCACCGTCATCACCATCGTCACCATTGTCACCGTCATCATCGTCGTCTTTCGGTAAAGTCACATAGATAGGTTGAACCTATCTACGTGACTTTACCGAAAGACCCAAAGAATATGAATTCCTGCAGTCACGAAAGAAACGAGCACAATGATAATAATAATAATAAAGTAATAAATAGACGCGAATAGTAAACGATGTAGTACGTGCTTGTGATGCTGCCTGTGAGAATGAGGGCGCCACGGTGGCTGGGAGATGTTGACTACCTCGCCTGGTGTACAGGAGGTCGTGGGTTCGATCCAGACCCTGACGCCTGCTGCTGTGTATTTGGAGTTTGTGTATCTCTCTCTCATCATCATCACGGTGGCCAGGAGATGTTGACTACCTCGCCTGGTGTACAGGAGGTCGTGGGTTCGATCCAGACCCTGACGCCTGCTGCTGCTGTATATTTGGAGTTTGCGTGTCTCTCATCATCATCATCATCACGGTGGCTGGGAGATGTTGACTACCTCGCCTGGTGTACAGGAGGTCGTGGGTTCGATCCAGACCCTGACGCCTGCTGCTGCTGCTGTATATTTGGAGTTTGTGTCTCTCTGCTTGTGGTCGCGTATTATTTTTCTCCGGTTTTCCCCTCCACAATTAGAATCAACGTCACTTTGTTGGGCTGTCATTTGTGGCGAGGGCACTCCTGAAAATAGCTTCATAGCTCGGTGAGGCCTTACCGGGTCAAATTAAAATAGTTTAGTTTGAGTTTATCGTGTGTGTGCGTATATGTGTGTGTATGTGTGTGTGTGTATGTGTGTGTGCGTGCGTATATGTGTGTGTGCGTGCGTGCGTGCGTGGTATGGGTAGCGGTGGCACAGTGGTTAGCGCTGCGCTACGAACCTGGCCACCCGAGTTCGATTCCCGCTCGCAGCCACCAACACCGGTGACGATTATCTGAACCGGTCCTGGGCCCTCCCCTAGGTCGACTCGGCCTCAAACGAGTACCTGGTGCGGCGTGTAGTAAACATCGCCACTGGGGAGACAAAGGCGGCCGGGCGTGGTGCTGGCCACCCACCCCCTCGTGTGCCGTGCCGGCCTTCATAGGTGCTGCTCGCTAACAGCACTTGCCCCGACAGTCTTGTTGAGGCTACACGGGGGATCTTTGTCTCGTGTTCCAGATCTTCATGCGCTATGGGCGTCAGCGCTGGAGGCTCCGCGGACGCATCGACTCGGATGACAAGCAGAGCTGGGACAGCGAGGAGACGCTGCTGGTGCCTCTGATCTCCGACTTGCTCCACATCAAGGTGACGCGCTGCACTGGAGCAACATCAGCAGCCTCATCAGCAGTGGCAACAGTCTAATCAGCAGCATCATCATCATCAGCAGCAGCAGCTTTTTCAGAAGCGGCATCAGTAGAAGCGCTTTCATCATCACCATCAGTAGCAGCATCGTCATCGGCACTAACAGCAGCAGGATCATCATCATCAGCAGTAACTTCTTTAGGAGCAGCATCAGTAGAAGTGATTTCATCATTATCACCATCAGCAGCAGCAGCATCATCAGCAGCAGCAGCATCATCAGCAGCAGCAGCAGCGCTATTATCATCAGTATCAGCGCTATTGGCATCATCATCAGTAGCAGCACTGTCATCAGCATCGGCACTGTCATCAGCAGCATCATCATCAGCATCGGCACTGTCATCATCGGCAGCAGCAGCAGCGGCGATATCGTCGTCGTCATCGTCAGTAGTGGCGGTAGCAGCGCCATCGTTGCCACCACCCTCGGCGGTCAAAGCGTGTCCAGACTGGACCCCCACCAAAGGGTTGTGTGGTTTGTCAACATCATCGCTGCGACCGTTGCTCCTCCACCCTTGTGGGACCTCACCAGCAGTCCCCCCGGGGCCGGTGTTGCCCCCCCCCCCCAGGTGACGGAGGTCAAGAGCCTGGCCACTCACGTGGTGGTGGGCAGCGTCGTGTGCGAGACGCGGGACCTCCTCGCCGTGGGGCCCCAGCTCGTAGCGGTCGACATCAACGACCTGGGAACCATCAAACTCAACCTGGAGGTCACCTGGAGGTGAGCTCCAGGAGATCGGGATTCAGGATCGGAGTCTTGAGACTCGGCTCCAGGAGATCGGGATTCAGGATCGGAGTCCTGAGACTCGGCTCCAGGAGATCGGGATTCAGGATCGGAGTCCTGAGACTCAGTTCTAGGAGATTGGGATTCAGGATCGGATTCCCGTGACCCGTGTCCCCACCCCCTATAACGCCCCCCCTCCCACCCACCCGGCCCCCCCCCCCCGCCCCTCCCCCCCCCCCGCCCCTCCCCCGCCCCTCCCCCCCCCCCGCCCCTCCCCCGCCCCTCCCCTGCACAGTCCGTTTGACAAGGAGGACCAGGCCATGACTCCGGGCACCATCGGCAAGATGTCTGCCGCCAGCAAGAGGCTGTCGCTGTACAGCCAGAGCCCGCCTGACACACCGTCCCTACGCGAACAGGCCTTCTACGTGAGCACGCGGCGTTGCACCGCTACGTCACACCGCTACGTTACACCGCTACACCACACCGCTACACCACACCGCTACGTTACACCGTTACATCACACCGCTACGTTACACCGTTACACCACAGCGCTACGCCACACCGCTACGTTACACCGCTACGCCCCACCGTGACGCTACAACCGCTACGTTACACCGCTACACTCCACCACGACGCTCCACCGCTACGCCGCTACGCTCAACCACGACGCTATACCGCTACGTTACACCGCTACACTCCACCACGCATACAACCGGCAACAACGCCTGCCACAACTTCAGCCACCAACGTGGGGCAACATCGCAGGCAAATGGTAGGCCTGGTTCTTGACCCCTGGGCCCGAGGTCCCGGCGGCATGAGTGCGGCACTTTGCGACGTAACTCGACGCCAGGTCGGCGGAGGTCGTCGGGTGGCTCACAGGTCAGGTCGGGCGCAGGCCGCGTGATTTGGTGATGGGCTCGTCGCGACGACGCAGTTGCGATTGTAATCGACGTTCCCCTCTACCCACCCCCCCCCGTGCTCTCCTTTCGCAGTGGCCGGCATTCAAATCGTTGTGTACGTGGCTCTGCCCGCTAATTCGCTCGGTATGTTTCCGTTGGCTCGCAGAACATGCTGCGTCGTCACGACGAGCTGGAGAACGGAGCCACCTCCTCGCTCTCGTCGGACTCCATGGACGGCTCCGTGAGTCCCCGGACTCCGCTCGACGCCGGCACCAGCAGCCGACGGCGTCCGATCCCGGAGTACCAACTCCCGATCCCGGAGTACGAAGCCCCGGGTCTCGGTTCCGGACGCGAGCCGGAAACTCCGTCCTCTGCCACCGCCGCCGCCGACGTTTCCTCCCCGAGCGAGCGGCGGGTGGAGAACGGCGAGCCGGAGCCTTGCGGGCCGCCCCGCGCCGACCACTCGCCGCTGCCGCCGCCGCCGGACGAGACGGAGCGTGCGACGAAGCCGGTCGTGAGCAACGGCGTCCCGGCGTACGGCCGCGCGCTCAGCCAGATCAGCGAGGGGAGCGTGGACTCGCTGGAGGAGCACGGCGGAGCGGGGGGAAGTGTCGGTGAGGCCGCGGCGGTTGCCGTGGCCGCGGGAGACCGCGAGGATTGTCCGGCCGAGGGAGGAGCGGCGGAGGAGGCGGCCGAGGCTTTGGAAGCCGGGGGAAGCGACGGTCCGCGGGAGGACGTGGAACCGGCGCTCGCCCCGGCGGAACCGGCGGTCGCCTCGGACCGAGGAGCGGAGGCCGCAACCGAGGACGCCGGCACGGGTGACGTCACGGCCGGCGGGAGCTCCTCCTCGCCGAGATGCTCGCCGGCGCGCGGCGACGGAGCGTTGGGCCGCGAGCCCAGGCCGGGCAAGGACGGCCTGCTGCTGAGCGCCAACGCCAGCGAGATTTTCTTCACCGACAAATCAAAGGACGTCGTGCATTTCTTCAACGCCGCGGTCGTGCCGTGCGGCGACGATGACGACGACGCCGACTCGAACGGCGCCAAAGATTCCCGGCGAGACGAGACGACGGCCGCGGGCGATGGCGCCGCGTCCCCCCCCGGGGTCGCCGGCCGAACCAAAGAAACCTCGGGGCCGGCCGAGCAGGTCAGGCCCCCCCCCTCGCCCGCCCCCTCGCCCGAGCGGGGGGCGGCGAGCGCGGAGGAGGATTCGGGCGAGCGGCTAGGAGGACCGGGCCTCGAGCGGGCCTGGCAGGCGCTGTGCTCGGCGCTGGACGACTGCAGGGGCCGCTACGTGGAGCTGCAGCTGCTGGAGCAGGAGGTTGCCGACCTGGATCGCATTCTGCAGGTTGGTGCGCTCGCGAGGGACGCGTGGTCATTCGCTCTATTCGGGTGGTGCGGGGGGCGGGGGGCACATGGTCATTCGCTCCATTCGGGTGGTGCGGGGGGCGGGGGGCACATGGTCATTCGCTCCATTCGGGTGGTGCGGGGGGCGGGGGCCACATGGTCATTCGCTCCATTCGGGTGGTGCGGGGGGCGGGGGGCACATGGTCATTCGCTCCATTCGGGTGGTGCGGGGGGCGGGGGGCACATGGTCATTCGCTCCATTCGGGTGGTGCGGGGGGCGGGGGGCACATGGTCATTCGCTCCATTCGGGTGGTGCGGGGGGCGGGGGGCACATGGTCATTCGCTCCATTCGGGTGGTGCGGGGGGCGGGGGGCACATGGTCATTCGCTCCATTCGGGTGTTGCGGAGGCGGGGGGGGGGTCGGCGCCGCACTGCACCGTGGTGGTGAATATGAGATTGTGACGGTCCCTTCATAGATAACGGTCACGCGGCAGCAGGTTGACGATTCTTGTCCATGGTGAACTGGACGACTTCTGTGGTCAGCTAACAAAAAGAGAAATGTATTGTTTCAAGAGGCACCACCGCACGCGGCTCCGGTAGCCGCGAGTTTGCCGACTCCCACCCCCCCCCCCCCCCCCGGGGTCTCGTGAAGGGGCTGTCACCGCCGCTACGCGTCACGGACACGCAGCTGCGGTGGGGGGGGGATGACGTTGCCTCGTGACTCTATCCGATATCATCGCTGTCAACCCCTTGTCAGTGCCCCTACCTTATTACAGACCAATTCAGATCTCTACAAAGTCCCATCACAAGGTAGAAACACAAACAAATGGACAACACATTAAAATGTTTGTGGCCCGTATTGAAACGGCTGTACGCCGTATGGACCTGTAAACTAAATCTCCCTGTACAAGAATGCGCGGTAAACCGTGTGGGTTGACGGCAATGCAACGGGGTCGTCGCGTGGATTTTTCTCGCCGGGTCCTCCGATTTTTCCCCCTCCGCGTCTGGAATCGACGTCCGCACGTTTCGAGTATTTGCCCGCCGCCGCCTCTGCCGCCGCCGCCGCTACAAATGTCCACGTGGTGACGGCGAGGCCGCTTCGTTGAGCCGCCGTTTGCCGTTTGTTCGTTTGACGCTCTCAACCGCCACGGGCCGCGATGCAGCCGGGCGGGAAGGTGTCACGGAGCCGCGCGTCCAGCGTCAGCCTCTCGGTGGAGCACGCCCTGGAGAGTTTCAACTTCCTCCACTCGCCCGACCTGGACGACGAGGAGGTGGAGCAGGACGGGGAGGAGGAGATGGAGCGGCAGGACGGGGAGGAGAAGCGCCACCGTGAGGCTGCGGAGTCGGACGGCAAGTGAGTTCACGGCTCCGTCGACATCCTGAACGCCGCGGACGCTGAACGGCTGATCCACAACATTTGTTTTGTCGCGCGTCGGCTGCTTGCAATGCCCTGCAGTATGGTCACAATGCGCCCCGCCAGGGTGCTAACTGGTACACGACCCTTGAAGGATCACGTCGCATACCCGTGCTGCTGTCCCTTCACTGGCTCCCTGTCCCTACCCCCGCGATAGATTTTAAGATTCTCTAGCTGGCATTTTCAGGGCCTTTAAATGGACTCGCTTCCTCCTTCAAGCCATGCAATATTCCAGCAAGATCGTTACGATCCTCGGAGTGTGCATTGCTCGCTGCCCCACGGCCTCTAGGCTTCGCACTTCGGGTGACGACGGTGCCTCGGCAGTAGCGCAACCCCCGAGACACTCTACAAATCTTCAAATCTCGACGAAAAACTCATCTGTTTAAAAATGGCTTTCTCTCTCTCTCTTTAGTTACTTTCAAACGTCTGTCTCACTTTCTTCTTTACTTGGCTGACGTTAAACTATTTTCCGCCTTTCAACGCACAAGCGCCGTGAGAACGGCTGTTTAAGGGCGCTTTATAAATCTAAATGATCACGAGTCTAAATGATCACGAGTAGTATTACAAGCTCGCATCGTCGTCCTGCGATGAGAGCCGGGAGGGTAGCCGTAAGCAAGTCGGAGGTCGGGAATAGAGCACCTCCGATTGGCTACGTACGGTGTGAAAGAAGGTCAACACACGTACTGCCCATAGACTCAACACTGCCCATAGACTAACACTACCCATAGACTAACACTACCCATAGACTAACACTACCCATAGACTCAACACTACCCATAGACTCAACACTACCCATAGACTAACACTACCCATAGACTAACACTACCCATAGACTAACACTACCCATAGACTAACACTACCCATAGACTAACACTACCCATAGACTCAACACTGCCCATAGACTAACACTACCCATAGACTAACACTACCCATAGACTCAACACTGCCCATAGACTCAACACTACCCATAGACTCAACACTACCCATAGACTCAGCACGACCCATAGACTAACACTGCCCACAGACTCAACACTACCCATAGACTCAACACTACCCATAGACTCAACACTACCCATAGACTCAACACTACCCACAGACTCAACACTACCCATAGACTAACACTACCCATAGACTAACACTACCCATAGACTCACACTGCCCACAGACTCAACACTGCCCATAGACTCAACACTGCCCATAGACTCACACTGCCCATAGACTCAGCACGACCCATAGACTAACACTGCCCATAGACTCAACACTGCCCATAGACTCAACATGACCCATAGACTAACACTGCCCATAGACTCAACACTACCCATAGACTAACACTGCCCATAGACTCAACACTACCCATAGACTAACACTGCCCATAGACTCAACACTGCCCATAGACTCAACACTGCCCATAGACTAACACTGCCCATAGACTCAACACTGCCCATAGACTAACACTGCCCATAGACTCAACACTGCCCATAGACTAACACTACCCATAGACTCAACACTACCCATAGACTCAACACTACTCATAGACTCAACACTGCCCATAGACTAACACTGCCCATAGACTAACACTACCCATAGACTCAACACTACCCATAGACTAACACTACCCATAGACTAACACTACCCATAGACTAACACTACCCATAGACTCAACACTACCCATAGACTAACACTACCCATAGACTAACACTACCCATAGACTCAACACTACCCATAGACTCAACACTACCCATAGACTAACACTACCCATAGACTAACACTACCCATAGACTCAACACTACCCATAGACTAACACTACCCCCATAGACTAACACTACCCATAGACTCAACACTACCCATAGACTAACACTACCCATAGACTAACACTACCCATAGACTCAACACTACCCATAGACTAACACTACCCATAGACTAACACTACCCATAGACTAACACTACCCATAGACTCAACACTACCCATAGACTGAACACTACCCATAGACTCAACACTGCACCTCCAATTAGCGCGGTTGGCTACGTACGGTGCGAAAGAAGTTCAACATACATATGTTCGTATCGAGCGTGGCGGATAAACATTGCGGATGTGGTGGTGGGCCTGGACTTTACGTATCTATCTATCTTCATGTGTATATAATGATGTTGTCAGTAACAGGCGGCAAGGCGACGTTGAGGAGGAGGAGGAGGCGGCGGTGGCTACCGGCGACGGTGCGGAGCTCGGCACCCGGCGCCCCGACCACCGGCAGCGAGGGCCTCGACGTGGCCTTGGCTCTGCACGCGGAGTACTGCACCCACCTCGTCATGGTGTGTGCACGCACGCGACTGTGTGCGTGTGTGTGTGCACGCGAGTGTGTGTGTGTGTGTTCACCCACCTCGTCATGGTGTGTGCACGCACGCGACTGTGTGCGAGTGTGTGCACGCGAGTGTGTGTGCACGCGGGTGTGTGTGTGCACGCACGCGTGTGTGTGTGTGTGCACGCGAGTGTGTGTGTGTGTGCACGTGACTGTGTGTGTGCGTGCGTGTGGAGAGCGGTCGTGTCGTGGTTAGCGGGCTGCGCTACAAACCCGATGACCCGAGTTCGATTCCCGTTCACAGCCAACACCAGTGACGATTATCTGAACCGGTCCTGGGCCTCCCCTGGGTTGACTCAGCCTCAAATGAGTACCTGGTGCGGTGTGTAGTAAACATCGTCACTGGGGAGACAAAGGCGGCCGGCAGTGGTGCTGGCCACCCACCCTCTCGTGTGCCATTCCGGCCTTCGTAGGAGCTGCTCACTAACAGCACTTGCCCCAACAGTCTGTGTGCCGATGCCTCTGTGTGTCCACCCCGCCGTGTGTAGAAGCTCGGCACGTTTGGGCCCCTGCGCTGCGGGGAGCTGTGCGCCCTCGACCGCCTGCACGGCCAGGCGGCCGTGCTGCGGCGAATCGCGGAGCTCACGCGAGACTTGTGCGACGGGCAGATCCTGAGCATCGCACGTGGTACGCACCAGCCAGCAGCGGCGCACGGCCGCCCCTATCCCATCATGCAATGCAGCCACACCCATATACCACCATTCCCTACAGCCGCCCGTTTCCCATTATGCACCGAGGCCGCGCCTATCCCATCATGCACTGTGGCCACCTGTATCCCATCAAGCACTGTGGCCACCTCTATCCCATCATGCACTGCAGCCACCCCTATCCCATCATGCACTGCAGCCACCCCTATCCCATCATGCACTGCAGCCACCCCTATCCCTTCATGCACCAAGGCCGCCCTTATTCCATCATGCACTGCAGCCACCCCTATCCCATCATGCACCAAGGCCGCCCTTATCCCATTATGCACTGCAGCTGCCCCTATCCCATCATGCACCGAGGCTGCCCCTATCCCATCATATCCTACCTCCGACCCGATCCCATCATACATTACAGCTGCCCCTGTCTCATAATGCATCATGCCTACCCCCTATCCCACGATGCTTTCCTTTTCCCCTTCCGAGACGTGTTGCCCCCCCCTCTCCCCCCCCGCCCCCCACCCCGTGCTGCCCCCCCCCCCCTCATTTTGCGGTGCAGCGGTGCCCGAGCTGTGTGAGCGCGAGTGCGTGCTGCGCTTCTGGGAGCGCGTCGCCGAGCCGGGGGGAGCGCGGCTGTGCGCCACGACGGAGCGGCTCGCCGCCACCGTGTCTTCCGACTACTCTGAGACGCTGGCGCACACGGACGCAGGTGAGACGCACACGCGTGTGCACGTGTGTGTGCGAGTTGGTGAGACCGCCGCGTGCGCGCGTGTGTGTGTGTGAGTTGGTGAGACCGCCGCGTGCGCGTGCGTGTGTGCGCGAGTTGGTGAGACCGCCGCGTGCGCGCGTGTGTGTGTGTGAGTTGGTGAGACCCGCCGCGTGCGCGTGTGTGTGTGCGTGAGTTGGTGAGACCGCCGCGTGCGTGCGTTGAGTGACCGTGGGTCGCCGGGTTTACCACCGCGCCACCGCTACCCGTGCCACGTACAGAGACGCACAAAGACGCACACTACCACCTTAAACTAGTCAACTATTGTATGTCACCAGGTAAGGCCCACCGAGCTTTGTAGCTCTTTTTCAGAAGCGGACCGCCACGCTGCCGCTCGATTGCCACTCACGGCCACGACCACCGGTGGCAATTATCTGAACCCGGTGCTGGGCCTCCCGTAGGTCAACTCGGCCTTAAATGAGTCCTCGATGCGGTGTGTAAAACATCAGCGCAGGGGGAGACAAAGGCGGCCGGGCGCGGCGCTGGCCACCCACCCCCCCTCGTGTGCCGCGGTGCCGGCGCTCGCAGGCGCTGCTACTCGCTAACAGCACTTGCCCCAACAGTCTGTTAAGGCTACACGGGGGATCTTTGCCTTTGTCAGTGTGCGTGCGCCTGCTGGAGCGGCTGCTGGATCGCCGCGTGCGTCGCCTGCGCTCATGTGCGCCCGCGCGCGTCACCGCGTTCCAGCTGGCGGCGCTCGCTCAGCAGCACGACGTGCGGACCATGGACTCCTTCATCACCCGGCTGGGGCACGAGGGTACGGGAAATACAGACACTCAGAGATACACAGAGACTCGGAGATACTCGTACAGATACACAGATACTCAGAGATACTCATAGAGACACTCAGAGATACTCATGCAGATACACAGACACTCAGAGATACTCATACAGATACACAGACACTCAGAGATACTCGTACAGATACACAGATACTCAGAGATACTCATAGAGACACTCAGAGATACTCATGCAGATACACAGACACTCAGAGATACTCATACAGATACAGACTCAGAGATACACATACACAGACTCAGAGATACTCATACAGATACACACAGACTCAGAGATACTCATACAGATACACACAGACTCGGAGAGATAGACAGAGACTTGGCTGGAAAGCGATGAAAATAATCTGTCGTTGAATCGAATCGCGCATCGACACGACCAAGTGGACTTGTGATTTGCTCGCTCTGCCCCCCCCCCACCCCCCTCCTTCCTCTGCCCCCCCCCACCCCCCTCCTTCCTCTGCCCCCCCCACCCCCCTCCTTCCTCTGCCCCCCCACCCCCCTCCTTCCTCTGCCCCCCCACCCCCCCTCCTTCCTCTGCCCCCCCACCCCCCTCCTTCTTCTGCCCCCCCCCACCCCCCTCCTTCTTCTGCCCCCCCCCCACCCTCCTTCCTCTGCCCCCCCACCCCCCTCCTTCTTCTGCCCCCCCCACCCCCCTCCTTCCTCTGCCCCCCCACCCCCCTCCTTCCTCTGCCCCCCCCACCCCCCTCCTTCCTCTGCCCCCCACCCCCCTCCTTCCTCTGCCCCCCACCTCCCTCCTGCCTCTGCCCCCACCCCCCTCCTTCCTCTGCCCCCCCCACCCCCCTCCTTCTCCTCCTTCCTCTGCCCCCCACCCCCCTCCTTCCTCTGCCCCCCCACCCCCCTCCTTCCTCTGCCCCCCACCCCCCTCCTGCCTCTGCCCCCCACCCCCCCTCCTTCCTCTGCCCCCCCCACCCCCCTCCTTCCTCTGCCCCCCCACCCTCCACCTTCCTCTGCCCCCCCCACCCCCCTCCTCCACCTTCCTCTGCCCCCCCCACCCTCCTCCTGCCTCTGCCCCCCACCGCCCTCCCAGTGTCCCTTGCTGCGTCGTTGGAGTCGCACGACCGCAGCGAGGTCCTGCGTGGGCTCAAGCGTCTCGCCGGGCCGGACACGGCCGCCCCTCCGCGCCTGAGGGTGGCCAACATGACGTCCCTCGCGCCGCTCCTATTGGACAGCGACGCCAAGATCAGCCAATCGGCGGCGACGATACTCAGGAGGGCGGCGAGCGAGGCGCCGCTCCGAGAGAAGGTGATCACTCTGCAATGAAAGTGTTAAGCTGTCAATTATGTTTTTACTTTACCAGCTGTAAGGCCCCACTGAGCTATGAGGCTCTTTCTCAGAAGCGACCTGGCCATCGCAAATGATCCATCGTTGTCATCATCATCACGTGGACATTAATAGCAGCAGCCACACTCTAAACGCGTGACGTTGATTCTAAATGTGGAGGGAAAACGCGGAGGAGCCGGACAGAAATCCACGCAACCACGGGGAGAGAGACGCACGACAAACTCAAATACAGCAGATGTCAGGGTCGGGATCGAACCCACGACCTCCTGCATACCAGGCGAGGTAGTTAACATCTCCTGGCCGCCGTGATGATGATGAGAGAGACACGCAAACTCCAATACAGCAGGCGTCAGGGACGGGATCGAACCCACGACCTCCTGCACACCAGGCGAGGAAGTTAAAGTCTCCTAGCCACCGCCACGCCCATGAAGAGGACATTGCCAGAAACGGCGCCTGCCGTATTTATATGAACGTGTGTATATATACGTCTTCAAAGTTTTCCCTTTCAGAGCCCCAAGGTGGCTCAGCGGCAGAGCGAGCGGCTCCCAATCGCAAAGGTCGCGAGTTCAAATCCTGGTTGTGGTTTCACTCAACCCATCATCATCACCCCTCCAGGGTCGATTAATGAGTACCACTTTGTGATGATGACAATTTGCGTTCAGTAGAGCCGTGTGCCCTCCTTCGCACGGTGACGTCTCGCGCGATAAGCAACTTGCACCTCATCGCACCTCAACACATTGGAAGGGCACCCCCAGTGGCAGCTGTCCCTGTGTGGCACAAGGTGCCCTCGGCACTTGGTCTGCAAGCGGGCACATCAGTCTCGGGCGGGCGCGGCGCTGGCCACCCACCCCTTCGTGCGCCCTGCCGGCCTTCGTAGGTGCTGCTACTCGCTAACAGCACTTGCCCCGACAGTCTGTTAAGGCTACACGGGGGGTGGGGGATCTTTGTCTTTGTGCGTGTGAACAGGTGGTGGTTTGGTGTCTGCAGCTTCTGGAAGAGGAAGATGAGATCCTGAGACGAGCTGGTTGTGCAGCACTGGCTTGCCTGCAGGTGAACACACACACAAAGATCCCCCGTGTAGCCTTAAGAGACTGTAGGGGCAAGTGCTGTTAGCACCTATGAAGGCCGGAACGGTACACGAGGGGGTGGGTGGCCAGCACCACGCCCGGCCGCCTTTGTCTCCCCAGTGGCGATGTTTACACATTGCACCAGGTACTCATTTGAGGGACGCACACACACGCACAGACACGCACACACACGTGAGCTTACACACACATACACACACGTGTGAGTTTACACACACACACGCACACGTGCTACACACACACACGTGCTACACGAGGTGGGGGGGTTCCTTGTCTGTGTGCCCTCACCCAGGCCAAGGAGAGTATGGAGCAGCTCCTGCACCTGTGCCAGGTCGACCAGGAGCCCGTGAAGATCGCGGCCAGGGACGCCATCTTCTCCTTCGGTGAGGCCCCACCAAGCCCCCGGCGTTAACCAGGGCGGCCGTTGGCCTTGACCGGCACGTCGCTGTGGCAGGGGGGCGGACAGTGGCCGTCGGGTCAGGAATGGCTACGAAGCGGCAGACGCGGCGCAACCGGAGGGACGCGGAGCGGCGAGCGGCATTTGTGCCACGCGTGGGATGGTGCCACGCGTGGGATGGTGCCACGCGTGGGATGGTGCCACGCGTGGGATGGTGCCACGCGTGGGATGGTGCCACGCATGGGATGGTGCCACGCGTGGGATGGTGCCACGCGTGGGATGGTGCCACGCGTGGGATGGTGCCACGCGTGGGATGGTGCCACCGTTGCTGCCACGATGGATGTGGGGGGAGGGGGGCGGGAAAGCGTTTATCCGGCAGTGGATCCAGCATGGCCGACGACAATTTTACAACTAATTTCTTATTAATCTCATTTCTTTTTTCAGGCAAGGAAGGCCAAGAGGCCTACCGTCGCGCGGAGGAGACCATGGACGGAGTGCGTGGGTTCATAACGCCGGGCGCTCCTCACAAACAGCCGCCCGCGACTTTCTGACCGCGGCGAAGGAGGAGGTGGTGGCGCTGCTCGTGGTGACGACGACGACGCCGATGCCATCGCCGAAACCGGCAGCTCGCGGGAGCCACGGTGGCGGCAGCGGGAAAACCGCACGCGGCACCCGTTGGGGGGGGGGGGGGGGCTTGTGGGAATTAGTTTTTTTTCATCACAGGTTGGGGGGGGTGGGGGGGCAGCAGGAGTGAGGAATGGGGTCGATCAAAAAAGAGGGCAGCCCTCTTGGTTAGGCTACAGAAGGGCATGATGATGTGGAACACGTGAGATGATGTGGAACACGTGAAAAACCTTACCGTTAGCGGAGAAGTGGGATGGGCACGGGGGGGGGGGGGGGCACCAGTGTCGGATTGTGGAAGTATTAACACGCGGCACTGAGCACGATTGTTGGACATCGATGAATGGAAACATCGAGACGAAGAAAAGCGCCGCGTTCTAACGACGGCCTCGCACGCGGAGCCCGCTCGCGCCGTAGTTGCTCCGCCGCGGTGCATTGCAGCGCCGGCGCGCAACCATCGAGCGGCCGACGGATCGCTCGGAGAGGGACGCGTTCGCCGCATTGGTGCGCCCTCGTCGTGGCCTCGGAAGCCGCGTGGGAGCGAGCGGCAGGGAGGGTGGGAGGGAGAGGCCCTCTCGCAGAGACGTCCGGAAGGAGACGCCATCCGTGGCCTTCCGACGGGCGGCAGAGCAAGCCGCGTGTCGGTGCATGAAATGGGCCGTCCCGTGCGAGGTCGGCTCGGCCTGAAATGAGCGCGGGGCCGGATCGCGAGGCGGCCGCGGCGGCGTCTCTGAAACGTCGCAGGGAAAAGGGAAATAAAGAAGTGCATGATTCTTGTTTTGTGGCGAGCGAAGGCGTGGGGGGCGTTCCGCTAGGCCCTCGGCGGACCGGCCCCGCACGCCGGCGCGACGTTCGGCCTCGGGCCCTTTTAAAAGTACCACGGACCTCTTGTAAAAAGGTCCGCTGCGGTATTCTCCGGATTGCGTGACACGCGGTGATTTCCCTCCCACCTGCCGGAATTTGAGATGACAAAAAGCGTTGGGTTGCGCGTCTTATAATGCGGTAGTTGTGAGTGCGTGTGCACGCGTTCGTGCGTGCGTGTGACCAGACCGGTGTAACTTTATTAATGGACATGGGGATGGGGGGGGTATAAACATTCGGGGTCCGTCCGAATCTCCGGAGCGTTTGCCAATCTGGAGAATACGGCGAGAGAGGAACACAAACAGAGTTGGGTGGAGCTTTCCAAAAACACACAAACATTGAATGCGGATCTCGTCGTCGCCGCCGTCACCGCCGCCGTCGAGAGAATTTTTGCGACGGCGTTGGCTGCTTTAGGCCCAGATAACTCTCCGTTATCCGCACACCGCAAGCGTACTGCTATGTGCGTGCCGGTTTCAATATCACCGAGGTGGGGGGGGGGATGAGCAGGGGCCCACGTGACCGCAACGTCTCAAGTATGTACCGTACGTTAAACTTCTTTCGCGTCGTACGTCGCCAGCCGTGCTCAGCGGAGGTGCGGAGAGACTGATGCACCGTGCACGCCAGACGGAGGCACTCCGCATCCGTCTCCCACTCACTCCCTCGTCGGCGAGAAACAACGAGTGCACAGCACGTTTGGCTACGTACGGAGCGAACGAAGTTCAACGCACAGCATACGTCCAGCTACCATCTACTTTCGCTTGGCATCATCCGTAGTTTTTTGGGGGGTTTTTGTCCGGGGCAATCGCCTCCCTCCCTCCCCTACCGGGTCGGCTACAACGCATTCCCACCCCACCACTACCCCCCCACGAAGTCGCCCACCACCACCACCCATCCCACCCGTTCAGTCACCCACGACCTGGAGCCGAGACCGAGCGCGGTTCACCGGCCGTGCTCGGAAATCTCCACGAGCCGAGGCCGCGCTTCTCCCTAAGCCTTGGCCTTCTCCTAAGCCTTAGCCCGAGCGGTGGCTGAAGATATGACTGTGAGAGTTCATCTGGGCAGAGATGAACAGCCTTGGCACATCGGTGTTGCTCGCGATGACGACGAGGGTGATGGTGGTGATGGTGACGATGGTGATGATGGTGACGATGGTGATGATGATGTTGCACGTGTCGGGAGACCGCAAATCAACTCGCGCCACGGTGGCTCGGAGATGTTAACTACCTCGCCTGGTATACAGGAGGTCGTGGTTTCCATCCCGACCCTGTGACACCTGCTGTATATTTGGAGTTTGGATGTTTCTCTCCCCGTGGTCGCGTGGATTTTTCTCCGGGTCCTCCGGGTTTTTCCTCCACATTTAGAATCAACGTCACGGCGTTTAGAGTAGTTGGCTGCTGCTATACACTTCCACGTGATGATGATTATCATGATAAGCCGTCATTCCGTTGAGCTATCATTTGTGACGGCCAGGTCGCTTCTAAAAAAGAGCTACACCGCTCAGAGTGTGGGCCTCACCCGGTTCAAAGAAAAACGAATTTCCCGTATTTATGGCATGGTAGTGTGTTGTCCTTCGCCCGCCACCTCTGATGAGCACGGGTTGGCTACGTACGGTAAGACAGAAGTTCAACGTACGCACGAACAACTCTGCCCCTGACGAGTTCTCTCGCTCTCGCCCCACCCACCCCGCTCGCTCCTGCGACCTTTTTATCCCGACGATTATTTCTCGGCCAGATCAAAAACAAACGCGTGAACGGATTTTTTTTCATTTTACGTATTTTATATCGATATATATTTAACGGTGCAAATTCAGTTCAGCTTGTGTAGTTGTACAAAGGCGAGGTTTTTTTTGTTGTGAATATATATATTAAAAAGTCATATCGGTGTTGCATATATATACTGAACAACGCACTCTTAACCGTTCGATTTTTCATCCACGTGGAAGTGGAACTTAACTTTGAAATGTAAAACAAAAACTATCGTCGCTTTCTCGAGGCGGGTGCGTAAGTTATTCATCCAATTTAAATTTGTTGTTGTTTAAGCCCAGTTTTGCCAGCGCAGGGTTCCCCCGTCGGCTTCCGAGCAGCCTTGCCAAGCGGCCAGTAACAAGCAGCACCGTCACGGGTCGTAATGGATACGGAGTGCAGCGCGTCGCTTCAAACGGAGAAAGGGGTCGAGAGAAACGGGACACGCAGACACAGAGAGAGAGAGACCTGCTGAGATATACATCGATACAGATGATACACAAGAGATTACAAACACAAGTCCGTTCATGTTTCCTGCGGTAAATTCATAAGAATAATGTTTTTGTTGTTGGGTTCGATCGCGTAAATGTGAATGTGTCGTTAAACCCGCCACCACCCGAGGTTTGTCGCGTAAACGAAACGTGGCCAACTAGTTACTAGTACAGCACTAACCGGTTGTGTGTTGGAGAGTGAGCCCACTACAACATTTACAATTCGAATAACGTGACGTTTCGCTGGCGTTTGCAAGAAACCGCTCCGATGTACGCGATCTAGCACCAAACACACGAAAAAATCATTTTATTCTGAATAATATTGGCCGCGAAAGCCTCCGTAGCAAATTCATCATTACACCCGCGTCTTATCCACTCCTCGCGACTGGGGTGGTGATCGTGCATTTGTGTGGGGTCACCGCTGCACTACCGCTCGGGGGAGCGGTGGTGCAGCGATTAGCAGCGCTGCGCTACGAATCTAGCGACCAGAGTTCGATTCCCGCTCACGGCCAACACCGGTGACGATTATCAGAACCGGTCCTGGGCCTCCCCTAGGTCGACTCAGCCTCAAATCTGTAAACATCCCTACTGGGGGAGACAAAGGCGGCCGGGCGTGGTGCTGACCGCCCACCACCCCCTCGTGTGCCACAGTGCCGGCCTTCGTAGGCCCTGCTGCTCGCTAACAGCCACTTTGCCTTGAGGGGTAATCGCGGGCGAAGGGGGCAGCCCCCTCCCGCTTTGTCGTACTCGGAGTTTGCGCGCAAGTCTTCTGAAGAATGCCAAATACGGGGAGGGATCTTCGTTGCGTCGCCTCTTTCAGAGAACGCCTTGCTGCACGCCATCGGTCACCTGAAGGATTCATGTTTTTCTACTCGCGTCCTGCAGTAGCTACTGTTGTCGTCGTGGGTTTTGTTTTTGTATTTGACGAACGCGTGATCATTATTGCACACGGAGTCTTGAACCGTTTCTCCCACGGGGGGTGGAAAAATCACGTGCTCGTTGGCAGGAGGAGGAGGAAAGGGGTGGGGGGCTGCTGCGACATTGGGACGTCGTAGGGGGTTGTAATTACTCCCCCGTTTTGAACGTTCGGGGTTTGTGCGTCGTACGGGAGGAAAAACCCGGAGGAAAATCGTGGAGAAATCACGGAGAAATCGTGGAGGAATGCTGGAGAATCGTGGAGAAATCCCGGAGAAATCGTGGAGGAATCCTGGAGAAATCCCGGAGAAATCGTGGTGAAATCTCGGAGAATCCTGGAGAAATCTCGGAGAAATCCCAGAGGAATCCCATCCATACGGACGAGGGGTAACAACACTCAAAACGAACGCTGAGAAGAGGGGTGGGGGGGCTTGCCAAAAAAGCAACTGACCGCTCATCAGCATTGGTTGAAGCTCCCTGACACACTCCTGATGAGACACTGGACGTCGACACCGGGACCCAACGTCGTGCTCGTGTTGACGCCAGTCAGTGTCGCCTGGTGATAAAATGCCCTTCCAGAAGGCCGTGTGGCTGATGGGATGAGCATTTGACTTCACGTTTTTTTTTATTTGGATGGGCAAATATGGGAAGTAAGGCGTTTTATTGCTCGCATATTTATTTTATCGCAGATATAGCCGGTCGAATAACCTACTTTCTGTACTTCCGCAAAGCGTCGTGGAAGGCGAGACCGCCAACGTCGCCGTTGTGAACCTCCCCCAGGGAACGGCAGCGAAGTCGCTGCCCTGCTCGTGCGAGCCATCGCCACCTCGCGTGGGATGCCGCGCAGTCGGTCTGCGTTGTCCTCCCGACACGGAGGCCAAACACTCCTCGCGAATGGAATTGGCGGCGCAAGTACGCGGTGTGGGCCGGAGCCAAATGATCGATCTCCACTCTCGACACAAGACGACCAAATGTTGATTTAATTGACAGCCTCCTCCGTGTGCCACCCACCGCCATGCACCCACCCCAGTGACCCCACCCCAGTGACCCCCACCCCAGTGACCCCACCCCAGTGACCCCAGCCCAGTGACCCCAACCCAGTGACCCCAGCCCAGTGACCCCACCCCAGTGACCCCAACCCAGTGACCCCAGCCCAGTGACCCCACCCCCGTGACCCCAACCTCGTGACCCCACCCCAGTGGCCCCACCCCAGTGGCCCCACCCCAGTGACCCCACGTGGCCAGGGACTGTGGCGGCAGTGGCGAGAAGGGGCCTGGGTTGGGATGCCAACTCGGGCGTCTTGGTGTGCGGGGTTTCGACGTCGCGCCCCCCCCACACCTCCTCCCTCCTGTTTCCGTAATGGGGCTTCCGCTGGGGTTTTGGGTGCAAAGTGTTAATTGGTCAAAAACGTCGCAATGCTGAAACATGTCCTGCAAAAAATCACTCGGCTGGGATCCGCACGCAGCGGCAGCAGCAACAGCAACAGTAGCAGCAGCAACAGCAACAACAGCAGGAGTAGAAACAGCAGCAGCAGCAGCGGTAGCAGCAACAACAACAGTATCAGCAGTAGCAACAACAGCAGGAGTAGAAACAGCGGCAGCAGCATCAGTAGCAACAACTTCAGCATCAGTAGCAAGAGCAGCATCAGTAGAAACAGCAGCAGCAGTAGCAACAACAGCAGGAGTAGAAACAGCGGCAGCAGAATCAGTAGCAACAACTTCAGCATCAGTAGCAAGAGCAGCATCAGTAGAAACAGCAGCAGCAGCGGTAGCAGCAACATCAGGAGTAGAAGCAGCAGCAGCAGCGGTAGCAACAGCATCAACAGCAGCAGCATGAGCAGTAGTAGCACCAACAGCAGAAGGGGTAGAAACAGCAGCAGCATCATCAGCAGCAGCAGCCGTGCCGAAAGTGAAAACGGTGGCAGGACCCTCCTGAGAAAAAAACAAGTTTTGAGACTCTGTGAGACTTTCCTGGACACACACACGGAATTATAACCATCGTAATAATAATAATGATTACTCTACTGTATCCCCACACGCACACTGTCATGCAGACCATTGACAGTGCGGGGCCTGTAGTATGATGTTGTTATAAAGGGGCCATAAATAAAAGTGATGCCAGTTTAGATCTTAAGTTTTCGTGACTGCAATGTTCCATACTGTTTAGTTCTTTCGGTAAAGTCACGTAGGTATAAAATAAAAATAATCAAAAATAAATTAAATCACAATTAATTTAATTTATTTTTTATTATTTTTATTTTATTCCTAAATAAATTAAATTAATTGTAACTTAATTTATTTTTGATTTTCTTTTTAGTTCTTTCGGTAAAGTTACGTAGGTCTAAAATAAAATAATCAAAAATAAATTAATCTAATTGTGATTTAATTTATTAAATAATCAAAAATAAATTATCAAAAATAAATAAAATATGATTAAAAAATGTTTTTATTTTATACCGACGTGACTTTACCGAAAGAACTAAAAATAAAATAATGAAAAATAAATAAAATCACAATCAAATGTATTTGTTATTATTTATTATTTTATACCTACGTGACTTTACCGAAAGAACAAAAAAGTGATGCCGATCTCCGCCCTTCGACTCTGGTATAACTCCACACTGGTGATGATGCCCACGTCTGCGGTGTTGTTATACAGCGAACAAACATTATCCACGGCGTTACCCAGCAGCGTGTGTAACCTGTACCTGCTGGCGAGAACCGCCGTGTGTGCACGTGTATGAATAATAAACAATTATAAGCCGCAAACTCGGGGACCTGATTTCGGGGTGATTTTTTCTTTCCGTTTCAAATGCCTTCTTGAATTCTAGATTTGAAGCTTTCGTGACTGCAAGGATCCATACTCTTAGTTCTTTCGGTAAAGTCACGTAGGTAAAAAAATGAAATTAATAAAATAAAATCACGACGTTTCGGAGGCAACACGAGTCTCCGTCATCAGGTGGGACCGTCACAGGCAGCAACGTCGTGATTTTATTTTATTTCTTTTTTTACCTACGTGACTTTACCGAAAGAACTAAGAGTATGCCTTCTTAAATGTTTGATACCAATCGCATTGTCGGGCAATTAAAACATCGGCACGTGGTGTGTGCTCCCCGCTGATTACGCGACGCGGTTCAGAAGCCGGTGGTGGCTTTTGACTAAAAAATTTGCAGCAAAACGAAAAAGTGCGGAAAGCAGCACGTGGAGAGAGACGCTGAAAGGCAGGGAGAGGAGCACGTGGAGGAGAGGACACGCTCAGGGTAGAGACATCACCACCACCACCACCTTCACATTGATCATCACCCAGCAGTGGATAGACCACGGTGGTGGTGATGACGAGAAGTGACGCTGCTACTTGGTGCACCGCGTCACTGTGTTGACGGGAAGTGACGTTGCTACCTGGCGTACCGCGTTAATGTGTTAACAGGAAGTGACGTTGCTACCTGGCGTGTCGCGTCACTGTGTTGACGGGAAGTGACGTTGCTACCTGGCGTACCGCGTTAATGTGTTAACAGGAAGTGACGTTGCTACCTGGCGTACTGCGTCACTGTGTTGACAGGAAGCGACGCTACTACCTGGTGCACCGCGTCACTGTGTTGACGGGAAGTGACGTCAGCCCCGCGGCGCGGGTTCCCCGAAACGGAGCTCGCGGGGCAGCGTCTGGGTGTGACAGAGACACTCACAGAGACTCACACAGATACACACACAGAGACACACACAGAGAGACTCGGAGACACACAGAGACTCAGACAGAGACTCTCCCAGAGAGACTCGGAGACACACAGAGACTCTCCCAGAGAGACACACACACAGATACACACACAGAGACTCACACAGAGAGACACACAGAGACTCACACAGAGAGACTCTCCCAGAAAGACACACACACAGATACACACACAGAGACTCACACAGAGAGACTCGGAGACACAGATACACACACAGAGACTCACACAGAGACTCAGAGACACACAGAGACTCAGAGACAGACACAGAGACACTCACAGAGACTCAGAGACTCACACAGAGACACACACAGAGAGACACAGAGACTCACACAGAGAGACACAGAGACTCAGAGACTCACAAAGACACAGACTCAGAGACACAGAGACTCAGAGACAGAGAGACACACACACAGGCTTACACAGAGACTCACACAGAGACACGGAGACTCGGAGACTCACACAGAGACTCACACAGAGACACACACAGAGACTCTCACAGAGACTCGGCAGGACCAGAGCGGGGAAGTATGGACGCCGCGTGCGGGGCGACAGCGTCCACGCACGGTGAGTAGTTGTGTACTGTAGTTGTGTACTATAGTTGTGTACTGTAGTTGTGTACTGTAGTTGTAGACAGTAGTTGTAGACTGTAGTTGTAGACTGTAGTTGTGTACTGTAGTTGTAGACTGTAGTTATAGACTAGTTGTGTACTGTAGTTGTGTACTGTAGTTGTAGACTAGTTGTGTGCTATAGTTGTGTACTGTAGTTGTAGACTGTAGTTGTATACTGTAGTTGTAGACTGTAGTTATGTACTGTAGTTGTAGACTGTAGTTGTGTACTGTAGTTGTGTACTGTAGTTGTGTGCTGTAGTTGTGTACTGTAGTTGTAGACTGTAGTTGTAGACTAGTTGTGTACTGTAGTTGTGTGCTGTAGTTGTAGACTGTAGTTGTGTACTGTAGTTGTGTACTGTAGTTGTGTGCTGTAGTTGTAGACTGTAGTTGTAGACTGTAGTTGTGTACTGTAGTTGTGTGCTGTAGTTGTAGACTGTAGTTGTGTACTGTAGTTGTGTGCTGTAGTTGTAGACTGTAGTTGTAGACTAGTTGTGTACTGTAGTTGTAGACTAGTTGTGTGCTATAGTTGTGTACTGTAGTTGTAGACTGTAGTTGTGTACTGTAGTTGTGTGCTGTAGTTGTGTACTGTGGTTGTAGACTGTAGTTGTGTACTGTAGTTGTAGACTGTAGTTGTAGACTGTAGTTGTGTGCTGTAGTTGTAGACTGTAGTTGTGTACTGTAGTTGTAGACTGTAGTTGTGTACTGTAGTTGTAGACTGTAGTTGTAGACTGTAGTTGTGTGCTGTAGTTGTAGACTGTAGTTGTAGACTAGTTGTGTACTGTAGTTGTAGACTGTAGTTGTGTACTGTAGTTGTAGACTGTAGTTGTAGACTAGTTGTGTACTGTAGTTGTAGACTGTAGTTGTGTACTGTAGTTGTGTACTGTAGTTGTGTGCTGTAGTTGTGTACTGTGGTTGTAGACTGTAGTTGTGTACTGTAGTTGTAGACTGTAGTTGTAGACTGTAGTTGTGTGCTGTAGTTGTAGACTGTAGTTGTGTGCTGTAGTTGTAGACTGTAGTTGTAGACTAGTTGTGTACTGTAGTTGTAGACTGTAGTTGTGTACTGTAGTTGTAGACTGTAGTTGTAGACTGTAGTTGTGTACTGTAGTTGTAGACTGTAGTTGTGTACTGTAGTTGTAGACTGTAGTTGTAGACTGTAGTTGTGTACTGTAGTTGTAGACTGTAGTTGTGTACTGTAGTTGTAGACTGTAGTTGTAGACTAGTTGTGTACTGTAGTTGTAGACTCGTTGTGTGCTATAGTTGTGTACTGTAGTTGTGTGCTGTATTTGGTGTTTTACGACTTAAAACCTCGACGAGGCCACCGCACATCTTCGTGTTGTTGTTGCTGCTGCTAACATTTTACTTAAAACTTTCGTGACTGCTGGAATTCATATTCTTGGTTCTTTCGGTAAAGTCACGTAGATAGAAAATACAAAATAATAAAGTAAAAAAAGGAAAATAATTTTTTGACTTTAAATAATCTTTTTTTCCATTTATTTTTTATTAAATTGTATTCTTTTTATTTTCTATCTCCGTGACTTTACCGAAAGAACCAAGAATATGAGTTGCTGCTGCTGTTAAAAGACTCTCACCCCCTCGTTTCGATGGGTTAAATACCAGAACTTTTAATTGAAAATACAAGAATTGGTTTTACACTTTTCTGGTATTGAAACAGGATGTGTCAAGATGTGAAAACACCACAACAGAAACCTTTTGCATGGAATCATGGCTGTATTTACCACACGGTACTTGTTGTGAACATGCAAACAAAGAACACCCTCTGGTAGTATAAGATGATGTATTGTCTCTGGAGCTGATTGGTCCACGCCAGAGACAGCTTTCTTTAGAGCCTAGTCTCACTAACAGTGTTTATTGCCAGAAGGGGTAAAACCCATTCTTATATTTTGATACTGGGAATAAAGTTCCCATGATGTAGCTGCTCACCCCGAGCTCTCAATGTCCTGATAGGTGGCATTGTCTTTGTGCTGTTTGACTTTTGGCATCCTCTGGTCTGACACTGTTAGTGAGACTAGGCTCTAAAGAAAGCTGTCTCTGGTGTGGACCAATCGGTTTCAAAGACAACGCATTTATTTTGATTTAAAGCTTTCGTGACTGCAGGGATTCATCTTCTTGGTTCTTTCGGTAAAGTCGTCACGTAGCAGTGAAAGAAGAAAGTATCATTATTTATTTATCATTATTATTTTATAATAATAGTAAAAAAATCTTGTTCTTTTATAATAATAATAAAATAATACAAATAGAAAACTATAAAATTATCACGACGTTTCGACTGCAACACAAGCAATAATCATCAGGTGTGAAATCCACAGCAATACAAAGATTTAACACCTGATGACGATTGCTTGTGTTGCAGTCGAAACGTCGTGAGAATTTTATTGTTTTATATTTTTTTAATTGTATTATTTCCCTTCTACGTGACTTTACCGAAATAACCAAGACAATGCATAGATTATCAGAGCATTTTTGTTTGCATTTTCACCACAAGCTCCATTGTGAGGTTAAGGCAGCAACTTGATTCCTTCCAAGAGGTATCTATTTGGTGTTTGAACATCTGAACACACCACCTGTTTTATTACCAGAGGAGGATAACACACAACCTGTTAGTATTTCATTTGATTCCATTTGTTATTGCTCTCACATCTTTTTGACTTTAGAAGGAGAGAGTGTCGGGAAGGAGGAGGGGGTGCTGTTCAGCCACCCCCATCCCGGAGGAATCCTTGAAAGTTTTTCCGGCACGTGAAAAGGCCCCGGCGTTTGTTGCCAGCCGCATGCTAGTCGCTGCGGGGATGGTGGGGCTGAGTCAGACGTTGCAATCGGGTACCCGATACCCGTACCCTACCCGATACCCGTACCCTACCCGATACCCGTACCCTACCCGATACCCGTACCCTACCCGATACCCGGCTACCCGTACCCGGCCGGGTATGGTTACGGGTACCCGTTTGCGACCCTGGTGCGGCCGGGTACGGGTACGGGTAGGCCGTGAGTCACTGGTGAGTAACCGTTTGTCACTCATTTCGGGTAGGGTACGGGTACGGGTAGGGAACGGGTACCCGTACCCGGCTGGGTACGGGTACGGGTACCCATTTGCGACCCTGGTGCGGCCGGGTACGGGTAAGGAATCAAAACCCGTTTGCGACCTCTGGGCTGAGTGGTGTACAAAGTCGAAAGTCGCCGCCGGACCTTTCGCACGTCCAGTTTATTGGGCCAATTGCTGACGTGGCTAGGCGATGTTATCTCCCTCGTCTGGTACGCAAGAAGTGGTGGGTTCGATCCCGACTCTGACGGAGTTTGCGTGTCTCTCTCTCTCTCGCTCTGCGGTGGTCCGGTTTTTCCCCTCCGCATTTAGAATCGACGTCAGCACGCGTTTCAGAGTTTTTTGACTACTGCTGTACATGTCCACGTGGTGATCATGAGCCACTTTCGTTGAGCTATCATTTGTGTGGTCAGGTCACTTTTGAAACTGAGCTATACACAAACCTGTCAACCCCTTACCAGTGCCCTACCTTATTACAGACCAATTCAGACCTCATTGGTCACCCCGTGCCCCTTATACATCTCAACGTGCATCCTACAAAGTCCCATCACAAGCGAGAAACACAAACACATAGACAAACGTTTAAATGTTTTTTCCGTATTGAAACGGCTGTACGCCGTATGGACCTGAAAACTCAATTTCCCTGAACTGGGTGAACCATATGGGTTGGCAGGTATGCACATAGCTTTTAAAATAAAATAAAAACTTGGAGTGATGATGGTGTGGGCCAGTGGTAGGAGGACACCGTGGTTGGCACAACAATGCTGCCTCTTCTTCTTCTTCTGGTGTACACTCGGTCTCCTGTGAGGTTATCAATCGCAGGGGCAAGAGAGTCGATGATGTACACCATTGTTTGGTTACCGTCTACGAAGGCACATCGTGGACCACAATACAATAATGTCCGTGTGTACGCACGTTGAACTTCCTTGGCACCGTACGTAGCCAACGGTGCCAATCGGAAGTGCTACTATAAAACTCGGAGGTACTACTATAGCGATAGTAACGCTTGATAACGATAATAATTCTTCTAATCCACCACTCAAGACAATGCATTCACATGGAGCTCTCCCTGTTGCGGTATTGGGAGATATTCTCCTCCCCACGATGTACGCACATACGTGTGTACGTACGCTGAACTTCTTTCGCACCGTACGTAGCCAACCGTGCCAATCGGCGGTGCGGGAACGACGAGACGTGCCCCGGTTTGTCCAATGTCTCACCTTTTACTTCGCGTCTTACAGAGCGCGGGGGGATGGCGATCCCCCCTACCCCCAACGCGACATCCCTCCCGGCTTCGGGCGAGCGGCCTCCACGTCTCCCGTCCCTCGTCTGCTGGCGGCTGGACGAGGCCTCGGTGGCGCGCGCCACGCCGCTCTTTGGGGTCTCCGCGGGCGGAGGCCGCGTGACGGCGGTGGCGTGCAGCGGCGCCCGGCGCTTGATCGTCCTGGCGGAGGACGGAACGGCGCAGGAGTGCGGCGCGAGCGGAGACGGCTTTCAAGGTGTGGGGGGGGGGGGGGGCGACGAGACGCGCACGCTGAAGACAAAGATCCCCCGTGTGGCCTTTAACAGACCGTCAGGGCAAGCGCTGTTAGCGAGCACCTACGAAGGCCGGCAACGGCACACGAGGGGGTGGATCGCCAGCACCACGCACGGCCGCCTTTGTCTCCCCAGTGGCGATGTTTTACAGACCGCACCGGGTACTCATTTGAGGCCGAGTCGACCTAGGGGGAGGCCCAGGAGCGGTTCAGATAATCGTCACCGGTGTTGGCCGAGAGCGGGAATCGAACTCGGGGTCGCCGGGTTCGTAGCGCAACGTAGCGCAACGTAGCGCTAACCGCTACTCCACCGCTCCCCACGCTCGCACGCACGCACGCACGCACGCACATACACACACGGACATGCGGCCCCCCCTCCCCGGCCCCCCCGGGGGGGGAGGCCTAGCCGACCGCAAGGCCGCGGGGCGGCGCCGGTCGCCAGGCGACGGCGGTCGCCGGCCATCTCCTAACGATCTCTAACGAGGGTAAAACTTTGCTCGCCGCGCTCTCCGCTCGTCTTTGAGGTTCGTGGCTCGTCGCCGGCGCTTCGTCGTGCCGCGTTGTTTTTAATCGTTGCCAACATTGTTTGACTCGACTGGGAGAATTTAGAAGGGGCTGCTGAGTTGTTGAGCATGGTGGGAGGGGGGTGGGGGCGTTGTGGGGGCAGTGCTGAGCCCCCTCTGGCTCCGGATCATCTTTACGGCTTCCCCCACGAGATCCGCTTGCACGCTCGGTTCTCCAACAGAATCAGAAACGTGATCTTTATTTATCCTCCAGAAATCCGATGAGCAATGAAGCTCTTTTTCACAGATATCCAGTAGGAGATTAGCACCGCGGAGCGAGCGTTCCATTACGGAGTCTTTGTCTGTAAGAGGTTTTTTTGGGTTAGATTGCGTAAATATAAATGTGTCGTTAAACCCACCACCACCCGACACAATTAGTAAGGTTTGTCATGTTTACAGAACGTGCCAATTCTTTGTCTTCGTCCGATCACGTGACGTGCCGCCGATGAGATAGTCGGGGTGGGCGAACGGAGGTGCTGACGTACAGGAGAGCGAACGCTTCCTCTGAGAATCAACATTCGTCTCCTCTTCGCGAAGGGAGGGCGGGGGGGGGCAGGCGGCGGTGGTGCACTTGATCGCGATCCGCGGGGCGCAACCCGCCGCCTCGCCCGTCACGCTGGCGCTAACCGTTCCCATTCCTCACGCGACACGGTCCCCCCCTCTGCCCGCCTCCCACCTTGTCCCACCCTCTGCCGCTGCGTGTGCAGCTGTGCCCGCGAAGCGGCTGACGCAGGTGAGCTGCGGGGAGCATCACGCGGTGGCGCTCACTGGCGACGGGCAGCCGCTCACGTGGGGCGGCAGGGACGCGCCCAGGTGAGTGGCACGGGGGGCGCCGCTCGCGGTGAGATGGGGCAGCCCGAGCTCGGCGGAGAGTCGCTGCGGTGGCCAGGAGATGTTGACTACCTCGCCTGGTACGCAGGAGGTCGTGGGTTCAATCCCGACCCTGACGCCTGCTGTATTGGAGTTTGCCGTGTCTCTCTTTCTCATCATCATCACGGTGGCTAGGAGATGTTGACTACCTCGCCTGGTATGCAAGAGGTCGTGGGTTCGATCTCGACCCTGACGCCTGCTGCTGTATATTTGGAGTTTGCGTGTCTCTCCCTCTCCCCGTTGTGGTCGCGGGTTTTTCCCTTCGCATTTAAAATCAAAATCACGCATTTAAGAGTATTTGCCTGCTGTAAATTCCCACGTGATGATAAGCCACAGCATTGAGCTATCATTTGTGATAGCCAGGTCGCTTCTGAAAAAGAGCTACATAGCTCGGTGGGGCCTTACCTGGTAAAACAAAAATAGTTTAGTTTTAGTTCGATAATGACTGTTCCCACCACCAGACACTGACTGTTTCCACTCGTCCATTCTGCGTTCACCCACCACACTGCAGGTCACAACAACAACACTCGCTCACCCACTCGCCCACTCACTCACCACAATTCCCTATCCCATCGTTGTCTCTTTTACCCCAAGCTCCCACAACAACAATAATTCATTCAGGAAACAGAATATCACTCGCCACTCATTGTAAGCCGTGGTCCGGGAATCGAACTCAGGTCAGCGGGTTCATATGCTAATCACCGTGCCACTAGTCTCCCAAACTCCCGTGTGTTTGAAAAAATGTACCTATTAAATATCAAATCGCTTTTACATTATCTATGGACACGTGATGTAGCTGCTCACACCGAGCTATGAATGCTCTGATACGTGCATTGTCGTTGCGCTGCACGCATTTTGGCGTTCTCTGGTCTGACCCTGGTGAGACTAGGCCATAAAGATGGCTGTCTCCGGTGCAGGCTAATCCGTTTCAAAGACAATGCATAGATTAATGAATTATCAGAACATGTTTTGTTTGCATGCTCACCATGAATACCACATTTGGTTAATGCAGACTTGATTCCTTGAAAAAGGATTCTATTTGGTTTTTGAACATCTTAACACACCACCCGGGTAAAACCTATTCTTATTTTTCATATTGTCAATAATTATTCAAGCATGAAATCGGCAATGAAAGTGTCACGTTGCGATTTTTTTGTGCCGAAATCTCTTCCCGCAGAGCGACCGTGGATTTGCAACCGGCGCCCAAGCAGCAGAGAAACAGATCGGGGAAGAAAAACCAAAGGAAGCCGGTGGTGGCGCAGACGGCGGCGGCAGGAGACGCCCGGAGCGTCTCCGCTCCCAGGCCAGTGCTGGTCCACTCGAGGCCGGAGGTTCTCATCCCGTGGGGGGCCACGCAGGGCAGCGTCATTGTTTCGAACGGAGATTTGCGACCAAGTTATTCGTCAGCGGAGTGTTTTTAATGTGCACGTTTGAACTTCTTTCGCGCCGTACGTAGCCAACCACGCGAATCGTAGGTGCGTCTCGGGCGATGCAACAGTCCGTCTCAGCTCATGCGTACGAGCTGATTTCATTGCGTGTGTTATTCCTTGGCTACGTAGGGTGCGCAAGAAATTCAACATACGTACAGAGATGGCGACGGCTTGCATAGGCCATCATCTGTCGCACCGTACGTAGCCAACCGCGTGCTAATTGGAGGTGCGGAGGAAGGGGAACACACTATAGGTCTCTGTGGGTCTTTATGTGAGTCTGTGTCTGTATGCATGTTGAACTTCTTTCGTACCGTACATAGCCAACCGTGCGAATCGGAGGTGCGGGGGGAAGGACAACAAACTAAACACAAAAAGCAGCTCTAAAGAAATGAGCTTTCAATCTGGATGATGATTTAAAATGTGCATAGCTCCGAGTGGCTTCCTAATAACGGAAGGAAGAGCGTTCCAGACGGCCGCAGAAGCACGTTTTAGAGCATTTGGTTGCTGCTATAAATGTCCACGTGATGCTGATGATGATGAGAGAACTATACAGCTCAGTGGGGCCTTACCTGGTAAAATAAAAAAAATATCTTCTTGGTTCTTTCGGTAAAGTCACGTAGAATGGATTATTTTATTATTTCCATTCTACGTGACTTTACCGAAAGAACCAAGAAGATGAATCCCTGCAATCACGAAAGCTTTAAATCTAAATTAAAAAAAAGTTCAGTTTTAGTTTATTAAAACGATCGCGCCGAAACCAAATGCATTCAATAAAACCGTTGTTGATTTTACGCAAATTAAAGTTGGCGGTGATGGGCGCGTGCGGTTCACAGGCCGGTGAACATCGTAGTGGACGCATTCCGGAGGGTGCCGGTGGTGCAGGTCTCGTGCGGAGCCCACCACACCCTCGCTCTCTCCAGCGGTACGCCACCGTTCAATCCTCGCATCTCCCTCGATCCCCCCCCCACCATGTATAGCAGCTGATATACAAGTAAACAAATACACACACTTTGTGATGCACCGCACAGTTTTAGATTTTTTACGTCCAGAGGCGCAGGAAGCCACAGATCCGCACCTCCGATTAGCACGGTTGGTTACGTACGGTGCGACAAAGAAGTTCACTACCCATAGACCAACACTACCCATAGACTAACACTACCCATAGACTAACACTACCCATAGACTAACACTACCCATAGACTAACACTACCCATAGACTCAACACTACCCATAGACTAACACTACCCATAGACTCAACACTGCCATTAGACTAACACTACCCATAGACTAACACTACCCATAGACCAACACTACCCATAGACTAACACTACCCATAGACCAACACTACCCATAGACTCAACACTGCACCTCCGATGAACTTACGTACGTACTACCCATAAGAGTTTTTTGGGTTAGATGGCGTAAATATAAATGTGTCGTTAAACCCGCCACCACCCAACGCAGCCAATTAGTAAGGTTCGTCAAGCAAAACGTGCCAATTCGTTACGAGGTATGGTGGTGCGGTGCGGTGGCATCGTGTACGAACTTTGAATTGTACGTACCCAACCGTGCTAATCGGAGGTGCGTGCGAAGCACAACAAACTAAATGCAACAACAACAAGCAGCAGTTCTAAAGAAATTAGATTTCAATGTAGATGATTTAAAAGTTCACGGTGGCTTCTTAACATTGGAAGGAAGAGCATTCCAGACGGCCGCGCGGTGCGGCTGTGCGGATGGTGCCGGCGTGGCGGTGACGTCCTCCCGCTTGGTGATTTTCACCGCGCGTGGTGTTTGCGCTTGGTGTTTCTCAGCGAGCGTGGTGTTTGCGCTTGGTGTTTCTCAGCGAGCGTGGTGTTTGCGCTTGGTGTTTCTCAGCGAGCGTGGTGTTTGCGTGGGGGACGAACGACCGCGGGCAGCTGGGCCTGGGCGCCGCGATCCCGCGGAGCGACCCGCTGGCCGTGGGGGCCCTGTGCGGGATGCCCGTGAGGGCCCTGGCGGCCGGCGCCGCGCACAGCCTGGCCGTGACGCTCACCGGCGGCGTCTTCGTCTGGGGCGCCAACGATCACCGCCAGCTGGGCCTCGACCGTCTGCAAGGTTCCTCGCTCAACGTTTTTGTTTCCCTCTTTCAACTTCTCTTCATCCGACTGCTACGACTGCGTGGGGTTTTTTTCTTCTTTTTTTCTTCTTTTTACTTGTTATTTTCAAAATTATTTCTTCCGTTTTCCTTCTGTTTTCCTTCCTTATTTCGTCTTTTTCCTTATTTTTTTCTTCCTTCTTTCTTTTTATTATATTTTCCTTCCCTTTTCCTTTCTTCTTTTTTTCTCTACTTCCCCCCCCCCTCCCTCCTCCCCCCGTTGCGCTGCGTCGAGTTTCAAGTAAAATCCGTTTAACCGAGTGAGGACTCGCCAACTGACCGGCTCGTGTCTTCGGAACAGCGTGCCGCACGTTGTTTGCGTTATTCGGCACGGACTCAGTGCCGAGGAGAAGCTCCCACCCCACCCCCGTGCACCTGGAGAGGAACGTCAGGACGGAAGTTTTATCTCGTTCCACGAATCTTTCCCGCTCCGTTAGAGAAATATGTAGTGATGCCATCATCGGCATCGTTGTCAGCCATGGTCAGTCCGCTGCTGGATGAATCCTCCCCAAGCCGCCACCATCCTGCGCGAGACTCCTGACGCGACGATCCACCCAGCGCCACCACGCAAACTGATTTCGTCGCTCCGTCTGCACGCCGGACGTCCGCGTGGAAGCGTTACGCTCCTTGGCAGCCCCCTTACGTGTTTATCTTTGACCGCCGTCGCCCCATCGTCCCTCCTGGCCGTGGCAAAGCCCTTCCCAAGCACCGCGCGCTCTCATAAACGTTTGGACGACTGACCTTCGTGCATTTTTCGTTCTACGTGTTCACAGAAACTGAACTTTTACATGTTACTTATTGATTTTAAACTAAACTCTTTTTATTTTACCGGGTAAGGCCCACTGAGCTGTATAGCTCTTTTTCAGAAGCGACCTGGCCACAAATGATAGCCCAACGAAGTGGCTTATCACCACGTGGAAATGTATAGCAGCCAAATACTCTAAACGCGTGATGTTGATTCTAAATGTGGAGGGAAAAAAAACGGAGGACCCGGAGAAAAATCTACGTGACCACGGGGAGAGACACACACAAACTCCAAATATACAGCAGCAGGCGTCAGAGCCAAGATTGAACCCATGACCTCCTGTACACCAGGCGAGAGAGTTAACATCTTCTAGCCACCGTAGCACCCCATGTCTTTTGCCTCTTGGTGTAATCCCCAGCTCGCGCCTCTCCCTACGCTTCTTTGTACGCAGGTTGAACGTCTTTCGCACCATACGTAGCCGACCACGCTAATCGGGGGGGTTCTCGGTTTTGCGAGCCACGTTTCTACGTCGTACCACCTGGGAGCACTCGCCGATTAAGCCTCTCTTACTTGAGGCCGCAGGGGCGCGAGAAAAATCTATTTGTTACCAAGACTCAGAGTTCCAGTGGTGACGTAGTTCCTTGCCGGATTTCTTCTCCCACCCAGACGCCTACGAGGTCGTGCGATTGGAGATCCTGCGGGCGCGGCACGTTGTCCACGCGTCCTGCGGTGACCGGCACACGGCGCTGCTGACCAAGGTACCGCCAGGCGAGGGTGGCGAACGATTACCGGCCGTGAAAAACAAGCGGATCGTGGTTTAACACCCAGTCGGCTTTCGCGACCAATATTATCCACAGTAGAGGGTTTTTTCGGGTGAGGTCGCGTCAATATATAAACGTGTCGTTAAACCCGCCACCAACCGACACGGTCAGTTGGTAAGATTTGTCACGTCAACCAAACGTGACAATTCGTTACGAGTACAGCACCACCGGTGTGTTGGAGAGTAAACCCACTACTTTTACAATTACTCTCCAACACACCGGTTTGATGTACCAGTAACGAATTGGCACCTTTTATTCACGTGACAAACCTGACTAATTGGCCGTGTCGGGTGGTAGCGGATTTAACGACACATTTATAGTTTAGAGGAGCGAACCGCGCGGTGGCACGGTGGTGTTACAAGTTGACATCGCGATCGTTATTTCGCTCGGAGTGCCCCGCCAGTTGTGTCGGAGGCTACGCGAGGGGATCGTTGTCCGTGACTACGCCGTGTCCGCTGCGCTACAGGAGGGGACGGTGCTCGTTCTCGGTGGGGCTGCACCTCCTCCTGCTGCAGCTGCAGCTGCAGCTGCTACGACGTCAACCGAACAGCTGGCTCACAGCTCTGTGGTGACGGAGTGTGGCATCAGCGGAATATCACAGATCGCCTGCAGCAGGTATGCAGCGTTTTGGCGCCGATGACGTAGCTGACGTTGGCGGTGTCGGCACCAAGCACGGACGACAATAACAACAACAACACAAAACACTCAACGCATTCATTGATTAATCTGCGGCCCTTAGAAAAAAAAAAATCAAAGTTAATAACAGGCGACGTCTCGGCGCTCTAAGTCGTTTGCCTTACGTTTGCTGCGGTCGCCGCCCCACTGCACTGCTCGTCCCCGTTCACGAGCCGTTTGGCGAACCCTAAGAACCTAAGAATATGAACCCACTCCGTTCGCCCGCCGCCCGTCCGTGGCGAGCCTCCTCTCTGCTGACGACGGCCGCTGCTCCCCGACCGCTGCAGGTTTCACACGGCGGCGCTGAGCGCCGACTCGAGAAGAATCTACTTGCTGGCGACGCCGCAGGGACCCGGCACGCAGGAGGGCGGCACCACGGAGCTGCAGCTGGACGGGGTCTCACCTGGGGGTCCGGCCGGCCCAGGTACGTACGTTGTACGTACGGTGTACGTATGTTGTACGTATGTTGTACGTATGTTGTACGTATGTTGGATGTATGTTGTACGTATGTTGTACGTATGTTGGATGTATGTAAGAGCGGTAGCGTCGCGGTTAGTGCGCCGCGCTACCAACCTGGTGACCCGCGGTCGTTTCCCGCTCGCGGCCACCAACACCACTGACGGATTATCTGAACCGGTCATGGGCCTCCCCTAGGTCGACTCAGCCTCAAATTAGTACCTGGTGCGGTGTGTAAACATCGCCACTGGGGAGACAAAGGCGGCCGGGCGTGGTGCTGGCCACCCAACCCCTCGGGTGCCATGCCGGCCTTCGTAGGTGCTCGCTAACAGCACTTGCCCCAACAGTCTGTTCTGGCTATCGGGGGGATCTTTGTCTTTGTATGTAGTATGTATGTTGAACTTCTTTCGCACCGTACTTAACCAACCATGTAAATCGGAAGTGCGGGGGACGGACAACCAACTAAACACAAAGAGCATTTCTAAACAAATTAGTTTTCAATCGAGATTTAAAAGTGCATACAAAGACACAAAGAGACTCGTGTTTATATCTCTAGGGGTCTACACATCTCTGTGGGTCTCTATAGATCTCTACGGGGTTCTATGTATCTCCAGGGGTCTCTGTGTATCTCCACGGGCCTCAATTTTCCCACTCGTGAAGCAGATGTGGTGCCCATCGGCCGACCGTCGGTGGCGTTCCGGTGACGCGGTTTGACGGTCACGTCACCGCTAACGTGCCCGAGATGGCGAGAGCGTCAAACCCGGGAGGCGCGCGATCGACGCCCCGAGTGAGCGACACTGACGTTGTGAACGTCTCCCGCAGCCGGCGGCATCGTCGTGAGGGACATTTTTGCCGGAGGCAGCCGCGTCTACGCCACCTGCTGCGGCGCAGAGGTGAGCGTTCGCTCCGCGGCACTGCGACTGATGCTGCTGCACGAGACTAATTGCTGCGTCCGCGACTCCGCTCGCCTGCCGAGGAAAGCCTCTCCGTGCTTAGCGGAGAAGGGGGCGGCACGGGGGGGGGGGGGGGGTGGCCTGCCGAGGTTTTTGTAGCGAGGGCCGGTGTTGCTGTCGTGTGCGTCATACCGACAGAACGTACGTGCGTGCGTACAGGCGACCCCCGCACCTACGACCTAATTGGTTCCTGCACGACGCTCGCAAATGGAGCCGTCGTAAGTCCAGCGCCTTAGTTCCCACACGGTGGAAGAGCAGAGCAGTGCCATCAGGCGACGAGTGTGCGCATGGCGTGTCGCCTATATACTACACTATACACTACACTATTATCCACTATATACACTACACTACTATACACTACACTACTATACACTACACTATACACTACACTATACACTATACTATACACTACACTACTACTCTACTATACACTACACTATACACTACTATACACTACTATACACTACACTATACACTACTATACACTACACTATACACTACACTATACACTACTATACACTACACTATACACTACACTATACACTACTATACACTACACTATACACTACACTATACACTACTATACACTACACTATACACTACACTATACACTACTATACACTACACTATACACTACTATACACTACTACTCTACTATACACTACACTATACACTACACTATACACTACACTATACACTACTACTCTACTATACACTACACTATACACTACACTACTACTCTACTATACATTAGACTACGAGTGTGCGCATGACATGCACAAGCGTCGTAAGTCGGGGGTCACCACTATGTTGAACCTCTTCCACACCGTTACGTAGCCAGTCGTGCTAATCGGAGGTGCAGGAAGCGTGGTTCGCTGGCGATTTCTCAGCGTCGGGATGTTTTAGTCCGACGCCATTTTGCGATACGTTGCATAGCTTGCGTGGAAACTCATTCCTTTAGAACTGCTCTCAGCGTTTAGTGATGTCGTCCTTCCCCCCGCACCTCCGATTAGCGTGATTGGCTACGTAACGTTGCCAAAGAAGTTCAACGTACACACAACACATGACCAGTGTAGGCCAAACACATCCCAATGCCGAAAAACGTCCCGCCAGTTTACTCGATCGGGACCGCGCGTGGCAGCAGCATCGCCGCCCTCTGCTGCGAAAGAAGCCGGCGCCGCCGCTCCTCGCCAAAAGAGTCTTGCGGCTCTCCGGGGCAAACGGGCACGAAGGACGGTCGCAATCGGTAACCAATAAAATAACGCCGCCGCATTCTCTTCCTCCTCCTGCAGGAGTCTCGAGTCGACCCAAAGGGCACGCGCGCTCCTGGGATCTGCACCGTGACTCCTGAGTTGCGCGAGAAGTTGACGTCCAAGTCAACTTTGCGTCCTGTGTTTGAGCGGTAAGCAAGAGGGCGCTCGCGCGTGCGAGCGTGGCGATTTGCGTCAACAATCCTGCCCGGCTCTTCCCCAACTAAAACTCTCAGACCGAACGCGATTGTGACTGCTGCCGTTGCTAAAATTTGGTTTCGCGACTTTCCTCCCCCGCCCGCCCGCAATCGATGAGCTCCGTATTTCGGAGCTTCTGCCCGCGGAATTTCTGTGACCCCCTTCGCTCGTGATTGGAGAAGACGCAAAAAACAAACAAAAACAAATCGGTTTATGAGAATTCTTCCCTTATCCGCGACCACCGGGTGAGCCGGAACGACGACAGTGATGGGCGCGTCGACGGGAACGCTCGCAAAGCAACGCTGTCATCCGTTTGGTCGTGCCGGGTGGTGGAGGGTTTCCTAAAGACACAGGTTTGGGGGGGGGGAGGGGCGGGGGGGTTAGGGATCGATCGCGTCAGCGGCCCTGAGCCAGAGGTAGATTACACTGGTCAACACACTTTTTCTGGCATAATGTATTCCAACGGTTTTATAGTAATTTTGGGGTGCTGATTCCAAATCCGGCATCAGTTTTTGTCTATCACATCAGGTTTTTGAGATATCAAATATTGCATTTTCAATAAAAACTGCAGAAGAAAAATATTAAATAAATGTGGATATCTACATACAATGATATTATAAACACACTATACTAAAAATACAGCACCATATTTTAACACTAAAGCAGTCACTGACTCGCAACAACTTGCAATCATAAGTGACAGAGTTAATTTCGGGTAAAATCAATGAAAATGGGGTATGCCGATAGCATAAAATGAGATGTGATAGAGCAAATCTGAGATCAGATTTGGAATCAGCACCCTGAAATTAGTCTAGAACAGCTGCAAAAGTCCAGGCCAGAAAAAAATGTTTTTTTTGTTGACCAGTGTTATGGATCGAGCGTCTGCACGGTCAGCGCTGTCACGGTGCACGCGCCCCCCCGGTATAACTTGGTGCCGTAACTTCATGTGTCGACAGGCAAATCGATGTCATCTTCTCGTCGGCCGCATGCCTCAACGGCAGTTTTCTTCTCTCACAGAGGTAAGGGGCATCAGACCTTGCAATTATTCATTTCTCTAACAGGGAGATGAATTAAAATCTAAACTAAACGATTTAAATTTGACCAGGTAAGGCCCACTGAGCTATACGGTTCTTTTTCAGCAGTGACCTGGCCACAAATGATAGCTCAGCTAAAGTAGCTTATCATCATCATGTGGACATTTATTGCAGCCAAAACGCACACGTTGATTCTAAAGGGAAAAACCGGAGGACCCTGAGAAAAATCGACGCGGCCACGGGCAGAGATAGAATATACAATACGGGTCAGGGGTCAGGGGTCAGGGGTCAGGATCGAACCCATGAATTCCTGGACACCAGGCGAGGGAGTTAACATCTTGCCACCACGGCACCCCTGAGAAGATTACGTATTCAGTGGAGAGATATTTAACGACAGATGAGCAGACAAAAGTTTTGATTTAAAGCTTTCGTGACTGCAGAGATTCATCTTCTTGGTTCTTTCGGTAAAGTCACGTAGAAGGAAAATAATAAAATCATAAAAATAAAACATCATAATATAATCGAAAAGAAAGGTAAGCAGATTATTTAAAAAATAAATACGTAAAATAGATCAAGTGTAAGTACAGTAAAATCTCATTATTTCGGTTTTCGATAATTCATAATTGTGGATAATTCGGCATGGTTGTGCTATTGGCATATATACTGTGTGTCAGTAATTTGCCACGAGCCGAATTGCCGTGCCGAATGGTCCAATTTCAGCAGAGCACGTGGGGCGACGCCGCGCACCACGACCAAAACAACGATTCGGTCTAGTGGCGGCGCGCGTCATGAGCGTTGGTGCAGAACCGTCGCTTTGGACTTGGAGTCCCTCAATAACATTGCACGTAAAATGTAACTAATGATACTCGGGTAAGGATCAAAGTTGCAAATCACATTTGCAAATGTCGTTGTATCCAGCACTAATATTCTGCTTCAGGATATGTTTTGAAGGAAGATTTATTATGTTAAGGAAGGCGACAAGGTTGTGCTGCTCAGCCAATGAAATTCCTACATTTGCTCAGCCAATGAAATTCCTACGGCTACTCAGCCAATGAAATTCTTGAGCTGCTCAGCCAATGAAATTCCTACATTTGCTCAGCCAATGAAATTCCTACAGCTGCTCAGCCAATGAAATTCTTGAGCTGCTCAGCCAATGAAATTCCTACAGCTGCTCAGCCAATGAAATTCTTGAGCTGCTCAGCCAATGAAATTCCTACAGCTGCTCAGCCAATGAAATTCCTACAGCTGCTCAGCCAATGAAATTCCTACATTTGCTCAGCCAATGAAATTCCTACGGCTACTCAGCCAATGAAATTCCTACGGCTGCTCAGCCAATGAAATTCCTGAGCTGCTCAGCCAATGAAATTCCTACATTTGCTCAGCCAATGAAATTCCTCAGCTGCTCAGCCAATGAAATTCCTATGGCTGCTCAGCCAATGAAATTCCTACGGCTGCTCAGCCAATGAAATTCCTACGTCTGCTCAGCCAATGAAATTCCTCAGCTGCTCAGCCAATGAAATTCCTCAGCTGCTCAGCCAATGAAATTCCTCAGCTGCTCAGCCAATGAAATTCCTACATTTGCTCAGCCAATGAAATTCCTACATTTGCTCAGCCAATGAAATTCCTACATTTGCTCAGCCAATGAAATTCCTACAGTTGCTCAGCCAATGAAATCACCGTATCAAACATACCAATGGGGACGGGCGCTATGGGGCAGAGTAACACACTTCAGCGAGTGGGTTGATAATGTAGTTTAATTAATGAACCGTGTCCTTTGTTTTCGATGGTGGCAGACAATCTCCGGATGTCAGCCTGGGACTGAATCTGGAGGAGGCAAAGCAATTTCTGGATAATCTCCACAAACAATTGTCCATTAAGGTAATGATGAAAACATTAAGGTAATGATGAAAACATTAAGGTAATGATGAACACATTAAGGTAATGATGAAAACATTAAGGTAATGATGAACACATTAAGGTAATGATGAACACATTAAGGTAATGATGAACACATTAAGGTAATGATGAACACATTAAGGTAATGATGAACACATTAAGGTATTGATGAAACCATTAAGGTGATGATGAAAACATTAAGGTAATGATGAACACATTAAGGTATTGATGAAACCATTAAGGTGATGATGAAAACATTAAGGTAATGATGAACACATTAAGGTAATGATGAACACATTAAGGTAATGATGAAAACATTAAGGTAATGATGAAAACATTAAGGTAATGATGAACACATTAAGGTATTGATGAAACCATTAAGGTGATGATGAAAACATTAAGGTAATGATGAACACATTAAGGTAATGATGAACACATTAAGGTAATGATGAAAACATTAAGGTAATGATGAAAACATTAAGGTAATGATGAACACATTAAGGTATTGATGAAACCATTGAGGTAATGATGAAAACATTAAGGTATTGATGAAACCATTGAGGTAATGATGAAAACATTAAGGTATTGATGAAACCATTGAGGTGATGATGAAAACATTAAGGTAATGATGAACACATTAAGGTAATGATGAAAACATTAAGGTATTGATGAAACCATTGAGGTAATGATGAAAACATTGAGGTAATGATGAAAACATTAAGGTAGTGATGAATTTGTAAAAGTACGAGAGTCGGCATCGTGAACAGAGACATCGAATACAAACACGGAGGTTGCTTGCCGGCACTGGAGAGACAGAGCCTGCCAAAGCGTGGTGCTGGCCACCCCACTGCCTCGTACGCTGTGTTGGCCTTCGTAGGTGCTGCTCGCTTAACAGCACTTGCCCCTGCAGTCTGTTGAGGCTATATGGGGGATCTTTGCCTGTGCGTTGGACCAGGTGAGCAACCTGCTGTGCGACTTCGTGGTGCCGTCGCTGGAGAGGCTGCGTGCTGACGAGGACTCGCTCAGGGTGCTGGCTCTGCTCCTCCTGTTCCCGGGGACCGCCGACCCTCAGAAGCTCACGGCACCGGTCATCGCCAAAGTCGCGCGGCTGCCCGACCCTCTGCGGAAACTCTTCGGTACGTCGCGCGTTCCGCTCGCGCTGGCCCGGCGGTCCGGCGGTGTCCCGGCCGGCGGTAGCGTCGGCGCGGTTCGCCTGCTCGCTTGTGGAGAGGCGCGGTTCAATTCCGCCGCAGGGGGGGCGGGGGGGGGTCCACGCCGCGTCTCCGTCCGCTCGCGCCTGAGTGCCGCGCAAGGCATCCTGGGATTAATTGGTTGCTCCTTCTCCTGTAATCCAACCCGAGCGACTTGAGTGAGCGAGTGGGTTGGTGAGTGGGTGGGTGAGTGGTTCGGTGAGTGTGAGTGAGTGGGCGGAGTGAGTAGGGGAGCGGTGGTGTAGCGGTTAGCGCTACGCTGCGCTATGAACCTGGCGACCCGGGTTTGATTGCCGCTCCCGGCCAACACCCAGTGACGATTATCTGAACCGGTCCCGGGCCTTCCCTAGGTCGACTCAGCCTTAAACGAGTACCTAGGGAGACAAAGGCGGCCGGGCGTGGTGTTGGCCACCCACCCCCTCGTGTGCCGTGCCGGCCTTCATAGGTGCTCGCTAACAGCACTTGCCCCTACAGTCTGTTAAGGCTACACGGGGGATCTTTGGAGTGAGTAGGTAGTGTAGTGGTTAGCGCGCCGCGCTACAATTCCTGCGACCCGAGTTCGATTTCCGTTCATGACCAACACCATAGGTCGACTCAGCCTCAAATGAGTACCCAATGCGGTTCGTATAATCATCGCCACTGGGGAGACAAAGGCAGTGCCGGCCTTCATAGGTGCGACTCACTGAGAGCACTTGCCCCAGCAGTCTGTTAAGGCTATACGGGGGATCTTTGTGTTTGTGAACGAGCAGATAGGTGGGTGAGTGTGTAAGTATATGGTGAGTGGTCGAGTGAGTGTGTGGGTGAGTAACCTCTCCCTTGCCACGTTACTGTGCTTGCTACCATTGTTTTGTCCGTGCGGCCCCTTGCCAAACCCTTCCTCCTCTCCCCGTGACCGTGCGATGTGCAGAGGAGTGGTTGGCCCATCTGCCCAAACCCGACTTCCTCCGCATATTGAAGGCTTCCACAAATCTCCTGCTGGACGTTTTGAAGAAGCTGGGCAGGGAGGGCGAGATGAAAATGCCACCGGGACTCAAAAGGTTCTTGCAGAGACTGCACGAGGTGAGGGAACATTTGTTTTTCCCAAAATCAAACGACGCGTGCTCACGCGCGCGGTTGTCGCGTATTGGCTCGCGACTACCCGGACGAGGAGTCGGGACGCGCGGCAGTGGCGTGGATCATGCCCAGAGAGCGCGAACGATTCAGAATTGGAATCAAGAATCTTGGACTACGACTGGATGAATGTTATGAGCTTTGAAGCTTTTTCTCAGCTGGGCCGGCCCAGGACACGCTGGCAGGACTATGTCGATTGGCTGGCCCTGGGAACGCCTGGGAATTCCCCAGGAAGAGCTAGAGTCTGTCGCCAGGGAAAGGGAGGTCTGGACCACCACGACTCAACACGCTGCCGCCGCGGCTCTCACCAGGGCAAGCGGACTGAGAAACGAACGAACACACACGGCGATTATATACACCCACCCACACACGGCGATTATATACACCCACCCACACACACATGGCGATTACACACCCACACACACACGGCGATTATATACACCCACACACACACGGCGATTATACACACACACACACATGGCGATTATATACACCCACACACACATGGCGATTATATACACCCACACACACATGGCGATTATATACACCCACACACACACGGCGATTATATACACCCACACACACACGGCGATTATACACACACACACACACATGGCGATTATATACACACACACACACATGGCGATTATATACACACACACACACATGGTGGTTATACACACCCACATACACATGGCGATTATATACACCCACACACACATGGCGATTATACACACACACACACACGGCGATTATATACACCCACATACACATGGCGATTATATACACACACACACACATGGCGATTATATACACCCACACACACATGGCGGTTATATACACCCACACACACACGGCGATTATACACACACACACACACATGGCGATTATATACACACACACACACACACGGCGATTATACACACACACACACATGGCGGTTATATACACCCACACACACGGCGATTATATATGTAGTGGCGACAGGGACGGTCGAGCTTGAGGCGACACCTGTTTATTAACACTTGCGTAGTAGGTACAGTGTATAACTGAAGAGGTCTCTTCACCCGTTTCTTAAGGGTAAGTACTCCCAGGCTAGCTGCCACTTATCCTCACACCCGTCCTCTCAAGGAGACGACCTGACCTGGCCCTGGCTCGGCACAGATCCCGACCACCAGCCACACGAAGCCGGCCCTTAGAAGGACAGCGACCAGAGGAGTTCCAGGGACGAGCTGGCTGGCCTTCGATCTTCACCGGCTCTTCATCTTGACCCGTCCCAACGTCTGCCTCGAGCTCTCTGGCTCTCCGCCTTTTATACCAACTTGCCACCGAGGGGCGGGGCTGTGTGGGATCACAGCCCCCCCCCACAGCCCCCCCCCCCCACAGCCCCCCCCCCCCACAGCCCCCCAGGGTGGTAACCGTTGCAGACGTGAGTGTGGACACCCCTGTGTGACCGTCGGTTTTCCTCCCATAACACCCCTACATATACACACACACACGGCGGTGAGACACACACGGCGGTGAGACACACACACACGGTAGTTAGACACACACGGTAGTTAGACACACACACACACGGCGGTGAGACACACATGGCGGTGAGACACACACGGTAGTTAGACACACACACAGACGGCGGTTACCCCTCCAAGCACTGTCCAGGGTCACACAAACGCCGCCGCACCGCGCACAGAAAGCCACCCAAGATGGTAATCGAACCCGGGTGGGGGGGGGGGCCCTCTTGCTGTGAGGCCACCACCGTGCTGCCGCCAGCCTGCCACCCTGCCACCCTGCCACCCTGCCACCCTGCGCTGTCTGCAGCGCTACAGGCAGCGTCGCTCACAAACTGCCCCCCACCCCCGGTGCTCTCGGTGTGCGGTTTTCAGATCCACAAAAACTCTGCAGAGGCGGTGGAGGATTTGCACGACCCACGGCTGAGTGAGTTCGTCTCCGAGATGGCTGCGACGCCGCTTGCCAATGAGACGCCGAAGTTCTTTAAGCATTTTCTCCAAAAGCAGATGGTAATGAAGGTCGCCCAGGGGTCAGTGCCGCAAGCGTAGTGAGTTGATGGTGTTAGCCCGGTCACCATTGCCTCTCGTAGAGACCCATAGACTCACACAGAGAGCCATAGACTCACATGAGACCCATAGACTCTCATAGAGACCCATAGACTCACACAGAGACCCATAGACTCACACAGAGACCCATAGACTCACACAGAGACCCATAGACTCACACAGAGACCCATAGACTCTCATAGAGACCCATAGACTCACATAGAGACCCATAGACTCGCATGAGACCCATAGACTCACATAGAGACCCATAGACTCACATAGAGACTGAGAGACTCACATAGACTGGTCTCAGCCCAGTTGCTGATGGCCGTACAAAACAGCCATCGAGTCAGGTTTGGGTCTGCGCTCAACTTGACTAAATTTAAATTCCCGAGAACTAAAATATCGGTCAGACTGTCACGGGACGAGCCTTCACTCTCGTGTGCAGATTGGGCAGGTGGCCTCCACCGCGTGTGCAGACCAGAGATCAACAGGTAGGATCCTCGGAGGTAGCTCTGTGAAGCCTGCTTCCGCGGGCCGCGCCACGTTGCCCCGCGAGAGATCGGAGTGGATTCTTCATCTCGTGATGCGCGAGGCCTCTGCGGCCATGCCAGATTTATTTTACTGTTTTACTATTTTCTATTTGACCAGGCAAGGCCCACCGCCGAGCTACGTAGCTCTTTTCCAGAAGCCACCTGCCTATCACAAGGTAGAGAATATGGTAAGCATGTCACTAAATATAAGTAATAAATACATTAAGTATATAAGTCTTGATTTATCAAGATTGGGCAAGGCAGCAAAACCAAGAACAAGACAGTCCCAGACCACACCAAGACACCACCACACAGCAGCAGTCCCTGAATAGAACGGTACATTGACACTGAACTATCGATACACAGGTGAGAATCAATTGATTCCGCTCTGAGGCGTGTGTCACTGTTATTACACAAAACGCGTTTAATTCTGTCCGCTTGGTGTGTCTCTAGGCCCTCCTGAAAGTGTTCGTGATGTTTCCGTTTCTCTTGGACTCGCACGGAAGGATTACGTTGTTTGAGTTGCACGCCGCTTACCAGCTCCAGGTACGACGTCGTTCGCGAGCTTCACCCGTGAGCCGCCCGTTGAGCGGATAACTCGCGAACACAGCGGCAACCTCCGTGTTGAACGACGTTCAAATAACAACCCCCGCTTAACAGAACACGACGACGATGACGACCCCCCCCCATAAAACAATCTACGTGACCACGGGGAGAGAGAGAAAGAAACCACAAACTCCGAATACACAGCAGGCATCAGGGCCGGGATGGAACCCACGACCTCCTGCATGCCAGGGAGGCCGCATGGGAGCCCGCCCCTGGTTCCAGGCCCCGGAGTCCACACTCGGCCTGCGCTACGAGCAGTCTGGCCTCTGGACAGGTCGCGCGCGTCTCTCCCCCACCGGGCACGGCATCGGCGGCGATTGATCTTGACGTGGTTTGCCCCCCCCCCCTTCCCGCCTTCCTGCCTTCTGCAGAATTATTCAAATGTACAAAACGTATGCCTTCTCATGAATGGCATACAACCTCAGAACCGACCCGCTCTGACCCTGCAAATTCGACGCAGCAACCTCCTGGAAGACGCCGTCACACTTCTCAGGGTCCCAATGGGGACCGCCGTGCATCTGCATCTGTTGGTGAGTGACCAGCCGGCGTACCGAGTGTGTGCTGCGCCGTCGCAGCCTTCACCTTGAACATCGCGCTGTTCGTTTGCTCATTTGGGCATATTTGACCTCGATTTTGCGCGATTCTGCCGGTGTCGCGTTGCCACGGGGTGACCCCTGAACCACCGGGTCACCTCTGCTGTGATTGTGTTTTTTGCGTTTAGTTTGTTATCCTTCCTGAAATGGTCGTAAGGCTCATCAGTGTACGTGTGTACGTTGAACTTCTTTCGCACCGTACGGAGCCAGCCGTGCTAATCGGAGGTGCGGGCGGGAGGGGGACGTAAGTACAACAACACTGAACACAACAACAACAACAACAAGCGGTTCTAAATCAATGAGTTTGGGGGCTGCAGATGGTGTTCATTGGGGAGGACGTGGCTGGGCCTGGAGTGAACGCGGAGTTCTTCCTCCTCTTCATGGAGGCGTTGGTGGCGAAGAAGGAGATCGGCTTCCTGACGGACAGGGAGTCGAACCTGCTCTGGTTCTCGGAGGAGGCCATGCAGGAGGTTCGACTTGGACAGGTGTGCGGAGATTCCACCTGCGTCCAAGATGCTGCCGTCTGGGTACCCGCGATGCTTGGGGTGGCAGCAAGCGGGGCGAGAGCAAACAAAGATTCTCCCGTGTAGCCTGAACAGACGGTCGGGGCAAGTGTTGTTAGCCTTATTTGAGGCTGAGTCGACCTAGGTAAGGCCCAGGACCGGTTCAAATAATTGCCTCTGGTGTCGGCCGTGAGCGGGAATCAAATTCGGGTCGCTGGGTTCGTAGCGCAGCGCGCTAATCACAACACCACCGCTCCCCACAACCACCACCACTGTCATTACCACCACTGTCATTACCACCATCACCATCTACCCACCAGAGACCAAATCGTGCCTGTGAGTGTTTAAGCAGCGCTATTGGAGACCGCAGTGCACTGGGGAAGACCAAACATGGTGATTGTGTGTGTACATAACAAGGCTCGCCAAGCTCCACCGATCGGCTGAGCTGATAATATGGCGAGCTTCTTATAGCTCAAACGGATTCCTCCAGTACAAAACAAAAGATTCTAAACTCTACTCTAGATTTGAAGTTCAGTAAACATTTTCTTGCTGTGGTTTTCCCACCTGATGATGATTGCTTGTGTTGCAATCGGAACTTCGTGATTTAATTGATTGTATTTTATACCGACGTGACTTTACCGAAAGAACCAAAGAGTATTCTAAACTCCGTTGTCGTCGTTGCGCCCCAGACACTGGTTTCGAGCGCAGACATCTACTGGGCGATGGGCGTGGCGTGCGGCCTGGCTGTCTACAACCGCGTCCTCATGGACTTCCACTTCCCGCTGGCGCTCTACAAGAAGCTGCTGGGCGTTTCTCCCGACCTCTGTGACCTGTGGGAGCTATCGCCCCGCCTGGGACGGTGAGCGCCGGCGTCTCCACCCTGCCACGCGGCAGCCTCTCTGTCATCAGTCGCTGGCGCTTCATCAATTTGTGCAGCGTGTACTAAACATCTTTTGGCGTGCCGTGACGGCTCCGCAAAACGCGACCGAGTCCATCCGGTGCTCGCTGAGCTGGCTTTGGGCTTCAGGTTGCCGAAAGAACACGGCGCTACAAGGCCACACACACAAAGCGCTCGCCGCAATTGAACCGCAACACCTCGCTGATCTCGTCAAGGAGCGTAAAGCGTCATCACGCAAACTCCGCTGGTCATCATCGCAGCAGCAGCATCAGCAGCAGCAGCAGCATCATCGCAGCAGCAGCAGCAGCCGCGGCTTTTGGCTCGGCCGTCGAACAAAGACGGTGGTCGTCGCGTAGCGTTTTCAGATGCGCTTCTGCGGCCGTCTGGAACGCTCTTCTGATGTTAGGAAGCCACCGGAGCTGTGCACTTTTAAATCATCAACTGAATTGACAAATTCATTTCTTTAGATCTGCTTTTCGTGTTTCGTTTGTTGGCCTTCCCCTGCATCTCCAATTAGGGCGGTGGGCTACGTACGGTGGTGCGAAAGAAGTTCAACTTACGCCTGTAAATCCGTTTGGCTTTTGTCGCTTTGGTGACTCGGGCCGGATGCGCTCGCACCAGAGACGTAACAGAGGACCCACGTGAAATATCCACGTGACCCCCGGGAGAGAGACAGAGACGCAAACTCCAAATATACAGCATGCGTCAGGGTCGGGATCGAACCCACGACCTCCTGCGCACCAAGCGGCATCCCTAGTTGTGCTGATGTTCTAAACACCTTTTTTAAGTGGCGCGTGACCGGCAGCTCGTGGCGAACTGTGGTGATCGTCGCTTTTGTTTTACAGGAGCATGACGAAGATTCTAGAGGACACCAACGAAAGCTTGGAAGACACCTTGTGTCGCACTTTCACCGTAAGTGTTGCGATCGTTACCGTCGTTTGCTGTCCGTCGTTGCGATGGCGACTCGTTTTGCCCAGGAAGGCGTCTCGGGCCATCGGGACCTCGCTCGTGCTTCGGCGCGTTCGGGGACGACGACCACGAGCGGACGGACATCGTGACGACGGCTACGACAAGCGCGCTACCACCGCTGCCACCGTCATCATCACAAGCACCATCACTGCCGTCACTACCACCATCATCATCACCACCACCATCATCATCATCATCACCACCACCATCATCATCACCACCATCATGACCACCACCATCGTCACCACCTTCATCATCACCACCACCTTCATAGTCACCACCACCATCATGATCAGCACAACCATCATTGTCATCATCTCCACCTTCGTCACCACCAACATTGTCATCACCACCATCACCACCTTCATTGTCATCACCTGCACCTTCGTCGTCATCACCACCACCATCGACATCATCATCACCACCACCATCGTCATCACCACCACCCTCATCATCATCACCACCACCACCGTCATCACCACCACCACCGTCATCATCACCACCATCACCACCTTCATTGTCATCACCTGCACCTTCGTCGTCATCACCACCACCATCGACATCATCATCACCACCACCATCGTCATCACCACCACCCTCATCATCATCACCACCACCACCGTCATCACCACCACCACCGTCATCACCACCATCATCACCACCACCATCGTCATCACCATCACCACCACCATCTCCCCACCAGAGACCAAAGCGAGACTGTGACGAGGTTGACTGGGACCGTTTAGCAGCGTTATTGGAGACTGCAGTGCACTGGGGATGATAGGGAAATGAGACTCCGATCTCAAGAGAGAGAGAGACACCACGATAGAAGACTTTGACTCTTAAACAACTTTTATTGCCGCCAGCAGCAAAAGCACTGGAGACTATTTCGATATGAAATGCACAAAGTCACCAGCAAACAAAAGAAAATTAACGCTACAAATCCACGCGCTGTGGCACTAAAAGCACCGCGCACAACACGAAAGAAAAGTCACGTGGTGGTTGTGGTGGTGGTCATCGCGCACGCCACGGTGACGAGCGAGCGCTTGAGAAGGTGAACACCACGAGGGTGCCGTCCACGCTGGTACAGAGAGGGGCTTGTCCGGCTCCCCAGCGTTCGAAGTAGACGTGCACATCACCGACATGTGTGTGGTACATGGCGTGCTCCAGCCGGAGCCGCGCCTTGAGCAGGCCCCTGAACACTGGATAGGAGAGGGAGTTGTCACCCCCGGAGTCGCACAGGTTCAACCTGAAGCCGAGTGTTGGCTGTGTGGAGGGAGGCGTTGTCTCTCGGACGCTCGCGACGAAACGCGCGTTCTTGCGCACGAACATACGGAGAACAAACTCGGCCCCGCGGCATTGTGGGAACGTGTAAGATGTTGCACCAGTGGAGGTAATGGTTGCTATTATTCCACCATTGGAACCTCCTTTGCCAGTAGCAAAATATGATAATTGTTTTTTTACCCTTTTATCTGGCAACAAAACTGACACCATTTTTTGTCAATGCAAACATGACTCCTTGTAAAAAAGGTGTCAGTTTTGTTGCCAGATAAAAGGGTAAAAAAACAATTATCATATTTTGCTACTGGCAAAGGAGGTTCTAATGGTGTAAATGCTTACCCTGAGCTCTCATACTCTGATGGTGCATTGTCATTGAGTTGTGCGCCTTTTGGCGTCATCTGGTCCAACACCATGTGAGACTAGGCTCTAAGGAAAGCTGTCTCGGGTGTGGACCAATCAACTTCAAGGACAGTGCATACATTATCAGAGTTGTGTTTTTTGTTTGCATTCTGACCGCAGGTATTGTGGTCAATGCAAACATGACTCCTTGTAAAAAATGTGTCAGTTTTGTTGCCAGATAAAAGGGTAAAAAAACAATTATCTTATCGGTTGCTATTATTGTTGGTTGTGTTTTTGACAGTACCAGTATGAAGCCAACGGAAAGGTAATCACGAGAGAGTTGATTCCGGGAGGAAGCTGCACGATGGTGACCCAGCGGAACAAGTGAGTGCAGATCGCCAGCGGTAAGCTCGGTGCACGCTCAGCCAGAGACGCTTGTTTACCCAGTAGAATGTGGAGTGGTAGTGTCGTGGGGAGCGCTGCGCTGTGAACACGGTGACCCGACGCGGTGACCACCGGCTTTGCTCGACCGCCAGCCAAAAGTCGCTCCTGCGAGGTTGACCGGAGTTCGCGTGACGGTTTATGCTTCTCGACGAGAACAGCAAGGTTATCGATTGTGGTTCATTTGTGGCGAGCGATTTGTGCGTGTGTGTGTGTGATGAGTGCGAGCCTTGTGCCGGGGAATGCCTTTAAACGTTGTATGATCTCCTGTAGATGTAGATGCCACTGGTTCTTCACGTTCTGCAGATGTAGATGCCGCTGGTTCTTCACGTTCTGCAGATGTAGATGCCACTGGTTCTTCACGTTCTGCAGATGTAGATGCCGCTGGTTCTTCACGTTCTGCAGATGTAGATGCCACTGGTTCTTCATGTTCTGCAGATGTAGATGCCACTGGTTCATCACGTTCTACAGATGTAGATGCCACTGATTCTTCACGTTCTGTAGATGTAGATGCCACTGGTTCTTCATGCTCTGCGCTGGTTCATCACGTTCCGCAGATGTAGAAACCGCTGGTTCTTTACATTCTGCAGATGTAGATGCCACGCTTCTGAGACACAATGGGGGTTGATGATGTTCGTGAAAAGCACAGAGAGCGTCGTAGCGAACCGCACAGCGATGACACAACAGCAACGGACGATGGCGGTGGCCCAGCCAGTAATGCTGGGAATGCTGGGTAATGATACCGAACAACCACCGCCATCTCGGTCCGAACGGGCAACTGTGTGGACATACTGACAGGTTTGTTCGTAGCTCTGAAAGTGCTCTTAAGTAGAGGAGTCTGTATAGGAGTGGCGGCAAAAAAAAAAACCTAAATATATAAATAAAGCCTCACGTTCGCCGTCACCCTGCCTGTGTCGCGCGACAGGCACGAGTACGTGGAGAGGTTCGTGCATCACAAGTTCTGCAGCGACGCGGTGCAGCGGAAGTTCGAGAGGTTCGAGGCAGGGTTCACGTCCGTCTGCCAGGTGCTCCACTTCCGCCTGCTGAGCCCGCGCGAGCTCAGGGACGTGGCGTTCGGCAAGGCGAGCTACGACTGGCCTGCTCTCGAACAGGTCAGCGCAGCGCCCCCTCGCGCAGCACGCACACGGGCTCGGGGAGCTGGCCCGCTCACTGGAGGCGGCGGCGGCGGCTGTTGGCAAGATCCCTCGCAACGCAAGCGGTCCCCTGGGCGGCACGTTGGTCGTTACTCTGACCTCCGCCGTCGCGTTTGGTATTATTCTTACGTCGTTTTCCATCGCCGTGTGCCGCACCCCTCCACCCCACCCCCCCCCCCGGGTCTTCGTGTTGAGTAACATCCAACCCACTCCTGCCTGTCCCTCCCTCTCGGCGGTTGCGTTTGCCGGTATTCTGTCGCGGTGCCGCCTCGACTTACTCGGCTGGTGCGGGGGGTTCTCGCCGCGCGGCTCTCCCTGCCGGCGCCCCCTCGCGCTGTCGCCGTCGTCGCCGTCGTCGCCGTGCCGTCGTTTGGGCCCCCCCCCCCACCGCGGCAAAACGTACGGGACGTCGTCGCGTCCGAACGGCGGCGCCGGACAGAGCGATCGTCGGGGCCACTCGTCGCCCGGACGGCCCCCCGGGTGCTGCAGTCGCCGCCGCAATCGCCACAATTTGCGTCGGGTAGATACCGGCGGGTGCCGCGCGTGTGTCTTGCAGGGTGTTGTCTACGCCAAGGGATTCAACGCCCGGCACAGCACCATCAAGATGTTCTGGGAGGTCTTCCGTGAGCTGTCCGACGAGCAGAAGAAGCGGTTCCTGAGTGAGTGCCGCAGCACCCAAACCCGCCAGCTGTCACATTCTCAAAAAAAAAAAAATTTCACGGATTTTATTTCATTTTTATTTACTCCGCTCGTCGTTTACCCGGGGAAAGTCTCGCCGAGTCTCGAGACTCTCGCTCGGGAGGGTCCTGCCGAGTTTTGCCGCAGTCGTGGCCGATGCTGCCGCCGCTGCAGCGCGCGCTGTCTGTGTTCCCAATTGGGTCATTTTCAGGTAGTTACCCAGCATTTGGGGATGTGGATTTGGCCAATACCGGTTACATCATATCGTGGATTTTTGTTGTTGTTATCAACTATGGGAGGAAACTGGAGAACCCGGAGGAAACCCCACGCGGAACAGGAAGCGAGAGAACACAGACTCCACACACACACACAGGCAGCGTCGAGAGTTGAACCCAGGGCCTCTTCTCTGTGGTGCGCGAAGAGTCGTGACTCAGGAGTCGACGCTGCCCCACGGCAGTCCGGTGGAAGCCACATCAGGCTCACGTGGTTAGAAGTGAGAGGGCGGCTTTTATCAAGTGCTGCTGTCCCATCGTCGTCGCTTTCGTGTGCGGTGTGTCGAGAGCAAGCGGTTGCAGCAGCTGCACCTTTACCGCCCGTCTGTCCCCGTTGCCGCAGTTTTCGTGACCGGCACGGACCGCGTGCCGCTGTCGGGGATGAAGGCGCTCGGAATCACCTTCTCCATGGCCGAAAACCCGGAGGGCCTGCCGCAGGCCCACACGTGTTTCCGCACGTTCTACCTCCCGGCCTATGGCGACAAGACGGACCTTCGCAACAAGCTCAGCATCGCTCTGGAGCAGTGCTTCGGCTTCGCACCTTTGGAGTAGAACATCGCTAGTCGGTCATGCGACGCCCCCCCTTCCACCGCCCTCCCTTCCCCCCTCGACGCGTCTGTAATAATACGCCTGTTAATTGTTTTTTTACCATTCTATCTGGCAACAAAACTGACACCTTTTTACAAGGAGTCATGTTTGCATAGACCGCAATACCTGCAATCATATTGCAAACAAAAGACATAACTCTGATAATGTATGCACTGTCCTTGAAGTTGATTGGTCCTCTCGTCACTTTATCTCTCGTCACTTTATCTCTCGTCACTTTCTCTCTCGTCACTTTCTCTCTCGTCACTTTCTCTTTCATCAATGTATCTCACCACTTTCTCTCGCTCTCTCTATACAGTCGTGTAGAGTTGCGGCCAAAATCACGGAAAGCAAGTTCGCGTATACCGAGGGAATGCTGCCCTGCCTCCCGGCGTCCATTACAACGAACTAATTGGTGCAAACACGACATTGTAATTACACTTACACGTGGAGTGAACACCCAAGACGTTTGATAACTCGGTAACAAATCAGCATGTTTACAATTTATTGCGTGTAAAATGGACAAACACTTGAGCAAAGTCACTCCTTTTGAAGCGGAGTAACTTCCGGTCGCCATGCAGCCGCGGAGGAACCAACTGAGGATCGCCGGTGGAAGCCGGCACGCATTCTCTGATTGGGCTTTGAAGAATTCACAAATGTTTTCGTGCGTTTTATCGAATGCGATGTGCGGGGTGTCAATGTGCGAACGAGAGAGCGGCGGGGGTGGTGGGCAGGAAGAGTGGAACACAATCACAAATCTACCAAATAGAATACCGGACACGCGCCGAGTGACCTTTCACGTCGACGCGAATCGCGTGGGGCAGAGACGACGGCCGCTTTGTCCATGGAGTTGTCAAGGAGCTCTCCGACGAGGTGTAGCAGAGGAGGGGAAGGCGAGACTTCTATTTGACAGCTAACAACGCGGAGACACTTAACAGCGGAGTGACACTCGACTCGTCTTCGTCACGGGAAAGTGCCACTATTGTCTGCGACTGTCACCTTTTATTACGGCTTGCATTTGACTCACTCTGTTGTTGTTGTCGTTGTTGTATCCTTAAATCTTGTGACTACATTTTATCACACTTCCCAATGTGGTATCGACTGCAAACTTGGTATACAGTACTTATGTCATACTGATGACAATACTATATTCTATCATAAAAAATAGATATTTTTTATAAAAATTTCTGCTTGGGTCTAATTGTCCACGCTCAACTGACGTTGGCTGTAATTAGCCACGGTCCCTTACGTTACGGCAAGCTTCAGGGCCACTGCCTAGAGTCGTGGAGTTCTGCCATTACTAGTACATTTCATAAAAGCGTGTTTTTAAAAAAGTGTTTTTTTAATATTACTTTTAAATCTCCTTTTCTCTCCGTCCTTAATGTCTAACCACCTGTGGTCTCTGGCGACACGTACCCTCTCATTAATGTTATCCCTTCACAACCTGTGTTCTGTTTCTAATTTCTCTCGGCACCCCGCGTGTTTCTTAACGTGTTCGTACATCTTTAGTGGGGATCCGTGGAACCTTTCTTCTCCACCTCTCATACTCCCCCCGCTCCCTGCCCGGAAGCTCGTGACCTAAACGTTCCCTTCCCACTCAGTTGTGGAGTGACTCATGCAGCCAGCTATATGGCTGCAGAGTTTGGTGGTACATGTTGTTAACGTCGTTTATTGTGAAAATTCGGTCACAGTTCCTATGACCTGCACTGTTTCGTTGCTTTCATGGCTTTATTTTGGTGATTTTCGAAAAGTTGTTTGGTTTGGCCATGTTTGTTTGTTGTAGTACAGAATTAGCCTTAATCTAAGTTGTCTTGTGGTTGTTGTTGTTGTTTGACTTGCATCCAACTGGGATTTTTGCGCACAGCGTTGGTGTACGGTGATTTTTCTGCAATATTTTGCTGTCTTTTCTTGGATTTTCTGTTTGCACATAGTCACTATAAGATGTATTCTTGTTCATGTTTTTTGTTTGTTGCGGTTGCACCCGAGTCAAGAGCCGAATGGCTCACAGGGCTACACCTAATACATGAATTTGAACTTGAAGCTCGTTTCATCTCGCCAAACACCGTTGCCCGCAGTTCGTTCGGTGTACATCTTCTTGGTTAAGGCGCTAGATAAATGTATAAGATTGTCGTTTTGGTGACTCGGGTCAAGTCACTCTTGCAAATGAGACTCCGGTCCTCGCCTCTTCTCGAGTTCTCAGCTGGTTCATCAACATTTACTTTGATTCTTAATGCTGTGTAAGACAACAGAGATCCCCCGTGTAGCCTTGACTGCAGGGGCAAGTGCTGTTCGCGAATAGGCGAGCAGCACCTATGAAGGCCGGCACGGCACACGAGGGGGTGGGTAGCCAGCACCACGCCCGGCCGCCTTTGTCTCCCCAGTGGCGATGTTACGCTCTGCATTAGGTACTCATTTGAGGCTGAGTCCACCTAGAGGAGGCCCCGGACCGGTTCAGATAATCGTCACCAACGGCCGTGAGCAGAAATCGAACTCTGGTCGCCGGGTTTGGAGCACAGGGCACTAACCACTACACTACCGCTCCACATAAGCTCTATATATAACACAGACATACAAATGGTAGATACGGCTGTAATGTGTTTTGGGTCAGGTCGCGTAAATATAATTGTGTCGTTAAAAAAAACATGGATGATATCGGTCGCGAAAGCCTGCGTGTCGAACTGGGAGTTACGTCGATGAAAATGCGGTTTGAAAGCAAATTCTCACCAATAGTATGCAAATGTTGCACCGTGTGAGCCTAATTGAGTTCCTGTATAGGCGATTGTTCAGCGTTTTTATTCTTCTTCTGCTGCTGGCACAGCTGCTCGTCGTTCTTAGCAGCAGCGAATGCCACGGGGTTCAATGTCCTCGTCGTCCTCATAACTCGAGGGCTGTATTCCCTCTGGATCATCATCATCATCCTCTCTGGGGTCATCCATAAATGGCGCCACGCGATTTTGGAGGATTTTTGACCCCCCCCCCCCCCTTTGTCACACGGCGTCACAAAACTCTGCCCCCCCCCCCCCAAATAAAACATGCTTCAAATCGCTTTAAACTATTTTAATTGTAGTGCGTATCTAATGTGGCGCTGCACTCTGATGTAGGAGAAAACATTAATTAAAAAGTACATTTAATTAAGTATAACGTGTTGTCTATATTTATTTAAAGTTGCGCATTTTGATGTGGGTGGTGATTGGTTGGTGGATGGTAATTGGTGGGTGGTGATTGGTGGGTGGCGATTGGTTGGTGGATGGTAATTGGTTGGTGGTGATTGGTGGGTGGTGATTGGTTGGTGGTGATTGGTGGGTGGTGATTGGTTGGTGGTGATTGGTGGGTGGTGATTGGTTGGTGGTGATTGGTGGGTGGTGATTGGTTGGTGGTGATTGGTGGGTGGTGATTGGTTGGTGGTGATTGGTGGTTGGTGGTGGTATCGCTTCATCGGCCTCCTGCTCGTCTCGTCGCTGCTGCTGCTGCATCAGATCCTCGGCCAACTCCACCCCACGCCCCGTGGCGACTGCTCCGCACTGTCGAGGCCGTCCCTGCCTCACTCCTCCCTGCCTCACTCCTCCAAGGTACGAGGAGTTTGTGGTCCACATCGAGTGGACGAAGCGGCGAGTCGATGCGCGCGTGTGTAGGTATGTGGAAGTGTGTGTGTGTAGGTGCGTGTGTGTAGGCTTTTGTTTGGCCGGATCGAGGGGGCTAAACGGGCGCGGCACGGGCTAGAGAAGAGATGGAGTTATGTGGTACAGGAGGACGTGGAGCTGAGTGGACTTGCCGATGACTGGTACCAGCGGTGTCAAGATCGGCCTCAGTGGAGGAGGCTCGTGAAGGACGCTACTGGGCAGTTGGAGGCAGTCGCCCTCCAGCAACAACGGAGGGCGGAGGAGCGACACTTACAACAACGAGCGGAGCGCCGGGTGGCTAAAGCACAGCAAGTTGGCACAGTAGGGGGCACAGGTGGTGCATCAGCCAGTCATCTCGGTCATCTCGGTCAGTCGACCCGTGGCACCTGGGTCTGCCCCGTGACCTCCTGCCAGCGGGCGTTCGACACTCCACGTGGCCTCAGGGTGCACATGGCCTGGCACAAGCGTCGTGGTGACGTCACCGCCACTTAGTGGCGAATGGCGGTTGTTGTGTAGGTATGTTTGTGTGTATGTACTAAGTGTTATTTTTTTTTATTGCTTATGCCTAAAAAGTATAGAAAATGGCTATTATTCCCCACAAATGTTGCTTTTACTGGTAGGAACTACCTGGTTCCACCAGCCCACAGGGGATTATTGTGTCCGTCCGTCGTGCATCAAAAAATGGGAGGGCTGGGTGGGGAGGGTGGGGAGGGGCTGGGCGGGGAGGGGCTGGGCTGGGCGGGAAGGGGCTGGCCATTGGCCGAGCAACCCAACGTTTCTATCATCTCCCTCTGCAGGAATGTGTTAGTCATCCTGTTGGGTGACTTTAATGCCAGAGTGGGTCATGATGCTGGCACCTGGGCTGGAGTGATTGGAAGGCATGGGCCAGATCAGCTCAATAACAACGGTAGGAGGCTGCTAGACTTGTGTGTAGCCCATGGGCTTAGAATTACCAACACGCTGTTCTGGCATCAGGGTATCCACACAACATTATGGATGCACGCCGGGCTCATGCCCTTGACACTTGACCTACATTGATGCTGATCTACCCACTGCCCATCAGCTTGTCATCTGTAAGATGCGCCTACCATTATTCCACTCCGGTGGTGAGTGTCCATCTAGGACCACATTCAAACCCACAGTGGCCTGGTCTCAGCTAGCTGACGATAGTTTCAAACAGGAATTTCAATATCGCTGGCAGCTGGGGTTATCATTGTGCCCCCCTCCTTCTGATGTTGGGAGAAATAGGTGAGGTTCAAGACTGGCTCATGCAGCTGCAACGGCTGCATTGTGGAAGCGGTCCAGACCTCCGCAGAGACCCTGGCTGAAGGACGAGGTGTTCTTGCTGGTTTAGAGAAAACAACAGGCCCACTCCCATCATCTACATAATCTCACATCGGAGAATTAGGAGGCTTAATGCAGCCTTCGCTCGGAGATTCGGAGAGCCGTGCGGCGCTGCAAGGATGAGTGGTGGTGGCGGGTCGCTGAGGAGATGGAATCTGCCTCAGCAAATCACTATTTAATTCCATCAAAAAAGTAACTTGTAGCACCTCACCTATCACCATCCTTAAGGGAAAGAATGGTAATCCGATTTCTGACCCCCAGGAACAGGTCTGCTGGTGTGCAGAGCATTTTTGTGAGGTCTTGGGGGAGGGGAATTCCCTCAGTGCAGAACACATCATGGGACAAGGTGGGGACGACCGCTCGGGCTGCCATGCCTCAAATATTCTAAATGGTTGACTGAGGTGCCATCTGTGGAGGGCAATCCGAAGTCTGAGACGAGGAAAAGCGCCGGGAAGAGATGATCTCCCAAGCTAAATACTGAGGGAAGGTGGCATCTGCGTGCAGACTGCCCTACATAACATCATCACAACTGTCTGGACCATAGAACGGTTTCTGAAGGATTGGAAGTGGGGACCGCACAGATTGCAACAACGTAGGGCATGTCTCTTCTCAGTGTGCTCGGAAAGGTCCTGGCATGCTGATGATGAGAGGCTTACAGAGCCCCAACGTGGTTTCAGACCAGCGCGGTCCTGCACGGATGCCATATTCTCTGTCCGTCTGCTACAGCAGGGGTGTAGGGAATTCCAACAAGGCCTACATCTCTGCTTTATTTACCTGGTCAAGGCCTATGATACCATCAACAGGCCAGGGCTATGGACAGTTCTTCGTGCTTTTGGAGTCCAAGACTCTGCTCACAATCATTAAAAGCCTCCATAATGGTGGGCAGGCCCAGGTAAAGCTACGTGGCCAGGAGTCGGAGCCATTCTGTTTACTTTGGAGGGTGCGACAGGGATGTCCTCTGGCTGCCACATTATTTTACATCTTTGAAACACGTAGTTTGAGAAGATTTATTTGGCTGTACCGGAGGAATTTCCATCTGGTACAGATACAGCGGGAGGCTGATCAATGCCCGGGTGCAGTCGAGGCATGACTCCCTATTGGTCAACCACGTTATGCATGCTGATGATCTGGTGATTGCTGCTCACGCAGATGAGTTGGAGGTGCTGCTGCTGGAGCTTGCCACTAAGAGGTGTGGGGCCTTACCAATCAGCCCCACCAAAACTAAGCACCTGCCTGGGTATTTTGTACCATCGGACACTCCACCCCCACAACTCCAAATTGGTGATGGGCAGTTGTGGAGAGAGTGGAGAGTTTCCCATACCTGGGCAATGTGCTTATGACCAGCTCCAGTTTGACAGGTTTCGCTCCGAATCAGTCAGGCAGCCAATGGCTTTTCAGGTAGGGGGGGGGGCAACCCCTCCAGCAATGAAAAATGATAGGAGTTAATAAGGACTTGTCCCTTGCTTTTTAATCGATGCATGTGCGGTGATGGCACAGCCATCGATCAAGGGTCGAATTCGAACCGTGTGTGATCGGCATCGCGCTCGCTGAAGGTGAATGCCTTCAGGGAAGTCGTGTACTGTATACACAACTGCGCACAAATCTGCGAGTCGCTTATAACTGCTTTGCCGTTACTTATTGCCAATTATGGACTCGGACTATTGTCCTATCATCTCATAAGAGTCCCTGGCACGTAATAATATGCTACAGTGGCAGTGGGGGTCGCAAAATGCCGATTTATTATTAATAAACCACAATGATCGGATCGAAATTAGGGATTTTGATCAAATCATTGGGGGGGGGGGGGTACTTTCCACCCCACCCCCCCACTGGCTCCACCAGTACAGGCGGCATTGTATTGTAATCGGCTGCACAATGCTGTATGGAAGCTACTTAGTCTGTTGCTCCGCACGAAGCTTCGGGTCTTCTCGGCCAGTCATGCCCTCGCTTCTCTATGCTTGTGAAACGTGGACCCTTCTAATGAAACATCTGCGCTGGTTAGAAATATTCAGGCTGGCATGCCTACAATCCATCCTTGCTGGATTGTGAGCTCACAAATCCTTTAAAGATCTGGACACATTCCCATCATTGAGCTCCTCCGGCAGGCAAGGCTGCGTTGGCTGGGTCATGTAGCACGCATGCCCAGCCACCGCATGCCCAAGCAGCTTCTGTTTGGCTGCATCGAGGGTGCAGTGTGTTAAAAACATTGGTGATGAGACCAAGGTATGGTACTGACCACCAGCCCCCCTTTGTGTGCCATGCTGGTCATCATTAGGTGGTTGCTAACAGCACTTGGCCCATGCCTATTAGTGGGATCTTTGTCTCTGTAGTTGTACATGAGTAGGTTGTTTAACGGCACTCTTCACGGCAGGCGTGGAGGCAGACTCAGGATGCGTCCCTAATTTGTTTCTCCCCCTCCCCCTCCCCCACTCCCGTAGACTCCGGGACTGCGAGGTCCTCCTCCACGGTCGCTTCGGTCGAAGTGGTCGTGGGACTACAACCAGACTCCCCCAAGGTACCAACAACAGCAACGACAGACCCCCCCCCCCACCCCTCCGTGTAGATGTAACAGACTTAGGGTGCTGTTAGCGAGCACAAATCAAAATCGTAATATTTATTTATACTGCAGGAGGAATCCGATGAGCTATGAAGCTCTTTTTCACAGATGTCCAGTAAGGGGCACAGGGTAAGAACGTTACAACAACAATAAAAAACACGATAGGAGTACAAAGTCTCAAGAAAGGTCAACAAATCACCCAAACACACACCACAACAACACTAAGCCATCCCCATCCTACCAGGCAAAGCCCACTGAGAAGTGACTTGGCCGCCACAAATGACAGCTCAACAAAGTGGCACCATCGTTTGGGCATTTATAGCAGCAAAATAATCTAAATAATATCAATACCCGTTCCCGATCGATGACTTTGCATTGCGCATAAGTATGCCGATAATGCAGCTTATGATTGAGAAATTATATCTGTGTTAATGATATGTATTTAATATTGATGCATTAACTTAAGATCATATACATAGTACAAATTATTCCTGTATACCTTAATGAATGATTAATGGTAATAGCAATTATTGCATAGCGACAATTATTGTATTATTGTTGAGAGTCGATTACATTCAATGTGCGTGACTATTTGGCATGTGGCCGGATCTGCCAGTCCCAAGTGCATGTCATCTACCTATTTTATCTTTCTCTTGGAAACTTATTCTGTACTCATTAAGTAGTAAGGTGATTGCAACTTAGTATGGTCTTAGTTATGATAAAAAATATTTTAATTCTATATAGCATCATTCATGATAATTGCATCCCATAAAGGTGAACATTCCTTATGAGGACCAAATCCTATACACAGCTACTACAAAGCAAATTAAAACCCTCTTAAGCAAAATGATAATGAATTAACAAATAAATGTCAAATCTTGACTTAAAGCTTTCGTGATTGCAGGAATTCCTATTCTTTCGGTCTGTCGGTAACGTCACGTAGATAGGTTAAAATTAATGAAAACAAAAAGCAAAAAAACTATGACGTTTCGATCGCGTCGTTTTTTTATTATTAATTTCAACCTCTCTACGTGACTTTACCGAAAGACTCAAAGAATATAAAATGTCACCAAAACAAAAGGCACATGAAAGTAGATGAATGGTAAATGATGGAAAAATCTAACAATTTGATGCCTTTATTACAGCGACTTGGGCGGGCAATAACAAACCCAGGTAACCATGGCAACTGCCTCTCCGCTCTGTTGCCTACGGCGACGAGGTGCGTACCATCCTGGCCCCGGCCAATATGGTCACCTATATGGGGCCTCGCCCCTCCTTTTGTGGTGAGAGTAGGTAGTGGTGAGTGGGGTGAGTAGGTAGTGGTGAGTGGGGTGAGTAGGTAGTGGTGAGTGGGGTGAGTAGGTAGTGGTGAGTGGGGTGAGTAGGTAGTGGTGAGTGGGGTGAGTAGGTAGTGGTGAGTGGGGTGAGTAGGTAGTGGTGAGTGGGGTGAGTAGGTAGTGGTGAGTGGGGTGAGTAGGTAGTGGTGAGTGGGGTGAGTAGGTAGTGGTGGGTGGGGATTATCAAGGGATGAGTGGTGAGTGTAGGTAGTGGTGAGTGGGGTGAGTATGTAGTGGTGAGTGGGGTGAGTAGGTAGTGGTGAGTGGGGTGGGGTGAGTGGGGTGAGTAGGTAGTGGTGAGTGGGGTGAGTAGGTAGTGGTGAGTGGGGTGAGTAGGTAGTGGTGGGTGGGGATTATCAAGGGATGAGTGGTTAGTGTAGGTAGTGGTGAGTGGGGTGAGTAGGTAGTGGTGAGTGGGGTGGGGTGAGTGGGGTGAGTAGGTAGTGGTGAGTGGGGTGGGGTGAGTAGGTAGTGGTGGGTGGGGATTATCAAGGGATGAGTGGTGAGTAGGTAGTGGTGAGTGGGGTGAGTAGGTAGTGGTGAGTGGGGTGAGTAGGTAGTGGTGAGTGGGGTGAGTAGGTAGTGGTGAGTGGGGTGAGTAGGTAGTGGTGAGTGGGGATTATCAAGGGATGAGTGGTGAGTGTAGGTAGTGGTGAGTGGGGTGAGTAGGTAGTGGTGAGTGGGGTGAGTAGGTAGTGGTGGGTGGGGATTATCAAGGGATGAGTGGTGAGTGTAGGTAGTGGTGAGTGGGGTGAGTAGGTAGTGGTGAGTGGGGTGGGGTGAGTATGTAGTGGTGAGTGGGGTGAGTAGGTAGTGGTGAGTGGGGTGAGTAGGTAGTGGTGAGTGGGGTGAGTAGGTAGTGGCGAGTGGGGTGAGTAGGTAGTGGTGAGTGGGGTGAGTAGGTAGTGGTGGGTGGGGATTATCAAGGGATGAGTGGTGAGTGTAGGTAGTGGTGAGTGGGGTGAGTATGTAGTGGTGAGTGGGGTGAGTAGGTAGTGGTGAGTGGGGTGGGGTGAGTGGGGTGAGTAGGTAGTGGTGGGTGGGGATTATCAAGGGATGAGTGGTGAGTGTAGGTAGTGGTGAGTGGGGTGAGTATGGTGGGGTGAGTGGGGTGAGTAGGTAGTGGTGAGTGGGGATTATCAAGGGATGAGTGGTGAGTGTAGGTAGTGGTGAGTGGGGTGAGTAGGTAGTGGTGAGTGGGGTGGGGTGAGTGGGGTGAGTAGGTAGTGGTGAGTGGGGTGAGTAGGTAGTGGTGGGTGGGGATTATCAAGGGATGAGTCGTGAGTGTAGGTAGTGGTGAGTGGGGTGAGTATGTAGTGGTGAGTGGGGTGAGTAGGTAGTGGTGAGTGGGGTGAGTAGGTAGTGGTGGGTGGGGATTATCAAGGGATGAGTGGTGAGTGTAGGTAGTGGTGAGTGGGGTGAGTAGGTAGTGGTGGGTGGGGATTATCAAGGGATGAGTGGTGAGTGTAGGTAGTGGTGAGTGGGGTGAGTATGTAGTGGTGAGTGGGGTGAGTAGGAAGTGGTGAGTGGGGTGGGGTGAGTAGGTAGTGGTGGGTGGGGATTATCAAGGGATGAGTGGTGAGTGTAGGTAGTGGTGAGTGGGGTGAGTAGGTAGTGGTGAGAGTATGTAGTGGTGAGTGGGGTGAGTAGGTAGTGGTGAGTGGGGTGAGTAGGTAGTGGTGAGTGGGGTGAGTAGGTAGTGGTGAGTGGGGTGAGTAGGTAGTGGTGGGTGGGGATTATCAAGGGATGAGTGGTGAGTAGGTAGTGGTGAGTGGGGTGGGGTGAGTAGGTAGTGGTGAGTGGGGTGAGTATGTAGTGGTGAGTGGGGTGAGTAGGTAGTGGTGAGTGGGGTGAGTAGGTAGTGGTGAGTGGGGTGAGTATGTAGTGGTGAGTGGGGTGAGTAGGTAGTGGTGAGTGGGGTGGGGTGAGTAGGTAGTGGTGAGTGGGGATTATCAAGGGATGAGTGGTGAGTAGGTAGTGGTGAGTGGGGTGAGTAGGTAGTGGTGAGTGGGGTGAGTAGGTAGTGGTGGGTGGGGATTATCAAGGGATGAGTGGGGTGAGTAGGTAGTGGTGAGTGGGGTGAGTAGGTAGTGGTGAGTGGGGTGAGTAGGTAGTGGTGAGTAGGTAGTGGTGAGTGGGGTGAGTATGTAGTGGTGAGTGGGGTGAGTAGGTAGTGGTGAGTAGGTAGTGGTGAGTGGGGTGAGTAGGTAGTGGTGGGTGGGGATTATCAAGGGATGAGTGGTGAGTGTAGGTAGTGGTGAGTGGGGTGAGTATGTAGTGGTGAGTGGGGTGAGTAGGTAGTGGTGAGTGGGGTGAGTAGGTAGTGGTGAGTGGGGTGAGTAGGTAGTGGTGAGTGGGGTGAGTAGGTAGTGGTGAGTAGGTAGTGGTGAGTGGGGTGAGTAGGTAGTGGTGAGTGGGGTGAGTAGGTAGTGGTGAGTGGGGTGAGTAGGTAGTGGTGAGTGGGGTGAGTAGGTAGTGGTGGGTGGGGATTATCAAGGGATGAGTGGTGAGTGTAGGTAGTGGTGAGTGGGGTGGGGTGAGTAGGTAGTGGTGAGTGGGGTGGGGTGAGTAGGTAGTGGTGAGTGGGGTGAGTAGGTGGTGAGTGGGGTGAGTAGGTAGTGGTGAGTGGGGTGAGTATGTAGTGGTGAGTGGGGTGAGTAGGTAGTGGTGAGTGGGGTGGGGTGAGTAGGTAGTGGTGAGTGGGGTGGGGTGAGTAGGTAGTGGTGAGTGGGGTGAGTAGGTGGTGAGTGGGGTGAGTAGGTAGTGGTGAGTGGGGTGAGTTGGTTGTGGTGAGTGGGGCATATCAAGGGATGAGTGGTGAGTAGGTAGTGGTGAGTGGGGTGAGTAGGTAGTGGTGAGTGGGGTGAGTAGGTAGTGGTGGGTGGGGATTATCAAGGGATGAGTGGTGAGTAGGTAGTGGTGAGTGGGGTGAGTAGGTAGTGATGAGTGGGGTGAGTAGGTAGTGATGAGTGGGGTGAGTAGGTAGTGGTGAGTGGTGTGAGTAGGTAGTGGTGAGTGGGGTGAGTAGGTAGTGGTGAGTGGGGTGAGTAGGTAGTGGTGAGTAGGTAGTGGTGAGTGGGGTGAGTAGGTAGTGGTGAGTGGGGTGAGTAGGTAGTGGTGGGTGGGGATTATCAAGGGATGAGTGGTGAGTGTAGGTAGTGGTGAGTGGGGTGAGTAGGTAGTGGTGAGTGGGGTGAGTATGTAGTGGTGAGTGGGGTGAGTAGGTAGTGGTGAGTGGGGTGAGTAGGTAGTGGTGAGTGGGGTGAGTAGGTAGTGGTGAGTGGGGTGGGGTGAGTAGGTAGTGGTGAGTGGGGTGAGTAGGTAGTGGTGAGTGGGGTGAGTAGGTAGTGGTGGGTGGGGATTATCAAGGGATGAGTGGTGAGTGTAGGTAGTGGTGAGTGGGGTGAGTATGTAGTGGTGAGTGGGGTGAGTATGGTGGGGTGAGTGGGGTGAGTAGCTAGTGGTGGGTGGGGATTATCAAGGGATGAGTGGTGAGTGTAGGTAGTGGTGGGTGGGGTGAGTATGTAGTGGTGAGTGGGGTGAGTAGGTAGTGGTGAGTGGGGTGAGTAGGTAGTGGTGAGTGGGGTGAGTAGGTAGTGGTGAGTGGGGTGAGTAGGTAGTGGTGGGTGGGGATTATCAAGGGATGAGTGGTGAGTAGGTAGTGGTGAGTGGGGTGGGGTGAGTAGGTAGTGGTGAGTGGGGTGAGTATGTAGTGGTGAGTGGGGTGAGTAGGTAGTGGTGAGTGGGGTGAGTAGGTAGTGGTGAGTGGGGTGAGTATGTAGTGGTGAGTGGGGTGAGTAGGTAGTGGTGAGTGGGGTGGGGTGAGTAGGTAGTGGTGAGTGGGGATTATCAAGGGATGAGTGGTGAGTAGGTAGTGGTGAGTGGGGTGAGTAGGTAGTGGTGAGTGGGGTGAGTAGGTAGTGGTGGGTGGGGATTATCAAGGGATGAGTGGGGTGAGTAGGTAGTGGTGAGTGGGGTGAGTAGGTAGTGGTGAGTGGGGTGAGTAGGTAGTGGTGAGTAGGTAGTGGTGAGTGGGGTGAGTATGTAGTGGTGAGTGGGGTGAGTAGGTAGTGGTGAGTAGGTAGTGGTGAGTGGGGTGAGTAGGTAGTGGTGGGTGGGGATTATCAAGGGATGAGTGGTGAGTGTAGGTAGTGGTGAGTGGGGTGAGTATGTAGTGGTGAGTGGGGTGAGTAGGTAGTGGTGAGTGGGGTGAGTAGGTAGTGGTGAGTGGGGTGAGTAGGTAGTGGTGAGTGGGGTGAGTAGGTAGTGGTGAGTAGGTAGTGGTGAGTGGGGTGAGTAGGTAGTGGTGAGTGGGGTGAGTAGGTAGTGGTGAGTGGGGTGAGTAGGTAGTGGTGAGTGGGGTGAGTAGGTAGTGGTGGGTGGGGATTATCAAGGGATGAGTGGTGAGTGTAGGTAGTGGTGAGTGGGGTGGGGTGAGTAGGTAGTGGTGAGTGGGGTGGGGTGAGTAGGTAGTGGTGAGTGGGGTGAGTAGGTGGTGAGTGGGGTGAGTAGGTAGTGGTGAGTGGGGTGAGTATGTAGTGGTGAGTGGGGTGAGTAGGTAGTGGTGAGTGGGGTGGGGTGAGTAGGTAGTGGTGAGTGGGGTGGGGTGAGTAGGTAGTGGTGAGTGGGGTGAGTAGGTGGTGAGTGGGGTGAGTAGGTAGTGGTGAGTGGGGTGAGTTGGTTGTGGTGAGTGGGGCATATCAAGGGATGAGTGGTGAGTAGGTAGTGGTGAGTGGGGTGAGTAGGTAGTGGTGAGTGGGGTGAGTAGGTAGTGGTGGGTGGGGATTATCAAGGGATGAGTGGTGAGTAGGTAGTGGTGAGTGGGGTGAGTAGGTAGTGATGAGTGGGGTGAGTAGGTAGTGGTGAGTGGTGTGAGTAGGTAGTGGTGAGTGGGGTGAGTAGGTAGTGGTGAGTGGGGTGAGTATGTAGTGGTGAGTGGGGTGAGTAGGTAGTGGTGAGTAGGTAGTGGTGAGTGGGGTGAGTAGGTAGTGGTGAGTGGGGTGAGTAGGTAGTGGTGGGTGGGGATTATCAAGGGATGAGTGGTGAGTGTAGGTAGTGGTGAGTGGGGTGAGTAGGTAGTGGTGAGTGGGGTGAGTATGTAGTGGTGAGTGGGGTGAGTAGGTAGTGGTGAGTGGGGTGAGTAGGTAGTGGTGAGTGGGGTGAGTAGGTAGTGGTGAGTGGGGTGAGTAGGTAGTGGTGAGTGGGGTGAGTAGGTAGTGGTGAGTGGGGTGAGTAGGTAGTGGTGAGTGGGGTGGGGTGAGTAGGTAGTGGTGAGTGGGGTGAGTAGGTAGTGGTGAGTGGGGTGAGTAGGTAGTGGTGGGTGGGGATTATCAAGGGATGAGTGGTGAGTGTAGGTAGTGGTGAGTGGGGTGAGTATGTAGTGGTGAGTGGGGTGAGTATGGTGGGGTGAGTGGGGTGAGTATGGTGGGGTGAGTGGGGTGAGTAGCTAGTGGTGGGTGGGGATTATCAAGGGATGAGTGGTGAGTGTAGGTAGTGGTGGGTGGGGTGAGTATGTAGTGGTGAGTGGGGTGAGTATGTAGTGGTGGGTGGGGTGAGTATGTAGTGGTGAGTGGGGTGAGTAGGTAGTGGTGGGTGGGGTGAGTATGTAGTGGGGATTATCAAGGGATGAGTGGTGAGTGTAGGTAGTGGTGAGTGGGGTGAGTATGTAGTGGTGAGTGGGGTGAGTAGGTAGTGGTGAGTGGGGTGAGTAGGTAGTGGTGAGTGGGGATTATCAAGGGATGAGTGGGCACAATTCGTAGTGGTGAGGCAGCTTCATGACAATGACCAAAATACCTCTTTTCGCAACATCATAGATCTACTGATATGATAAATACTGATAACGCGCCTGTCTTGAAACGTGTCCTGTCCAAGTCCACTTCTCTTAAGGTCGCACCATGTTCCCAGGTCCGTCATGCTCCTCTGTGCGATCTCTCCAAGCGTGGCCATAGCAACCGTAGGAAGTTGACGACGGCGACTTGACGAGAGTACTTGCATTGGATGACGTTAAAAGCGAAGTGCCCAGGCACACGCAGTGCTGATGCCACCCCCCTCACTGTGCCCCAGGTCTCGCTTGCCTAAGGCCCTGCGCTCAAGGATCCGTGTCCCCGTCACCCGAAGCACCACCTCCTCCACGACACCGGCCTCCTCCTGACGGCTGAGCAGCCTCTGCTTGAATCTGAGCAGATGCTGCTGCAGCTGGTGCTGGTGCCTGGGCGGCCCCCACCTCGCTCCTCCCCGCTGGTGCGCCCGGCCGCATTCTGGGAGGCCGTGGCTCTTGGCGACAACGGTAGCCGCCTCGACGACCCAAGCGCGGAAGAGAGCCAGAGCTGCTGTTGGGCGTTTACGGCAGCCCCTTGGCTCGTCCAACGTGAAGCACGCCCAGGCTGCGCGGGGCGGGAGTGGTGAAGAAGACGCGGGTGCAGAGGGCTTGCTCCGCCACAGAGGTCGCAAACGGGGTTTGATTCCTTACCCGTACCCGGCCGCACCAGGGTCGCAAATGGGTACCCGGACCTGTACCCACTCGGGTAAGGGTACCCGTTCCCTACCCGTACCCTACCCGAAATGAGTGACAAACGGTTACTCACGGCCTACCCGTACCCGCCTGGCAGAGGTCGCAACCGGGTACCCGATACCCGTACCCTACCCGATATCCGGCTACCCGTACCCGGCCGGGTATGGGTACCCGTTTGCAACCCTGGTGCGGCCGGGTACGCGTAGGCCGTGAGTCACTGGTGAGTAACCGTTTGTCACTCATTTCGGGTAGGGTACGGGTACCCAGCCGGGTACGGGTACCCAGCCGGGTACGGGTACCCATTTGCGACCCTGGTGCGGCGGGGTACGGATACGGGTAAGGAATCAAAAGCCGTTTGCGACCTCTACCGGCCGGGTACGGGTATCGGGTACCCGGTTGCGACCTCTGCTCCGCCGGCGTGGCCAAGGGAGCTTCCAAGTGGGAGGCCACTTGACTGTGGACCTCTCCAACTTCTGTGGCTTCTGCTGGGGTACCTTCACTGCACATGAAGAGGCGCTGCCACGAGGGGAAGATTTTCATCTGAGAATCTTCAGGTGAACATGTGAAGGGTTGAGGGGTCTCTTGTCCTTGTGTCTTCTCACCCCCAGTGTCTGGACTGAGGGACACACGGAGAGAAGAGAGCCAGCGTCAAACCACCTCATGTTTGTAAATACTCTCAAACCTGAAAAATAAAATTCTCGTTTTGTGAATTATGTTCTCTGTAGCTCCATGCTGTCAGAATTCTACTGTCGTATTACCTAAGTATATTACACAACTATAATAGTCCATATCATCTATGTGCTATAATTATTCTATACACTTTAATATATTGAAGGATTATTTATTTTTCTGTAATTGTAGTGAAGGCAAGGCCTCTGATGGCTGCAGGAGACACCTAGACCCATTACGTGAATAAAAAATAATTGATGATTCGATTTAATGTACGAGAGGTAAAAGTAACAAAAGTATTCACGGTGCTTTCATTTTTGGGCACTTAGTTACATTTGAAGCTCTAAATGACAACCCCATCAACAAAAAGAGTAGGACCAAAATGTTATTATATTTATCGAACGCGCCTTCACTCAAGGCATTTGACATAGCTGACAAAACAATATGCAATGATTTAGTTAGCAGTGATGTGCTACAAGGATTGAGTGACAGTGATAGAGTGGCGCTTAGGGATCATGAAAGGTTAGAGGGACAGGAAGCGATGGAGGTGCGAGGGGAGGTTTGGTCACTGCTCGAGGTGGCAAATAACCAGCGGGAATTATACTTTTCGTACCGTGAGAGGCCCTCCCTGCCATCAGGGCCCCGTGCGCTGCGTGAAGAACGCCCGGACGCTGGCAGCAGCCCCTCGGCCGACCGCGACGGCGAGCTGCTCATCGGAGGCGGTGGACAGCGCGTGCAGGCTTGGGAAGCGCTCCAGGAGGGCCAGTGCCTTCACGCGTCCGATGCCCGGGATGTGCGTGACGCAGTCGAGAACGGCGGCGTCGCCAGAGCCCGGCGCGCCCCGCGAGGGGGAGAAGGGGTTAGTCCCGGGACTCTTGCCTTCCTCGGCCACCTGAGGACCAAACGGCGAGCATACCCACGGCCGTAGGGAGAACGTCAGCTTTTCTTTAACACGGCCGCACTTGATATGTATTCGATAGCCCCGGACGTGAGGAGAGAGGTAGGGCTCCTTGCCATCAATGCCCCGAGCTCCAGGGTTAAGAATGTCCTTGCCTATGAATGTTCGTGTTGCAAAAATGAGGCGCCTATACTACACCAGTTCTCACCACAGTGACACAAAATTAACTTGACCTTGAGTTAAGTTGCTGCAACCGCTGCCCCCCCCCCCCCTACCCGTGACCTAAGTCTCAGGATGCTCAGCCGGGCTAGCGTAAATATGAATGTCATTAAACCCGCCACCACCCAACACAGGCAATTAGCAAGGTTTGTCACGTTAGCAAGGTGTATCACGTAAACAAAACATGCCAAATCGTTACTAGTACAGCACACCAGTGTGTTGGAGGGTAAACCCACAACATTTACAATTTGTGTACGACGTTTCGCCAGTAATTACTACCAGTATCATCAGACGGCAGCCAGATGTGTGGAAACATCCTCCTGCTTCGTTCTTAAATAGAGGGATAAATGTGATGTCGTCTCTTGTGAGCCAATCAGGTGCGAAGGCCAGAGGGTTTATGGTTCAATCTAACCCAAAAAAACTCTGGATAATATTGGTTGCGAAAGCCAACTATGAGTTAAAAGTGAGAATCAACTCGACCTTAAGATAAGTTACCCCACCGCCCCCACGGTGACTAGAGTCTCTGGACGCGCGGCCTGGCTCAGCGCGATGCGCACGGCTCCTGCTCACCAGGTGGGCGACGACAAGCGCTGCTTCGGCCTGGCCGCTCACCGGGACGATGGCCATGCCCAGGTCGAGCACCACGAAGGCCTGCACGTCGGCAAAGTACTGCTCGCTCAGCGGCGTCAGCTCCACCAGCACCAGGGAGTTAGCGGCGCTCTTCTGTCTCACGTGAAAGACAAAGATCCCTTAAGCGGACTGCTGGGGCAAGCTGCTGTTAGTAGCGAGCAGCAGCACCTATGAAGGCTGGCACTGTGGCACACGAGGGGTGGGTGGACAGCACCACGCCCGGCTGTCTTTGCCTCCCTCGCGACGATGTTGACACATTGCACCAGCTACTTTGCGGTGGTGTCGTGTTTTTGTACTGTTGTTGTCACGTTCAGACCCCGTGCCCCTACTGGACATCTGTGACAAAAGAGCTTTATAGCTCATCGCATTCCCCCTGCAGTCTAAATAAATAAATATTATGATTCTCAAGGCAGGAAGGTTTATGCTGTCGGCCAAATGCCGGCACGACCTCACCTTTCGGAAGCGCACGAGCCTGCGCTTGTAGTCAGAGCCGGTGACCTGGTCGCTCTCTGTGATGAACAGGAGGCAGGTGCGGTCCGAGAGCTGGAAGTCCGTGAGGCCCATCGCCTCCTCGAACACAAGTCGCACCTTTCCTGCACGCAGACACAAAGCACAACCCAGGTGTTTGTACGCAAACGCCAAACGGTCAGGATGTGAACGTTAAGATGCCGTCAAGCCTGGAGCACAGGGCCCTCGGGTATAAGGAGGTGATGGTCTCGGCCCAGTTCAGCAACAGTGGCTGCGCAAATAAAGCGACATGAAATTTGGTTCTGCAGAGGGTGATATACAGCCAAGAGTGAACGACATCAATTTGACTGTCATCTGACGATCATCACTCTCAGTGGCGGAGTGGGTGGGAAAGTGTTGCCCTCCAAACTTTGTAGAAACTGGCTACTTGAAGAAGGGATCTGAGGTAGCTCTTTGACATCCGCTTCCACAGGCTGTCCTCTCACACAAAGGTTTAAACTGCTCTAAGTTTCAAATAGATTATTCGTCTAGTGATGCGACAAACAGCACAATCGGGATATAATTGGGGAAAACGGTTAAAAAAGAATGTACTATTTATTTTAATTGATGGGTTGGCATCTTAACCCTTTCCGAGACATCTGCAAGTTGCAGGGTGGGTATCCCCTTCACCGCCTAATCTCGGAAGGTGCAAGCGGTTAACGTTAATTTTATTTAGAAACACGTAGCGCCCTTTTAAAAGACACTGCTCATTGCAGAAAACCGTAGCGACACGACCGTGCTCTGTGATAGCTGGATCCAAACTGTGTCACACATCCTCCCGCATGGCCTTGTGGATGCCTCGTACCAATAAAGTTTTTATTTTTTCTTTCGATTCCGTTCCGATGACATACACATATATCATCGGAATGGAATCAAAAGATGATGTACGTGTACACATACGTCATCGGAAATGGTTCATATCGCAGCCCTCATCATGACCACGTACCGGATAGCGCCTGTGCCACCTGCGTTCCCCTCCACTTCTCGCTGATGAGCACGTGCCCGGGGGGAGCGCTCGTGCCGGGCCGGGCAGGGGTGGCCCCCCTCACGCAGGACTCATTCATGCCGACACCGACGCTGCCCGCCTCTCACTCGGGGTCCGATCAGCGTCCCCCCTCACTCGCCGGGAAACACGAACTGTGCGCGGCTACCCCACTGGGCACCAGCGCTCCGGGCACCAACACTGAAACGCAGAGAAACGGTGAAGAGTGGACGTGTATGCAAGTATGCTGAACTTATTTCGCGCCGTACGTTAGCCAAGCGTGCTAATAGGGGGTATGATCGTGCTAATTGGAGGTGAGGCGTGGCTTAGTGTGGGCGGTGGTGGGGTTATTGGCAGGGTTCAGGTCATTTTGAAGGTTGGTACTCGGGGCTGAGTTTGCTTCCCATTGTAACTCAGCGGCATTGGCAGAGGCCTTCTTCATCCAGCATTAGGACTTTTCAAATTGCCAAAAATCGCAGCCTTTGCGATTTGCTAATCGCATTGTTTCAAATTGCAATTTCGATTTTAAATCGATTAATCGTTCAGCCCGAGTGTAGGAGCGGTAATAATTGGTATGTGTAGTGTACTCCCCTTTGAGCAATTTGTGGTGCAATAAAAAAAAATGGATTGTAATGCTTGCACACAATGACGTCATAGGGCCTCCTCCCATTGTTCCCTGTGAAGATCAAATCTGGAGAGAACAATCTATCGTCATACCAGAATCATAATGCAGGCCAGACAACTGTACATTTCAAAGCCACACTCAGAGACCTGTACAAAAAGCACTCGGCCTTTGTGCATAACGCAAAAAACATCAGCAGTTTGTAAAGGAGGTCGCACACAAAGCCCCTGCCACAAATGAACCACAACACAGTACCTCGCTGATCTCAGCAAAGAGCATAAACCACCATCACGCGAACTCCGTTCATCCTCGTGCGCTTTCAGATGCGCTTCTGCGGCCACATGGAACGCTCTTCCGATGTTAGGAAGCCACTGGAGCTATGCACCTTTAAATCTGTATTGAAAACTCAATTCTTTAGAATAGTTTTTGTCTTTAGTTAGTTGCCCCGCACTACCAATTAGCACGGTTGGCTAGGGATGCTAAATTTAAACAAAACCGTGCTGATGCATCCTAATGACAACGAAACCTGCCCACAGCAGTCCATCACTGTCCACTTTTGCTCAATTGATATTGACCGTAACCTAAGAAAACACGAGGGACAACGGTGCAGTTCTTTGGGAACTGCTGATGATGGTTCCTGCAAAATAATGCAGTTAGGCCGCCTACCCACCCCCCATCGTGTCGCATTTTTTGTGGTTACCACAATGGCTTACAACAGAAGCAAATTTATACACAGAATATAAATATTCTTGGTTCTTTTGGTAAAGTCACGTAGAAGGGTAATAATAAAAATATAAAACAATACAATTCTCACGTTTCAACTGCAACACAAGCAATCATCATCAGGTGTGAAATCCACAGCATTTTCTTGTTTTATATTTTTTTTTATTTCCCTTCTACGTGACTTTACCGAAAGAACCAATAATATTAATCTCTGCAGTCACGAAAGCTTTAAATAAAAAGTATATAAATAGATAAATGGACACGTCATGACCAATATAAGAGTGTTATTAAGCTATTCTCACGATACAGTGTTAAGCAGCAGGCAAAGGAACGCACTCGCCTTCCCATTCACCAGTACCTCAAGAACGTCCCTCGCCATCGCTGGAAGCCACGCAAAGCCATGGAGGGGACCACACGCCAAGCCATGGAGGACCCACACACCAAGCCATGGAGGGGACCCACACGCCAAGCCATGGAGGGGACCCACACGCCAAGCCATGGAGGACCCACACGCCAAGCCATGGAGGACCCACACACCAAGCCATGGAGGACCCACACGCCAAGCCATGGAGGACCCACACACCAAGCCATGGAGGGGACCCACACGCCAAGCCATGGAGGACCCACACACCAAGCCATGGAGGGGACCCACACGCCAAGCCATGGAGGGGACCCACACGCCAAGCCATGGAGGGGACCCACACGCCAAGCCATGGAGGGGGCCCACACACCAAGCCATGGAGGACCCACACACCAAGCCATGGAGGGGACCCACACGCCAAGCCATGGAGGGGACCCACACGCCAAGCCATGGAGGGGACCCACACACCAAGCCATGGAGGACCCACACACCAAGCCATGGAGGGGACCCACACGCCAAGCCATGGAGGGGACCCACACACCAAGCCATGGAGGACCCACACACCAAGCCATGGAGGGGACCCACACGCCAAGCCATGGAGGGGGCCCACATGCCAAGCCATGGAGGACCCACACACCAAGCCATGGAGGGGACCCATCTGCCAAGCCATGGAGAGGGCCCACACGCCAAGCCATGGAGGGGACCCACACGCCAAGCCATGGAGGACCCACACACCAAGCCATGGAGGGGACCCACACGCCAAGCCATGGAGGGGGCCCACACGCCAAGCCATGGAGGACCCACACACCAAGCCATGGAGAGGGCCCACACGCCAAGCCATGGAGGGGACCCACACGCCAAGCCATGGAGGACCCACACACCAAGCCATGGAGGGGACCCACACGCCAAGCCATGGAGGGGACCCACACGCCAAGCCATGGAGGGGACCCACACGCCAAGCCATGGAGGGGACCCACACGCCAAGCCATGGAGGGGACCCACACGCCAAGCCATGGAGGGGACCCACACGCCAAGCCATGGAGGGGACCCACACGCCAAGCCATGGAGGGGACCCACACGCCAAGCCATGGAGGGGACCCACACACCAAGCCATGGAGGGGGCCCACACGCTTCACTACTTCAACCGTGGGAGTTCAACCCCCGGTGCAGCTTGGAGAGCTGAATGGAGTTCACAAGAACTCGCAAACACCACCCTGTTGTGATAGACCCAACGTAAGCAGAAGATCCCTGGGTTTTGATCTTCCACGAAGCTCACGGTGCACCCCTGAACCGCATCCACCATCGCAGCAGTCGATGCGGATACCCTGGTGCACAGATTGAAAGTGTAAACCCTCCAGTAGCAGCGGTGCGACTGAGGTCATCCAGAGCAGAGGCCGTGCAACGTCCAGCGACGCAATGCCCCGAGCCACAAATACGAAGCAGACATCAGAGCGACGACGACGATGATACACTCCGCTGCTCCTGACGCGGTTATCTGGCTTGCCCACCTCAATGTGTCGAGATGTTAACTACCTCGCCTGGTGTACAGGTCGTGGGTTTGATCCTGACGCCTGCTGCTGTGTATTTGTAGTTTGCGTGTCTCTCTCTCATCATCACGGTGGCTAGGAGATGTTGACTACCTCGCCTGGTGTACAGGTCGTGGGTTTGATCCTGACGCCTGCTGCTGTGTATTTGTAGTTTGCGTGTCTCTCTCTCATCATCACGGTGGCTAGATGTTGACTACCTCGCCTGGTGTACAGGTCGTGGGTTAGATCCCGACCCTGATACCTGCTGTATATTTGGAGTTTGCGTGTCTCTCATCACCACGGTGGCCAGATGTTAACTACGTCGCCTGGTATACAGGAGGTCGTGGGTTAGATCCCGACCCTGATGTACAGTATATTTGGAGTTTGCGTGTCTCTCTCTCTCATCACGGTGGCTATGAGATGTTAACTACCTCGCCTGGTGTACAGGAGGTCGTGGGTTAGATCTCGACTCTGATACCTGCTGCTGTGTATTTGTAGTTTGGGTGTTTCTCTCTCTCCGTGGTCGCGTGGGTTTATCTACACGTCCCTCCGGGTTTCCCCTCCACATGTAAAGTCAACATCACCACGCGTTTGGAGTATTTGGCCGCTGCTATAAATGTTTATATGATGATGACGACGATAAGCCCATCTTGTTATGTTATTGTTTGTGAACGCCAGGTCGCTGCTGAACAAGAGCTACCCAGGCAAGGCGGGCCTTCACCTCCGTCTCACTGAGGCCTTACCTGGTCAAATAAAAATATACTTTAGTTTTAAAATAGAATGCCACATTGTGGTTGCTGCTCTGCACGAACGAAGAAGCATCATCAGCCATTATCTATTCACTGCTGGATGGAGACCTCCCTCAGCAGCGAGCCGGCGGCACCGCTCCCAACCCTGCCAGAGCGAAACAAATCTGAGCCGGCGGCTCCTACAGCAGCAGAGATCGTCGCCTACCAGGGCAGCCGTCGTCAGCACCGCCGTCCGAGGCGGCGTTGAGTCGCTCCGCCTCGTGGAGGCCGCCGCTCTGACTCCCCTCACCTCCCTCCAACTTTGGCGCCAATTTTTTTGCACACGGATGATGGGGGGAGGGGGGGTAATCCTGTGGATCGATTCGCGTGAATCGCGAGCGCGCTGCGTTGACACTAGAGAATCGATCGGTCTGTGAAAGCGCTTTGGAATCGATTTAAACTATGGAAAATTTGGAATCGATTCTTATGAATAAATTACCGCACGCACAACCCGCACCTGCTACCCACGTGACCAGCTCTTCGGCCAATGGGAAGCAGTCTCCATGCCCTTGCCCAAGATGGGCTTCCTGTTAAAGCCGCACTGTTATTAACGACAGTGTCGAGTTTGAAAGCGACCATGAAGTCAGACCGTGGTGGAGGTTCTCACGAATGGACGAGCAGGCAAGGCGCCTCACAATGCCACCCGCCGCTCGCCACCAGATGGCGGTGGCGTCACCACGGCGCCTGTGCCAGGCTAGGTGCACGCTGCAGACAGCCACGTCAAGTGTCGGGAGAGCTCGCTGCTGGCACCTGCAAGCAGGTGCCATGGGTTGGCCGACGAACATGACCGGTAGATGGACCACCAGCTGTCTACCCCCTACTGTGCCAGGCTAGGTGCAGGAGGAGGTCTCGGGACAGACCCAGCAGGTGCCATGGGTTGGCCGACTGAGATGACCGGTAGATGCACCACCAGCTGTACCTCCTGTGCCAACTTGCTGCGTTTTATCCGCCCGGCGCTCCGCTCGTTGTTGTGAGCGTCGCTCCTCCGCCCTCCGTTGTTGCAGGAGGGCGACTTCCTCCAACTGCCCAGCAGCAGCGTCCTTCACGAGCCTCCTCCACAGAGGCCGACCCAAGACTCCACACACGAACCCCGAGTCCCGGTTCGCCCGCCCTGATATCTCCACGCCCTCTTGTGGAACCTTCGAGCAGGTTCCCGGAGCATCTCGGCCAAACATACCTCTCCCTCTCCGATTGGATGTTATCTTAACCGTGCCCGTACCCGTGCTTCCCTTGCCCAGCCAGCAGGTGTCATCATGTCATTACGCACATTCTGATTCTGTACATTATAAACGTGCGTTTAGATTAGAGTGTTTGACTGCTGCTATACATTTGCACGTGATAAGCCACCTCGATCCTGACCCTTGCTGCTGTATATTTGCAGTCTGCGTATCTCTCATCATCACGCTGGCTGGGAGATGTTAACTACCTCGCCTGGTATACAGGAGGTCGTGGGTTAAATCCTGACCCAGAGCCTGCCGTATATTTGGAGTTAGCGGTGTCTCACTCTCCCCGTGGTCACAAGGATTTTTCTCCGGGTTCCCTCCGGGTTTTCCCCCCTCCACATTTAGAATCAACATCACGCATTTAGAGCATTTGGCTGCTGCTATAAATTTCCACGTGATGATGATAAGCCGCCAATTTGTTGAGCTATTATTTGTGATGACCAGGCCGCTTCTGATAAGGAGGTACATACCTCAGTGGGGCCTTAAGCCTGGTAAAATAAAAATAGTTTATCGTTTATATTGCTCATAGTTGGATGCAAGATTATAGAATACTGCCCTTAACAATCTTCTGTGAGTACTTTTTGTTGTTTTCAGCTGCTCTTATTTTACATTTCTCTGAATGTTGTGTCGGCGGTCCCCATCTCCCGTTTACACAACCCCGAGCCTGCGGTGGCGATTCCACGTTCCTATGACAGGCATATCCATAGGACGTCGCCACAAAGCCGGTACTTATGTTATCGACCAGCGAAGGCCGATAGGCTGAGCCATCTGGCCCGTTTACTAATTAGCATGAGATATTATACGTTACTACACGTGGCCTATTGTATACTTTTAAATCCACAGACCGATGAGTAAGGTTTGTCATAAACAGAACATGCCAATTCGTCACTAGTACAGCACACTGGTGTGTTGGAGAGTCAAGCCACAACATTTACAATCTGAGTATGATGTTTCGCCACTAATTACAACTAGCTTCATCAGATTTTGTTTATGTAACAAACCTTACTAATTTGGCTGTCGGGTGTTGGCGGGTTTAATGACACAATATATTAACGCGATCTAAACCAAAAAAAACCTGTATTATGGATATTGGTCGTGAAAGCCTACGTATTTAACTACATCCACAGTGTTGACGACTTCATTGAGTGCTCTCGTTTAACAGTAAATTATCACCGCAACAAGTGGCTGCGTTTACAAACCTCGCAATGTTTTCACCGCAGTTCGGATTAAAGAAGTAACTTTTGTTTTTATTTTTCCCCAATGCAAGCTTCCAATTCGATACAAAACATCACAGGGGGAGGGTGGGCAGTCACCATCAGCGAGCCATGGCGTTCGTGTGGGGTGAGGCGGACGGGGGTGAGGGACCATGCATAAGGACACAGTCTTGGAACGTGAACAATGCAAACAACGCGTTTGTTCAAAACGACGGCGCCGTTCCCCCGGTTGTCGGTGTGAACGAGCTTAGCGCGCCGCTTCGTGAGCTGGCAAACGAGGTGGGGACCACCGGAGCCACGGGGACGTGGGAGAGGAGCGGTCCGAAATGCTTGGCAGGCACCGCGCAAGGCGACGTTCGCGGCGACGTTCGCGGCGACGTTCACGGCGGGGTGGATCGGTGGCGCCGCGGTTAGCACTCCGCACGCTGCGAACCCGAGCGACGCGGATCGGCGTCGGTGGCGGAGTGGCATCAGGACCGGACCTGCACTGGCTGTCGCTTCGCCGAGCTGCGTTGACTGGCGTGGTGAAGTACGGTAAAATGAGTGACGTGAGGAGCGCGGGGGTGGGGTGGGGGAGCCCTCGTTGCCAAATCGTCACGATTCAGGCTTGCGATTGACAGTAAGAATCATTATTTTGAAACGTTTCTGTTCTCCAAATTCCGAGTCCGCTGCCATCGCGGCGCGAAGCCACGATATAAACGATCCACCGTCGTTGACAGAATCGGCAAATTCGTCACGCACCTACCGCATCAACGCCGTCGTACAAGAAGCACGCGAAGTTGAAGTAGCGAGTGCACACGGACACGCACACGCTAAGCCGTGGCTCGGCTCATACCGTGGCTTAGCCAAGGCTCGGCTCAGCCGTGGCTCAACTCATACCGTCGCTGGGCTCAAATAAATCTTAAGCTGGGCTTGGACCGTATTCGGAGGTGGCCAAAGTTTTCAAAACTTTTCTACTTTACCAGGTAAGGCCTCACTGATCTATGTGGCTATTTTTTTCAGAAGCAACCTGGCCACTACAAATGACAGCTCTACGAAGTGGCTCATCATCATCACGTGGAAATGTATAGCAGCCAAAGGAGCCAGGCCCGAGCCAGGCCGTGACTATGAATACAGACCTTAGTCTGAGCAACTAAAGCGGTGAAATATGTAGTTAGACACTCTTAGTTAACGGATGTTGGAGTGATTCATGAAATCCCTCCTCCCACATTAATCGGTGGCAGCCAATCGGTGATTGCAGCAAATCTTTTCGTACACATGACCAATTATAAATGTTGTCTTCCTCAGCGCACTATCTCGAATAACATTACCACCTCATCTCTTTATTATCATTATCTTGGAATGCGTCTTCACTCGGACTCGCCATATCCCGCCTCGTTAGGGCGGGACACGTTTAGGTCATTGGTCGGCGGTGGTCGTCATCGTCACGCGTGAGAGGTGGCTCTCGGCCACACGCGGTCATCGCTGACTAAAAAAAGGAGCGAAAAAAGAAACGCTTCACGCTTTAACGTCGAATACTTCCGTCGCTAATTCATTTACCAACAGTGGGGGGTGGTGGGGGGAGGTGGCGGTGACGCGACCCAGCGATGGCGGGTAGCGCTGTTCCGCTGCTCGTTGTCGCACGGAGGTTCGCGGTTCGAGCGGCCGCCCCGGTTAATACTGCGGTGCGCGTCAGCCCCGAGAAATACCGCCACGCGCCTGTGTGCTTCACGGCGGACGTCATAAAGATGCCGTGACGCCATTCGCAAGAGCAGGTCACTGTGGCGCCGGCGTCGCCGTCCGACTTTGCTACAACTGAAACTCCCCAACCCCCCCAACCCCCCACCGCAAATGACTCAACGTGAACGACGCGTGGCAAACGCCGGTCGCTCCCCCCCCCACCTTGCTACTTCGAAAACTTGGCAGAAACCCTCCTGAAAAAAGAAAGACCAAGAGTCGCACGCGAGACTCGGCGAGGCTTTCCTGGGTAAACGAGCGCAACGACGACGACGGAGGCGGAAATGGGACGCCGCGTGCGCAAAGGCCTCTCCCCCCTCTCTCCCCCCTCTCTCTCCGCGTGGTTCACAGGCCGATGGTGGAGGAGCGTCCCGCGGGGTTGTGCAGGACGGACGTCATCGGGGACGTGATGGCCCACTCGTACCACACCTTCTGCTGGTTGCAGCAGCGCCAGAAGCGGAGGCACACAGTGTCGCCGCTCCGCACGGGCATGGGGTGCTGGGGGGGGGTTGGGGAGGACAGGGGGGGGCGAGACGGCGCGTTGACGGAAAAGCAACGGGCGGGTCACGGGTCACGGCGAGCACGTTTTGTGCGGTCGCTGTCGTTCTCAAGGCCTTAAAATACTGCGGTTAAGCGAGTGTCTATGAAGGCCGGCACGGCACACGAGGGGGTGGGTGGCCAGCACCACGCCCGGCCGCCTTTGTCTCCCCAGTGGCGATGTTTACTACACACCGCATCAGGTACTCATTTGAGGCTGAGTCGATTTAGGGGAGGCCCAGGACCGGTTCAAATAATCGTCACTGATGTTGGCCGCGAGTGGCAATCGAACTCGGGTCGCTGGGTTCGTAGCGCAGTGCGCGAACTGCTGCACCACCGCTCCCCACACACAGACACACAACAACAACAACCGCCATTCGCCACTAAGTGGCGGTGACGTCACCACGACGCTTGTGCCAGGCCATGTGCACCTTGAGGCCACGTGAAGTGTCGAACGCCCGCTGGCAGGAGGTCACGGGGCAGACCCAGGTGCCACGGGTCGACTGACCGAGATGACCGAGATGACTGGCTGATGCACCACCTGTGCCCCCTACTGTACCAACTTGCTGCGCTTTAGCCACCCGGCGCTCCGCTCGTTGTTGTGAGCGTCGCTCCTCCGCCCTCCGTTGTTGTTGGAGGGCGACTGCCTCCAACTGCCCAGTAGCGTCCTTCACGAGCCTCCTCCACTGAGGCCGATCTTGACACCGCTGGTACCAGTCATCGGCAAGTCCACTCAGCTCCACGTCCTCCTGTACCACATCACTCCATCTCTTCTCTAGCCCGTGCCGCGCCCGTTTAGCCCCCTCGATCCGGCCGAACAAAAGCTGTTTAGGCATGCGGTGGCTGGGCATGCGGGCTACATGACCCAGCCAACGCAGCCTTGCCTGCCGGAGGAGCTCACTGATGGGACTTTGCCCAGATCTTTCAAGGACTTGTGAGCTCCTCACACAATCCAGCCTGGTTAAACCCAGGATGGATCGTAGGCAGGCCAGCCTAAATGTTTCCAACCGGCGAAGATGCTCCACTAGGGGGGTCCACGTTTCGCAAGCGTAGAGAAGGGAGGGAATGACCGTGGCCGAGAAGACTTGAAGCTTCGTGCGGAGCGACAGACCAGGTAGCTTCCACACAGCGTTACGCAACCGATGAAAAGATATTGCCGCTCGACTGATTCGGAGTGAGACCTCTGCTGATAAACTGGAGCCGGTCATAAGCACACTGCCCAGGTATGGGAAACTCTCCACTCTCTCCACAACTGCCCCATCACCAATTGGGAGTTGTGGGGGTGGAGTGTCCGATGGTACAAAATACCCAGGCAGGTGCTTAGTTTTGGTGGGGCTGATGGTAAGGCCCCACCTCTTAGTGGCACGCTCCAGTCTCAGCAGCAGCGTCTCCAACTCCTCTTCTGAATGAGCAGCTATTACCAAATCATCGGCATACATAACGTGGTTGACCAATAGGGAGCCATCCCTTGATCGCACCCGGGCGTCGATCAGCCTCCCATTATATCTGTACCAAATGGAAATTCCCCCGGTACAGCTATTGAAGGCTTCACGAACTACGCAGTCGAAATAGATGTTAAATAATGTGGGAGCCAGAGGACATCCCTGTCGCACCCCAAGGTGTACAGGGAAAGGCTCCGACTCCCGGCCACGTAGTTTTACCCGGACACAGACACACACACACACAGCTACACACACACAGCAGCACTACAGACACACAGCACCACACACACAGCACCACACACACAGCACCACACACACACACAGCTACACACACAGCAGCACCACACACACACACACAGACACACACAGCAGCCGTGGCGAGAGCCGACCAGGAGCCTCCTGAGACTCGGTGGGGGAGGCTCTCCCTGGGCGAAGCAGCATGGCGTGGGGCTCGTTGGGCCTTGCTGGGCAGTAAACATTTGAGACGATCGCGTTGTAACTTGCCGCGGGTTCATACTTCGCTTACCTTGATGGGGAAGAGAATGGGAAACCAGGAGAACATGCCGGGAGAGTGGGTCTCGGGATGAATGCCTGCAAAACAAAACGCCGCCCCCACCGTCTGTTACACCCGTCACCTCCTGCTTTGGACGTAAGCGCACCCTGATATGAGTGCACAGTCGGTTCATCGAGCGTCACGTCTTTCGCGCGCCCCGCGTTCAATCGAGTTGCCAAAAGTCGCCAGGCAGCGGGGGAGAGAAGGGGCTCCATCGGTCACAACTTGACAGACACCAAAGTACCACTATCGAGTTTTGTATCGAATCAAACCTCCCCGCCCCCCCCAACCCCGATGATTCGCAACAGTCGAGTTCCGCAAGTGGGGTTCTCTAACATCCGCTGCGACGCTGACGGCACTAAATGTACGGCTAATGCTGTGCACACACCATCGCAGCGTTCACCGGGGGGGGGTGGGCGGCCACCGGCTGGATTCGAACAGCGGAACCTTTGCAACAGTGGGCCAACGTGCCACCACGGCTGGGCAGCGACACCCACCCACGGCGCACGCACGATGTCTCGTGGCCAGGGCGATAAGCTAAAGCTAAACATGTTTTTTTGTTATTTTCCCGGGCGTAAGGCCCACCGAGCTATGTAGCTCTTTTTCAGTAAAGCGACCCGGCTAAGACAAATGATAACTCAACGAAGTGGCGGCTGATCATCGTGTGGAAAGTGATGGCAGCAGAATACTCTGAACGCGTGTTGTTGATTCTAAATGTGGAAGGAAAAACCGTAGCACTCAAATAAAAATCCACGCAACCACGGGGAGAGAGACACGCAAACTCCAAATATACAGCAGCAAGCGTCAGGGTCGGGATCGAACCCACGACCTCCTGTACACCAGGTGAGGTAGTTAACATCTCCCAGCCACCGTGATAATGATGAGAGAGACACAGACTGCAAATATACAGCAGCAAGCGTCATGGTCGGGATCGAGGTGGCTTATCACGTGGAAATGTATAGCAGCAGTCAAACACTCTAAACCACGCTAATAATGTACAGAATCAGAAAGTGTGTAATACAGCAAGGGTCAGGTTCGAGATCGACGAGGGAGTTAACATCTCGACACTGTGGTGCGTGTCCCGGGATGAGTGGAACGGCAAATTATGTTTGTCTCGCGCAGTGCGACCGCACGTGGGTGCGATGTCGCCAGCACACGTACTTAGCGTCACGTCCTTGTACAGCACCGTCTCAAAGTATCCCGCGAAGCCGTGCAGCACCGTGTCTGTGCTGATGGGGAACTCCAGGGCTTTGTAGCGGCTGTTGTCCTTCCCGGGCTCTGTTCACAACACAAAGTCAGAGAACCCCCGTGAAGCCTTAACAGACCTTTTGGGCGAATGTTCGTTGGTACCGGGGGAACCCGACGAGCCGTGAAGCTCTTTTTCCAACAGGCGTCGTCCGGCAGCTCACCTGAGTTGGGATGCACGAACGTGAAGCAGGGCTGTGGCTTGGCCAGCTCGTGGTAGTTGTGAAGGCGCACCACGTAGGGCATCTCAAAGTGGGCCTGGGCGAACACGGCGCACACACACACAAGTGTCACGGCACACACACACACAGAAGCGTCACGGCACACACACACACAGAAGTGTCACGGCACACACACACACACAAGCGTCACGGCACACACACACACACACAATCGTCGCCACACACACACAAGCGTCACGGCACGCACACAAGCGTCACGGCGCACACACACACACGCGTCACGGCACACACACACAAGCGTCACGGCGCACACACACACAAGTGTTACCGCACACACACACAAGTGTCATCACACACACACATAAGCGTGTTTGAACGAGTGAATGAGTGAGTGAATGAGTGGATAATTGAGTGAATGAGCGAGTGAATGAGCGAGTGAATGAGCGAGTGAATGAATGAGTGCGAGTGGGATAGCGGCCTCACCTCTGGATCTTTGTCCTTTTCGCGGCAGGCGCGCACCTCGTTGTAGAGCTTGGACGAGGAGATGGGGGAGATGTAGGAGGTGTACTCACGCGGGATGCTGATGCCGTCCTCTGAGGGGACACAGCAGCGGCGTGTTAGATTTTTATTTTTCGATTTAAAGCTTTCGTGACTGCAGGGATTCATCTTCTTGGTTCTTTCGGTAAAGTCACGTAGAAGGGAAATAATAAAAATAAAACATTATAAAACACAATTCTCACGATGTTTCGGCTACAACGCAAGCTCTTCTTCCCCCTCCAACCCAGCTTAAATATACGCTCCAAGCTTGGTGGTGAGGACGGCTGCTTGCGTTGTAGCCGAAACGTCGTGAGAATTATCTTATTATGTTTTATTTTTATTATTTTATTATTTCCCTTCTACGTGACTTTACCGAAAGAACCAAGAAGATATATTTTTATTGTTATAACCCCATTGTGCCATCGCTCATTTTGTTAGCAAGAAACGTAAACCGTCATCACGCAGACTCCGGTGGTCATCCTCGCAGCAGCAGCAGCAGCTTTTGGCTCAGCCGTCGCCTCATCGCGCGGCGCTTTCCTCTGCGCTTCTGCGGCCGTCTGGAACGCGCTCTTCAGGTAAGGTCATGCGGTCATCGGCCGGGTGGCGGCGCGTGAAGTGAGACCCATGTGTGCGTGTGTACGTGCGTGTGTGTACGTGCGTGTTGGAGGTAGTCGCCCTCCAACAACAACGGAGGGCGGAGGAGCGACGCTCACAACAACGAGCGGAGCGCCGGGTGGCTAAAGCACAGCAAGTTGGTACAGTAGGGGGCACAGGTGGTGCATCAGCCAGTCATCTCGGTCAGTCGACCCGTGGCACCTGGGTCTGCCCCGTGACCTCCTGCCAGCGGGCGTTCGACACTTCAAGTGGCCTCAAGGTGCACATGGCCTGGCACAAGCGTCGTGGTGACGTCACCGCCACTTAGTGGCAGTTGTTGTTGTGTGTGTACGTGCGTGCGTGTACGTGCGTGTGTACGTGTGTGTGTACGTGCGTGTGTACGTGTGTGCGTGTGCGCCAGGACTCTCTACCCGAGAGGAAGCGCTGCGCCCCGTCCAGGCACTCGGGGGAGAGTTCGTTGTCGCCGAAGGAGCCCAGCAGCTCGCTCACGATGATGTCGGCCTTCTCGGGCGCCAGCCACTCGCGCATGTCGCACGACACCACGGTCACGCGGTCTCCCCACTCCTCCGCCTTCCAGTTCTCCAGCCTGGGTGACGTGACGTATGCACGGACGCGCGCGCAGTGAACTTCTTTTACGTAGCCAACCGCGCTAATCGGAGGTGCGGGGGTAAGGGCAACAAACTAAACACGGATAAACGAATGCACACTTTGGTTTGCCGAGGCTGCTCAGTGGCAGAGGGCAGAGGTCGCAAACGGGTTTTGATTCCTTACCCGTACCCGGCTGCACCAGGGTCGCAAACGGGCACCCGTACCCGTATCCTACCCAATACCCGGCTACTCGTACCCGGCCGGGTATCGGGTAGGGTACGGGTATCGGGTAGGGTACGGGTATTGGGTAGGGTACGGGTATCGGGTAGGGTACGGGTATCGGGTACCCGATTGCGACCTCTGGTAGAGGGGTACCTCCAGACTCCCCGCGGTGGGAGTGGGGAGATTATAAAATGCATCGATTTTTGGGGTCTCAAAGGGGGGGTGGGGATTATATGGCACCCCCCCCCTCGACCCACACCACTGCTCAGTAGACACCCTGAGTAATGACTCGGAATCGAGGCATCGTCTCTCTGTGCAGAAGACCCCACCCCACAGCCCCCCCACGACCCCTCTCCCCCCCCACGACCCCCCCCCCACCCTCCCGCCCCCCCCCTCCCACGTACGTGACGACAGCGTTGGGGTTCTTCTCCACGGCGTAGACGCGGATCTTCCTGCCCGCGGCTTTCGCCGCGCGCAGCGAGGAATTGACCAGGGGACCTCGTCCCGCGCCCAGCACCATCAGCACCCTGGGCACACGCAAAGACGAAGGTCAACCAAGGTAGCCTTCAACGGACGGTCCGCGGCTAAGTGCCGCCTACGAAGGCCGCCATGGCGCGCGAAGGGGAGGGGGTGGGGGGTGGCAAACGCCACGAGCCCAGCAGCCTCCGTCTCCCCGGTGCTGACGTTCGTTTACTAAAGATGCTCACTTAATGTCCGAGTCAACGTAGGGAGGGAAGAGGCCCAGGACCGGCCCAGATATTCGCTAGCCACGTTGGCCGTGAACAGGAATGGAACTCGGGTCGCCGGGTTCATAGTGGTGGGAATGGGGGGGGGAGGGTGCGGATGGTTACCAGGTCACCTTAGTTTATATTAACGACGCGAGGAGCTTCGTTGCCGTCGAGTGTGGACGGCACTTAGAAATCGATTCGACTTTGCTCGCCGCTCCACGGGCGTTTAAATTCACCCAGCGGCATCGCCCCCCCGCCCCCCGGAGTCTGAGACAACGGACAATCGCGCGAGGGACGGAGAACAAAAAAAAAACAATGGTACGCCTTTCAAACGTCCTGCACTCGGGAGCGTTTAACGTAATGAGAAGGCCAGGCCATGTATCACATCATGGGGCCCACAATTGATCAAAGCAGGCACCGCTGAGTGGAATAATTCAAACGGATTAACCCTCTCCCGTTCCGAGACGTCTGCAAGTGGCAGGGTGGGTGCGGCGCGTCTCCTGTTCAACGTCGAATCTCGGACCGCGGTGCGAGCGGCACGACGCTAATTTTATTTAGAGAGGCGCAGCTGCAGCGGCGCCGTTCTTGAAGGCGTCGTTACTCACCGCACGGAACCGTGGCGACACGACCGCCGCCGCTCTACGACGGCTGGCGGCAAACCGCGTGGCGGCCTTGCGGTGGGAGGAAACCGCGGCACCGATAAAGTTACCTCGTTTTTAGTTCACGTGCGCGTCACCGGATTGGGAAATTGGAAGAAAACGGGACAGGGTTAACTTCTCGCTGGGCCGGCTTCGTCTCCACTACTCTGGACGGGGGGGGGGGTGATCCTCCAAGGTCACAATCACGCCGGCTGCAGGAGCACGAGTGAAGCGGGGCTCCGTTTAAGAACCAGGATTTAATAGAAGCTGAGGAGATGGGGGGCGGGGGGCCTTTGTCTGTTGCTCAACGGCTACTCTCAGCGTAACAATTTCGTCAATTTAAAATCCGGTCGTCGGAATTTTTTTTCTTCGCAAATCGCGTTTTTCATCAGGACCCCCCCCACCTCACACCACCTCTCATCTCCACGCTGTCTCTCCAGCGACCTCTCTACGAACCGAGGCCCATCACCCGAAACGTCGCCCGTTATACCATCGTACTTTTCACGGCCACGCGCTCGCGCACGAAGCGTTGTTCATGACAAAAGCTATCGAGTTTTTGGTTGGCTGTCAACCGCAGGCTTGGGCGCAACTGCAAGCACCAGAAGCCTTCACAAATAATTTGTTTAAGTAAGAGGTTTCTTTCCGAGTTACCTTTCAGAGAAATCGTCAAACGGATCTGACGAGGGGGGGGGGGGGGGCGGGCACACACAGGCTCCGGCGCACCGCCCGTAGCAACGCTCTTAACCATAACCAAGGTTCTTGTTGGGTTCGATGGCGTAAATACAAATGTGTCAGTAAACCCGCCACCACCACCCGGCGCAGCCACTTGGCAAGGTTTGTCACGTAAGCAAAACGTGCCAATTCGTTACTAGTCCAGCACTAGCCGGTTGTGTGTTGGAGAGTAAACGACATTTACAATTCGAGTACCGTGATGTTCCGCCGGTAATTACAACCAGCATCATCAGGCGACAGCCACAGAGTAGCGCAGAAAATCCTCCTCCTCTTTCCCGGGGGGATAAATGTGATGTGGTCACTTGTCAGCCAATCAGGCGCGAGGACCAGAGGGGTGTGTGGGGGGGGTCACGTATTCACATAAATGGCAATGGATATCCACAATTATTGGTTCACGTATTCGCAGTTCATCAGCACCAAGCGAGGCGGTGTCGCACGCTCAACGAAACTAAAGCGCGGCACTCACAGCACCACCAAGCGAGGCGGTGTCGCAGGCTCAACAAAACTAAAGCGGCACTCACAGCACTCGCGAGTCCTTCTCCTCTTCCGGTATCTTGTCCAAGAGTGCCATGTACACAGCCTGCGGAACCAGCCGTGGACGTTAACACGAGCCCGCACGGGGGACCCATAGAGACACAACGGAGATGCCGCATGGGAGACCAATAGCGACCCGCAGATGGATAGAGATGCGGACAGATATGCAGAGACACGCACAGATACAGTGAGACCCAAAGAGGAGCAGACGCATTGAGACCCATAGATATCCAATGAGATGCATAGAAGTACAGATATACACAGAGATACAGATCAGAATGTTTTTTCTTACGTTATTTTACTGCAGGACGGATTGTGGAGACCTTCAACCAGCAGCGGATTCATCATGGCTGACGATGACGACGACGACGAAGACAGCTGTGACAATGTGTGTGTGTGGAACTCACCCGCTGATATTGGGAATACTTGATCGGATCCTTCTCAAACACTTCGTACGTCTGAGACTCCAGGTTGTCCATGAGCGGCTGCGGGGTACACAAGCGGCGTTATTAACACAGCCACGCCAGGGCGCCGCCGTGGCGAGATGTTGACTCCCTCGCCTGCTATACAGGAGGTCGTGGGTTCCATCCCGACCCTGACGCCTGCTGCTGTATATTTGGAATTTGCGTGTCTCTCTCTCATCATCATCATGGTGGCTAAAAGATATCAACTACCTCGCCTGGTGTGCAGGAGGTCGTGGATTCGATCCCGACCATGACGCCTGCTGCTGTATATTTGGAGTTTGTGTGTCTCTCTCCGTGGTCACGTGGATTTTTCTCCGGGTCCTCCGGTTTTCCCCTCCACATTTAGAATTACGTCACGCGTTTAGTGCGGCTGCTGTAACTGTCCACGTGATGATGATAAGCCACTTCGTTGAGCTATCATTTATGGCCAGGTCGTTTCTGAAAACGAGTTACATAGCTCAGTGGGCCTTGCCTGGTAATAGAAACATAACATATCCACAGGGTGCTTAAAAAAATGTTAACATTTTACATGGGACTATCAGTATTCTACCAAATTCTCAGAAGTGTTAACATTTTTTTAGTGATTTGCTTACCTTCCCTATACTTTGCACTCCTATCATGTTTTCGTACTGAGTTTGTCGTAACTTCCTGCCCCCCCCCCCCCGCTACCCCGTGCCCCCTACCGGACATCTGTGTGGAGGAAAGAGCTTTACAGCTCATGGGATTCCTCCTCCTCCTCCTCCACCTCCTGCAGTCTAAATAAAATATTCCCCAGGAGGGTGCCAAGTGCTCCAAGCGACGCCTGCGGCCTGCACGACCGAACCCAGGGGGGGCAGCCGCGCGTCTGTCTCGAGACGGGCACCTGGAGGGGGCACTGCAGGTAGTCCTCGTAACCCTTGGAGAAGACGTCGTAGTTTGACGGCGGAGGGCGGTGCTGGGACAGGTGCTGCAGGTACTGGATGTACGTGCGCAGCTCCTTGTCCGAGTGGCAGCTCATGCCCGTGATGATGAACTGAACGTCCAGCTGAGGGGGACGGAGGGGGGAGGCGCCGCACGCGTTGAGATCACGGCACGCAGCCAAATACAAAACAGTCGCGATGGAAACTATTGAAACAACAAACTCATTATCTTACCCAGGTAAGGTGCACGCAACTCTTTTTTCAGAAGTGACCTGGCTATCACAGCTCAACGCAAGTTGGCTTATCATCATCGTTACGTGGCCATTTATAGCCGCAGCGGACAAATAGTCTGAACGAGTGACGCTGTTTCTAAAAGTGGAACACGGAGAAAAATCCACGCGACCACGGTGAGGGAGAGACGCAAACTCCACATATACAGCAGCAGCAGGCGTCAGCGTCGGGATCGAACCCACGACCTCCTGTACACCAGGCGAGGGAGTTAACATCTCCTAGCCACCGTGAGGCCCCCCGATCGCCGTCACTGCCATCAGCACCGGACGGGTGGCGACGCGGCCTCGTGCCCATCGAGGGAGGAAGACGTCTGTGAAAAAGAGCTTCACAGCTCATCGGATTTCCTCCAGGATAAAATAAATACTTATTGTGGACATTTGGTATTCACGGATAATCCAGGTTTTTTTGGGTTAGATCACGTAAATATATAAATGTGTCGTTAAAACCCGCCACCACCCGACACGGCTAACTAGTAAGGGTTGTCACGTAAACAGAACGTGCCAATTCGTTACTAGTACAGCACATCCGGTGTGTTGGAGAGCAAAGCCACAACATTTACAATCTGAGTACGACGTTCCGCCAGAAATGACAACCAGCGTCATCAGGCGACAGCCAGATTTGTGGAGAAATCCTCCCGTTTCGTTAAGGAAGCCCAATGTTTTTGTACCTCCTGTCGATTGCGCGCACTCCTGTCGATTGTGTTCACATCACGTATACAGCGCAAGGAGTTTGTAAATCTGGACGACGATTAAAAAAATGCGCATCTCCGAGCGCGCTCCTAATATCGTAAAGGAAGAACGTTCCAGACGGCCGCCAGAAGCGCGTCTCTCCGAAAGCGCCGCGCGATGCGGCGGTGAACCGCCGTTTTTGTTCCGACGGCCGAGTCAAAACCGCCACCGCCGCCACCGGCACGACAGGAAATTCGCGCGGCGGTCTGCGTCTCCGTCCGGCGATAATGGAGGCGGCCCCCGCGGCCGCACCTTGAAGAGGCGGAAGACGAGCAGCTGGTGCGCCTGCGCCAGCACCGGGAATCCCTTCTTGTTGGTGAGGAAGGTGCTCGTGTGCAGCACCACCGCCTTGATCGGCTCGCCCAGCCACTTCTGGATCACCTCCTCGCTCGGCAGGTCGACCGACAGCTCCAGGGCTGTGCGACGAGACGGGGAGCGGCGACGACATCGAAGCCGCGCGCCGGTTAAGGCGTGCGTCGAATTCGAGCGAGGCCGACCCTGCTGGCGAGGCACTGAATAATTGTTTTTTTACCCTTCTATCTGGCAACAAAACTGACACCTTTTTTACAAGGAGTCATGTTTGCATAGACCACAATAACTGCAGTCATAATGCAAACAAAAAACATAACTCTGATAATATATGCACTGTCCTTGAAGTTGATTGGTCCACACCCGAGACAGCTTTCCTTAGAGCCTAGTCTCACATGGGTTGGACCAGATGACGCCAAAAGGCGCACAACTCAAAAAAAAAGTGTCAGTTTTGTTGCCAGATAGAAGGGTAAAAAAACAATTATCATATTTTTTACTGGCAAATGAGATTCCAATGGTGAGGCACTGAATGTCGAAACCGGTCAGGAGATCGTTTTCCTGTCTTTTTTTGCTCGCGCCAAATGCAATTCCGCTGGCCGTACGTGCTTCTCGGGCGGGTCATGGCACCGCTGGATTGCGCAAGAAATAGATTTAACGCGGAGCAGTCGGCTTACGCGGCCAAACATACGATTCACGTAAGTAAAATGTGTCGGATACCCTCCTCCGCCCGACACAGCCAATTAATCCTCTCCCGTCCCGTGACGTCTGCAAGTTGTAGGGTGTGGTGTCTCCCGTTCACCGCTGAATCGCGGAAAGCGTGAGAGCGGCTCGGCACTAAATTATTTTACTTCAGAGGTGGAGCAGCAGCAGCAGCAGCGCCGTTGTTTTTGAAGACATTTGAATCGTAGCGACATGGCTGCTGCCGCTCTAGGATTGCTGGCGCTAAACTGTGCCTTGCGCCCTGCCGCATGGCCTTGTGGGAGCCTCGATACCGACAAAGTTAGTTTATTTTCTCTTCCGGTTTAGTTTTGACGATGGACACGTACGTCACCGGAATGGAATCGGAAGGAACGGGAAAGCGTTAATAAAGCTGTCATGTGATGAGCAAACGTGCCAATGTATTACTGCTTCAGCAGCACCACTGGTCTAGCCATTTCAATGTTGAGAGATTTCTGTCGAACACACCGGTGTGGTGGTGGTGGCTATAAAACGAAACTGTTTTTATTTTAGCAGGTAAGACCTACTGAGCTATGTAGCTCTTGTTCAGAAGCGACCTGGCTACCACAAATCAGAGCTCAATGAAGTGGTTAATCACGTGGAAATGTACCGCGGCCTCATGCTTCAAATGCACGTTTCTAAATTTGGAGGGAAAAAACGGACGACCCGGAGAAAAATCCACGCGGCCACGGGGAGAGAGAAAGAGACGCAAATTCTAAATATACAGCAGCAGACGTCGGGGTCGGGATCGAACCCACGACCTCCTGCATACCAGGAGAGTTGGTTAACATCTCCTAGCCACAGTGGCGCGCTCTCTCTCTTGGCTCTTATTCTCAAGTAAACGCCACCAGAGAGATTTCCCGCTCACATGACTTTGACAAATTGCTAAGGTAACGCTGATCGGGTCCACACTTTACCGGCTTCGCACGCAGACAGCTGTTGTCCACGCACAGAACACTGCACCGCATCTGCGAGCGCAACGACGCATCGGTGCTCAATCGCAGTTGATTATTAGCGGGTGTTTTGGCCTACTCTTCCACACTGGCCAGGCCTCTTGGAATGTACGTACCGTCCGTAGCCAACCGCGGTAATCGGAGGTGCGGGAATAGTTTAGTCAGTTCGGTGAGACTACTAAACTATGCCCTGCCCTGCCCATGGACTAACTGTGGTGTTACCCACGAATACAGGCGGGCGGATAGCAGTGGAGTGAACCTGACAAACGCTCGCCGAATGATTCGACTGCCACGCCACGGCGGATACCGACCGCGGTGACCTCTGAACCGCAAGTCCAGCGCGCTAACCGTCAAGCCGCGGTGAGTTTTCTTATTTCCTTAAATCAACGTGTCCTGCCGTAGCCAACAGAGGCCACGACGCTTCACGTGCGGGCAGCCGCACGGCCTGCCATCTTCCGGCCACTCACCCAGAGAGATGCGCTTGTTGTAGTCGCAGAGAGACCGGAAGTTGTTCCACCTGTGGGTTGGGGGCGGGGTGGTAAACAAAGAAGACACCATGCAGCTCAGCTGGGAAGGCCTCATCCCACAAAACTGGGCATGGTGGCCAGGAGATGTTAACTCCCTCGCCTGGTGTGCAGGAGCTCGTGGGTTCCAGCCCGACCCTGACACCTGCTGTATCTTTAGAGTTTACGTGTCTCTCTCTCATCATCATCATCACGGTGGCTAGATGTTAACTCCCTCGCCTGGAATGCAGGAGGTCGTGGGTTTAATTCCGACCCTTGACGCCTGCTGTATAATTTGGAGTTTGCGTGTCTCTCTCCCCTTGGCCCCGTAGATTTTTCTCCGAGTCCTCCGGTTTTTTCCTCCACATTTAGAATCAACGTGACACGTTTAGTGTATTTGGCTGCTATAAAATTTCACATGATGATGATGATAATAAGCCACTTTGTTGGGATATCATTTCTGATGGGCAGGTCTCCTGAAAAAGAACTGTATAGCTCAGTGAGCCTTACCTGGTAAAATAAAGTAAAATTTAAAAGTTTTAATAGTTTCGATCACGACCGTTTGTTTGAATTTGGCTGCGTGCCGTCATCACAACACGGCAGCGTGCCCTAAAAAGTTTAGTGAAGAACACCCCCCCACCGCCTCCAGCCCTCCCCCCGACCCCACCCCGGCCTCCTCCTCCGCACCCCTCCCCCCTTGTCCTGCACTCCTCCGCCAACCCGCGCACAGACAGGGCCACTGTGAGCGTTACCAGGCCCAGGTGTCCTGGGGTTCGGTGGGGCCGTTGAGCTCTCCGGGTTTGCCGCCGCCGCTGTCGTTGTTGTCGTCATCGTCCACCACTTCGTCAACCTCGTCAGCCGCGGAGACCAGGGGGACGCGCATCCAGAACTGGGTGAGGGGAGAGGGAGAGGAGGGGAGGGAAGGGAGGTGAGGGAAAGGAGGGGAGGGAGCCTCGTTTAGCAGGGTGGACGTGTCGTCACTGCAGTGATATACGTTTGTTGAACTTCTTCCGCGCCCTACGTAGCCAACCGCGCTAAACGGAGATGGCGGGGGAAGCACAACAAACTAAACACAAAAAGCAGTTCTCAACAATTCAGTCCGCAGGTGACGCTCGTGCTTCACGGCGGGAAGGGGCTGGGTTCGACTCACCGACCCGGGCGCCTTTCTGACGACCGCTGCGCGCGGGTGATCCCGAATTAAGTGAATAGCGGTAATAACCGGGGTGGCAGCTGTTCCCCGTGGATGCACGGCGCCCCGCCTTCGGCACGTGGCCTGACCAACGGGCGGCGGGCCGGGCTGCCGGTAGGGGCTGCGGTGATCGCTGTCGTCGCCGCGTGTAGTCCCATCCGAGGAATTTTTTGTTTACGTGGGAAATTTAGTTTGAGAAGCCTGCGCCCATGCGTGTGTGGGCACAGCGCTTAGCACGCAGCCACAGACAACCGGTGACGACTACCTGAACCGGTCCCGGGTCTCCCCTAGGTCGACTCGGCCTCAAATGAGTTACCTGGTGCCGTGTGTAAAAAAACATCGAAAATCGCCACCACGGAGAAAAAGGCGGCCAGGCGCGGTGCTGGCCACCCACTCCCTCGTGTGCCAGTGCTCTTGTAGCGTCTCACCGCTTGGCTGTGGTGACCTTTCTGGATGTGGTTGATGAGGACGTGCGCCAGGTTGCTGTTGTCGGCCTGAGTCAGCGGGATGACCACCGCTGGAAGACTCAAGTAGGCCGTGAAGTTCAGCTCCTGGATCAAGGCCTGCGGAAGAAGGGCGCCACGGTGACGAGGAGATGTTAACTACCTCGCCTGGTGTGCACGAGGTCGCGGGTTCGATCCCAACCGTGACGCCTGCTGCTGTATATTTGCATCTCTCTCTTATCATCATCACGGTGGCTAGATGTTAACTACCTCGCCTGGTATACAGGAGGTCGTGGGTTTGATCTCCGTGGGGACAGTCCGGAGACATTCACGGTTAACTCAATGACACTCGCTCAAAACTAGCACTGACAAACGACGACATTGAATGCTCGACATCTACAGGATACAAAAACCCCCAAAACACACCAACGCAGAGAAGCAGATTTACAAACTTACGGAGGGTTCGTGAAAAAAAAAAGAACCAGCGCACCACTGGGGACCTGGCTTCGAATCCAGGCAGCCGTCTGTGTGGTTACACCGCGTCCTCAAGCGTCGGACATTGGCGGTCTCAGCCCGATCATCAATGACAGCACCACAAACAAAACAAAAACCCATCAACATTAAACTGGGCTCCGAAACCACATTTTGCCGAATTCCAGCCGTGAGGATGAACCTTTCCCCGTTTGACATTCGCACCAAGCAAGACCCTCACTCTATCTCTCTCACACGGCAGTGCGCGGGGCGGGGCGATGAAAGTGCTGCCTCCCTGTGCTCTGTGCGCGTGACCAGAGGCCCCCTTGACGCCGGGAACCCCCGAGGGGTAGCCCTGCGGTATCCACTTCCGCGGGCCATTCTGTAAGACGCAGGGTCGCACCGCTCTGCGAGCGACGCTCCGAGCGGATTCTTTGTCTCGTGACGACGCGATGTCAATTGGCGGTCGGGATAACATTCGGAGGGTGGTGATGTGGGGGGTGGGGGTGGTGTGCGTCAAAAAAAATATTTAACAATTTTTTTGAACACACACCAGCGCCATTATCCTGCCTTGGCCGACAGCCGGCCGGGAGGAGATTAGCTCGCCGAGAATTTCCCCAACGATAGCTTCCGGGCACGCGAACACGGCAGCTTTCGCGATAACGACGATTAACGGCGCGCACTGGCGAGCAGCTGTCAGCCAATTTGAAAGGGGTTTGGGCTGAGAAGGGCAAAGAGGAGAGCGCGGCGATGTCATCCGAGGCTCACGCCGTGTCCCGTCCTTCCCGATGCACAGAAGAGCTTGGCTAGGGGGGGAGGGCGGGGGGGGCGAGGCAGCGAGGGGGTGGGGGTGTGCAACGGACGAGTCGATTCGTACCGATTCACATCGATCACTGATCCACGGGCAGACAGGCCCCCATGTTGGTGTCCAGTGCACATGACATCGTTTGTTTCCACTTTCCTCTCCGCCTTGTGCCAATGTTTCTGGCGCCAATCTCTCACGTCGTCATCGTCGTCATCGTCGTCATCGTCATGCCATTCTCCCTGTTAAGACTCTTCCTCGCTTTCCGATTCCTGACACCAACACCACCACACTTTAATTGTCCATCCCACATCGATTCTCAGTGGTTACGAATTACTCGGCGACGCTGCTGCTGCCACTGCTGCTGCCGGTGCTGCCGCATCGGCAGCAGAACTCCTCGGCGTGTCTCTCAACGTCAACAACAACAACTGTGCGCGGCCTTAAACATTTTGAAATGCATCTACTGCCGCGTAGATCCGGGGGGAAACCTATACCGCTGATTTAAAAGGTGAAGGTGCAGCCCTGCAATTACTGGCTCAAGCCACTGCTGGCGGAAGGGCCTCTACTATAGACGAAGCTCCAGAGAGCCCCCTCCAGGCGAGGTGCTTGGCCTACTTTTCCACGCTCGGCACCGCGTCTCTGGAAGAGAACGACGACGACTTACTGCCTCTGAATTCTTCCGGACGTACTCCACTTCGGAATCCGGTTGTAGCCACGGCGACAGCTTCCCCACCACCAGGCTGCCCCAGTCTGCAACACAAAGGCAGCGGCGGGCACAGAACGGGCGCGTCATAAACCCGCACGAAGGAAAGCGCAACGCTCGCAACAGACGGTAACCGTGACGACGAGCAGGGGGGACCGACGCTCGCAAAGGACGGTAACCGTGACGACGAGCAGGGGGGACCGACGCTCGCAAAGGACGGTAACCGTGACGACGAGCAGGGGGGACCAACGCTCGCAAAGGACGGTAACCGTGACGACGAGCAGGGGGGACTGACGCTCGCAAAGGACGGTAACCATGACGACGAGAGGGCCATGCTGCTGATGCTGCCGCTGCTGCGTGCGACCCCCAATTGAGCCAATTTTGCAGTTGGTTTTTTTTCAGCGTTGAGATGTTTTGGCCAATACCAGGTCCTGGGAAACAAACCCAGCACCCTGCTTGCCGCGAGGTGCAAGTTAAAGCGCCGTGCGCATCACATCAATGCGGCTCGCATAGCAGCAGGAACAAGGGGGGGGGGGGGGCACCACTCCTAATATGATGGTGAGATGTTGACTACCTCGCCTGGTGTGCAGAGTTCGTGTGTTCGATCCCGACCCTGATGCCTGCTGCTGTATATTTGGAGTTTGCGGTGTCTCTCTCCCCGTGGTTGCGTGGATTTGTCTCCGGGTCCTCCGGTTTTTCCCTCCACATTTAAAATCGACGACACGCGTTTAGAGTATTTGGCTACTACTATGAATGTCCACGTGATGATGATGAGCCACTTGGTTGAGCTATCGTTTGTGATGGCCAGTGGGCCTTGCTCGGTAATATTGTTGGAAACTAAGCTAGCAGTGGGGGCTCTCTGATTTATGGTGGTGGGGGGTGTAGACACCACAGTCATGGTGGTGGTGGTGGGAGTGGTGGTGGGAGCCACTGTAGCCACAGTGGTGGTGGGAGCGGTGGTGGTGGTGGTGGGAGCGGTGGTGGTGGGAGTGGTGGTGTTGATGGTGGGAGCGGTGGTGGTGGGAGCGGTGGTGGTGGTGATGGGAGCGGTGGTGATGGGAGCGGTGGTGGCAGTGGGAGCCACTGTAGCCACAGTGGTGGTGGTGGTGGTGGCGGTGGTGGGAGCGGTGGTGGCGGTGGCGGGAGCGGCGGTGGTGGTGGTGGGAGCGGTGGTGGTGATGGGAGCGGTGGTGGTGGTGGTGGTGGTGGGAGCGGTGGCTGTGGTGGGAGCGGTGGTGGGAGTGGTGGTGGTGGTGGTGGGAGCGGTGGTGGTGATGGGAGCGGTGGTGGTGGTGGTGGCGGTGGTGGTGGCGGTGGTGGCGATGGTGGTGGTGGGAGCGGCGGTGGTGGTGATGGGAGTAGTAGGTGGGGGGCAGCCAGGATGTCACCGCAGTCCGGCTCGGGCCTCACCTTGGTTTGCGAGCAGCAGGTCGGAGCGGGTGAGCGGGCCGGCCCGGGACTTGCCGGGCTCCACCAGCGCCTCGCGCTTTTGCCGCGGGTGCACAAGCGGCACGCACACAAAGTCGAAGCTGAGCACACAGGGGTGGGGGCGTCACGGGAGTTAAAGGCGCAGCCCTGCAGGCTCCCCCGCTTGCGCCGCTGCTGGTGAAGGGGCCTCGACCAGAGGTGGACCCTGTCGAGGTCATTCCCAACGTGCGCATCTTCCCTGAAAACGTTTATTTTATTTTTTGAAATTATCGCAATTTAATCGTTTCAATATTCATGTTCTTTGCTGTTATTTTTGTACGCCGAAAACTGATATCCGTGTGTATTTATGAGGTGTGGAGTTAGAACGACTTGTCCGAAAAAAACCCCACACACATTCCTGATTTATAGGTTATTAAATTCTTGCTCCGGCCATCATTCATCACGGCAGAGTCAGCGGAGGGAGCAGCGCTGGCGCCAAACGTGCGCCCCCTGGCATGGACCGCTCTCGCTGCCACACGCCGGCCTCTACACAGATTTGTTTCATCATGGAAGGGGGGGGCTGTCGCCATTCCTTCCGAGGGTCGTGGTGACCCCCGACTTACGACGGCTCGAGTTGACCCCCCCCCCCACTTTTTACGACCTTTCGTATAGCGAGCGAGACCCCCACAGTCACGACCAAACTCGGATCTACAACCGGCTCACGACTGCTGCCGACGCCGAGTCGATTGGCGATGAGTCTGCGCATGTCATGCGCAGACTCGTAGTGTAGTGTATAGTAGAGTAGTGCATAGTGTAGTGTATAATTGTAGTGTATAGTGTAGTGTATAGTAGTAGTGCATAGTGTAGTGTATAGTAGTAGTGCATAGTGTAGTGTATAGTAGAGTAGTGCATAGTGTAGTGTATAGTAGTAGTGCATAGTAGTGTATAGTAGTGTCGTGTTTGGTTGTGTATAGTATATAGTGTAATATTTAGTAGAGTAGCAGTGTAGTGTATAGCGTAGTGTATAGTATATAGTGTAATATTTAGTAGAGTAGTAGTGTAGTGTATAGTAGAGTAGTGCATAGTGTAGTGTATAGTAGTAGTGTATAGTAGTGTCGTGTTTCGTAGTGTATAGTATATAGTGTAATATTTAGTAGAGTAGTAGTGTAGTGTATAGTGTAGTGCATAGTGTAGTGTACAACCGACACGTCATGCACAGACTCGGTGCCATCAGATGGCAGTGCTTTGCCCTCCCGCCGTGTGCGTGTGTAACGGTGGCACTGCTTTGCCCTCCCGCCGTGTGCGTGTGTAACGCTGGGGCCCGACAGCCTGCAGCTGCGCCGAGAACGAACACAGCGGCGTCTCTTTCTCAACGCTCTTCACTTCTTTGTAAATTGTCTTCACATTTTTTGAACAATTTTCGCCTTTCGCTACGTCTGAGAAGAGGAAATGTGACGCAGAAAAGCACTTTAGGATTTTTCCAATGTGGTTATTTTCACTTAATAAGTTATGTAAAGTTACAATAAATGTATGTTCGGGTTATTTAAATGTATTTTCGTGGTCAATTTTTCTATTTTATTGGTACGTAATGGGTTTCCAGGAACGGAACCCCAATGGCATAACAATGCACTCCCCTGTGGGAACTAAGGAGCTGGACTTACGACGTCGTGCAGGAACCAATTAGGTCGTAGGTGCGGGGGGTGGCATGCAATAGTTGACATGTATAAGGCGCAATTCATCCCAAGTTAGGAGAGAAAGTAGTGCAGACTCCACCGGGTGATACGTGGGGATGTGTGGGCCAGGCGAAAGAGGCGAGTCCTTAGTAGAGAAGACCGAAACACAAGGCGAGCGACCGCGCCTGTCTGACCCGAGGCGGCAGGGCCTTCCGTAGTCTCGGCGCAGTGCAGGCACAAGGCTCGGTCACCGCAGGTGCATCGTCTGATTCTCGGCACGTGGAGCAGGATGTAAGTTCGCGGATCGGCGAGGTAGCGACGGTGCGGTGCGAGTGACTCGGCCGCTGAATGCAAAATGTCGCAAGGCCGTTCAAGGCCCTTGTCTGTGAGCGGCAACTTTTCTTTTTAATTCGACACGAAATTTAATTGGAAGCCAATACAGTAAAACCTTGGATTGCGAGCATAATTCGTTCCGGAAACGTGTTTGTAATCCAAAGCACTCGTATATCAAAGCACTCCTATATCAAAGCACTCGTATATCAAAGCACTCCTATATCAAAGCACTCGTATATCAGTTGTGATCACGTGACGCTCGGCAGACAAAGCGTATACACGTACTACTCGTATTGCAAGACCTCGCTCGTTTATCAAATTAATATTTATTTTAAAATTTTGCTCGTCTTGCAAAACACTCGCAGACCAAGTTAGCCACAATCTAAGGTTTTACTGTACGGAGTTTTGTATTATCGCGTTACAATGTGCTCACGGAAGGAGGTTCGCGTGAGCATCCTGGCGGCTGCGTTCTCAACCGGTCGAAGTCGTCCCAACACTCTGCTCGAAACTCAGAGCGACACTTCGATACACGAAGTGTCGTCGTTTAGGTGACGGCCGTCGGCCAAAATGACGAAAGAAAAACTGTTGTCCGTTTGTGTTCCCGAGGTGTCGTGCTTGAGTTGGGTCGCGCTATTGACTTCACGAATCGAAGTTGTTGTTGATGTTTTTGTTGTGTTGTAGTTTTTGTTGTTGATGTTGTCTTTGTCTCTCGTTTGCATCCTCGTGTTTGTTTGGTTTGTACAAGTTTAAGGCCGCATCACGTGCCTAGAATTTACAGGAATCGATCATTAAAAATTATAGCTCGCTATTTTATGCAAATAACGAGGTTCAGAATATTATATTCTGCATCCATACACTTACCCACATACACAATACAATCATTTATTCACTCACACGCCAATGCGTTAAGTCACTCACGCATGTATTCACCCACACACTCAATCATTCACTCTCCAATGCCATCATTCACCCACAACCATTAATTCAGCACATCCATGCATTAGCTCATTGGCCCATGCATGAATTAATGCATTCACTGCACCCACGAATTAATTCATGCAATTACACACCCACTCATGCATTCTTTCATTCACTCACGCATACCAATCCTACACACACACACCTTTCCATACATTCACTCACCCATCTTATAAATTCATTAATTATCCTGCACACAATGACTCACACACCCATGCACTCATTGATTTACCTACATCATCCATACAATCTCCTACACAACAATCCATACACCCATGCATGCATCCACCTGCACTCATTGATTCACCTACACAACAAAAAAAGAACAAAGATCCCCCGTGTAGCCTTAACAGACTGTAGGGGCAAGTGCTGTTAGCGAGTAGCACCTATGAAGGCCGGCACGGCACACGAGGGGGTGGGTGGCCAGCACCACGCCCGGCCGCCTTTGTCTCCCCAGTGGCGATGTTTTTACGCACCGAACCAGGTACTCATTTGAGGCTGAGTCGACCTACACAACAATCCATACACTCACACCCACGCATTAATTAATTCACCTACACTAATCCCATACATTGATTCATTCCCCAACACCCCAACAGATACTAACACACCCATTAATTCATTCACCTACACTAATCCCATACATTAATTCATTCCCCAACACCCCAACAGATACTAACACACCCACCCATTAATTCATTCACCGACACTAATCCCATACATTAATTCATTCCCCAACAGATACTAACACACCCATTAATTCATTCACCTACACTAATCCCATACATTAATTCACTGCCCAACACCCCAACAGATACTAACACACCCATTCATTCATTCACCGATCCAATTCCATTCATTCTCCTGCACCCCAATCCACTCGAACCCCCCTGCATTCATTCATTTACCAAACACGAATCCGCGAATCCCTTCTCCTGCACACTGAAATCCACCCTCGCTCACCACAGACATCTATGCCTCTGGACACACCACACACAGCGCCTGTGTTACATAACACACCGTGCATACTGTGTCCCTCTGTGTGCATGTCCACGGCTTGGCAGGGGGCTAGGGGGAGCGGTGGCACCGCGGTTCGCGCAGTCGCACTACCCCCCCCCCCCCCCACTGGGAGGGCAACCAAAGTTCAATTCCCGACCCAGTCGCTAATATCTGAACCTGGGGAGACAAAGGCGGCCGGGCGCGCCGTGGCTCCGACCACGTGCGCAGTTGCGGCCTTGGTGGGCGCTGGCGGGCACTTGCCCCATCACGTGGAGTGCTACCAGGAACACCTTTGTCTGTGCGGTGGTGTAGCGGCCCTCCGCCTAGGTCGACTCGGCCTCAAATGAGTACCCGGTGCGGTGTAGAAGGGAGACAAAGGCGGCCCCCCGGGCGTGGTGCTGGCCACCCATCCACTCCACCTCGTGTTGCCTTCATAGCCGCTGCTCGCTAGCGGCACTTGCCCGACAGTCTGCTACAGGCTACACGGGGGACCTTTGTCTTGTGTCTCTGGTGTTGAACACAACAACCACAACCACCACAACCCGCCCGCGACCCCAGTTCGACCCCGGCCCACGGCCACAATGGCTGGGGGCCTACACGAGGCCGCCGGCTCTGCGCCTCCAGTGAGGCGGGCGGGCGGGCGGGGGGGGGGGTCCTGCAGCGTGTGGCGAGGTCGGCAGTGGGGAGACAAAGGCGGCCGGGCGGGGTGCTATCATCACCACCATCATCATCATCACCATCACCACTAACATCACCACTAACATCATCACCACCATCACCACCAACATCACCACCACACCACCACCACCATCATCACCACCACCATCATCATCACCACCATCACCACCAACATCACCACCACCACCACACCACCACCATCAACCACCATCACCACCACCATCACCACCACTATCACCACCACCACCATCACCGGCGCCTCGTGTCACCGTGATTGGTGGCGCGCTGCCCACGTTGAGTCGCTAGCGGCACTTGCGGCCTCAGAGAGAGATAGAGGTTGGTGGATGTGTGTCATCCTCCTCGTGTCGTGTGGTGGTGTGTGTGTGGTGCGTGTGGTGTGTGGTTGTGTGTCGTGTGGTGGTGTGGTGGTGGTGTAGTGGTGTGGTGGTGGTGGTGTAGTAGTGGTGGTGTGTTGGTAGTGTGGTGGTGGTGTGTGGTGGTGTGTGGTGGTGGTGGTGGTGTAGTAGTGGTGGTGTGTTGGTAGTGTGGTGGTGGTGTGTCGTGTGGTGGGTGGTGTGTCGTGTGGTGGTGGTGCGTGTAGTGGTGGTGTAGTGGTGGTGGTGTGTGTGGTGTAGTAGTGGTGTGTGTGGTGTAGTGGTGGTGGTGTGTGTGGTGGTGTAGTGGTGGTGGTGTAGTAGTGGTGGTGGTGTAGTGGTGGTATAGTAGTGGTGGTGTAGTGGTGGTTGGTGGTGGTGTAGTGGTGGTTGGTGGTGGTGTAGTGGTGGTGGTTGTTCGTGTGGTCTCTCACCCCTGCCTGGACGCGGCGTCCATGGTGCTGGCGATCTCGGGCGCGCACGACGCATCCCGCCCGAACGAGATGCGGGTGGAGGCGTGGGACGAAGCCATCTCTCGCTGCCGTCTCTACCACAAGAACACCACCACTACTACCACGCGAACACCACCACCACCACGACAACCACCACTGCCACTACCACCACCAGCAGCAGGCCGCACACAGACCACGCGTGCGAATCGATTCCCTAGTCGAGGCGAAGTGAAAACGCCGCCGCCGAATCGATTCTCTGTCAGCTCGCTACTGATCACCCACAGCAGTCAAAGCCCTCCTCATCATTAGTGTCCTCAGCTTGGCACACACCAACTTAGACCTCATCAGTGTCCTCAGCTTGGTACACACCAACTTAGACCTCATCAGCGTCCTCAGCTTGGTACACACCAACTTAGACCTCATCAGCGTCCTCAGCTTGGTACACATCAACTTAGACCTCATCAGCGTCCTCAGCTTGGCACACACCAACTTAGACCTCATCAGCGTCCTCAGCTTGGTACACACCAACTTAGACCTCATCAGCGTCCTCAGCTTGGTACACACCAACTTAGACCTCATCAGCGTCCTCAGCTTGGTACACACCAACTTAGACCTCATCAGCGTCCTCAGCTTGGTACACACCAACTTAGACCTCATCAGCGTCCTCAGCTTGGTACACACCAACTTAGACCTCATCAGCGTCCTCAGCTTGGTACACACCAACTTAGACCTCATCAGTGTCCTCAGCTTGGTACACACCAACTTAGACCTCATCAGTGTCCTCAGCTTGGTACACACCAACTTAGACCTCATCAGCGTCCTCAGCTTGGTACACACCAACTTAGACCTCATCAGCGTCCTCAGCTTGGTACACACCAACTTAGACCTCATCAGCGTCCTCAGCTTGGTACACACCAACTTAGACCTCATCAGCGTCCTCAGCTTGGTACACACCAACTTAGACCTCATCAGTGTCCTCAGCTTGGTACACACCAACTTAGACCTCATCAGTGTCCTCAGCTTGGTACACACCAACTTAGACCTCATCAGCGTCCTCAGCTTGGTACACACCAACTTAGACCTCATCAGCGTCCTCAGCTTGGTACACACCAACTTAGACCTCATCAGCGTCCTCAGCTTGGTACACACCAACTTAGACCTCATCAGCGTCCTCAGCTTGGTACACACCAACTTAGACCTCATCAGCGTCCTCAGCTTGGCACACATCAACTTAGACCTCATCAGCGTCCTCAGCTTGGCACACATCAACTTAGACCTCATCAGCGTCCTCAGCTTGGTACACACCAACTTAGACCTCATCAGCGTCCTCAGCTTGGTACACACCAACTTAGACCTCATCAGCGTCCTCAGCTTGGTACACACCAACTTAGACCTCATCAGTGTCCTCAGCTTGGTACACACCAACTTAGACCTCATCAGTGTCCTCAGCTTGGCACACACCAACTTAGACCTCATCAGCGTCCTCAGCTTGGCACACACCAACTTAGACCTCATCAGCGTCCTCAGCTTGGTACACACCAACTTAGACCTCATCAGTGTCCTCAGCTTGGTACACACCAACTTAGACCTCATCAGTGTCCTCAGCTTGGCACACACCAACTTAGACCTCATCAGTGTCCTCAGCTTGGTACACACCAACTTAGACCTCATCAGCGTCCTCAGCTTGGCACACACCAACTTAGACCTCATCAGTGCCCTTGCTAGCTTGTTACAGATCAACTCAGACCTCATCAGTCACCTCCTGCCCCTTACACCTCTCAATGTTCATCCTGCAAAGTCCCATCACAAGGGAGAGACACATTAACAAAAAGACAACACATTTAAATCTTTGTGCTCGTATCGAAACGGCTGTACGCCAGGCCGTATGGACCTGAAAACTCAATGTCCCTGTACAAGAATACGGGGTGAACCCTATGGGTTGACAGGTATGCGATTGGTACCCGTATTGTTTTTGCCAAATATCCACAGGTGATGAAAAATAAGAATAGGTAATTTACCCTTCGCGTTAAAATGTTCAAACACCCAAATGGATTCAACCTTTTGCAAGGAACCGAATTACTGCATCAACCTTGTGAACATGCAAACACATAATCTCATCAGCATAATAATAAGTGTCTTATGTTATTGATTGGTCTACACCAGACAGGCTCGTTCGTATAATAATCATAATAATTATAATTAAGAAAAATAATTTGAATAAATAAGAATAATATTAATTAATGATAATAATCATCATAATAAATAATTATTATAATTCAATTTAATTAGCGCTTTTCATCAAGTATCTCAAAGCACTGTACATGTCACAGCAGCAGCAGCCACTCAGCATACAAATAATAAAAATATAAATACATTTTAAGAATCCAATTAGTAAGTGAACTAAAAGTGTCACAAGCGGAATCGAATATAAACAGGTTTCTAAGTCGCATTAAACAGATGTTGTTTATGTCGTTTATTGTGAAAATTCCGTCACAGTTTCTATGATCACTGTTTCATTGCTTTCATGGCTTTATTTTGGTGATTTCGAAAAGTGTTTAGTTAGACTGATGGCCTTAATCTAAGTTGTTTTGTGGTTGTTGTTGTTGTTTGACTTGCATCCCACTGGGATTTTTGCACACAACGTTGGTGTACGGTGCTTTTTCTGCAATATTTTGCTGTCTTTTCTTGGATTTTATGTTTGCACTCAGTCACATATTCACTTTAAGATGTTTTCTTGTTCATGTTTTTTGTTTGTTGCGGTTGCACCCGATTCAAGAGCCGAATGGCTCACAGGGCCACACCTAATACATGAACTTGAACTTTCTCTCTCGAGGGAGAGTGGGGCCCTGATGTGTCTCAGAGGAGTCTGGGTGCGACACGGGGACACATATTTCTTGTATTACTTCAGGATAAATACGTGTTAATTTTAATCCATATGTTGGGTTTTTTTCTGACTTTATGTGAACGAAAATACACATATCCGCCCGTTTTCTTATTGAAAATTGTACATTTCAAAATATCAATGTCCTGGTCACAAAAGCAAAGATTGTGGGGAATAACAGCCACTCTCTGTACTTTTGAGGCATAAGCAATTAGGAACTAACACTTACTACCCAGGAACAAAACTCGTGTTACATCGTGTTATCGATCCCACGTGCACTCGGAATCGATTCTGCTTTGTTGCTCTTTTGCGAATCGATTTGTCTACACGTTCACTTACGCGGGAAGCAACATCGATACATACACCGCTTTAACTTTATTTAACTTTCTTTTAAAAGAAGCGATACTTTTTATTTCACGCGCACAATGAGATTCGTATCTAAATCGCTCACCGTTGACAATCTCACGAACACTGACTCATCCTTGGTATTGTCTCAGACTTCGATTCGATTCAGTAATCGAGTGTATTTCTTATTCAATTATTGCAATGCTGCCTCGTCTGAATATAGATTAATTATCGACGGATTTTTGTTTAATCTCTCACGCTGCCTCCCTCGTTCCAATAGCAGACGTTCCAATCGTAGCCATTCATCTCCTAGCCGATGTTAATATTGCTAATCGGAATCGACGTCCTCGATTCACGCGATCGATTCTCTTTGAAATTGCGCTGGATAGGAATCGCTGGTGATCGATCATTGTCCCGAAAAAGAGCTTCATAGCTCATCGGATTCCTCCAGCAAACGTAAAAGTGACACCCAAATAAAATTTCCCCCCTAAATTAATTTTCTTTGCACGTTCATTTCTGTTTAAATAAACCTTACTTTGAAATGAATATAGTGCACGTGAAGTTTTATATCGTGACATGAGGGTGACGATAATTCGTCATCTGGAGCACCGCAGCACATCGATGCACGAGAGGGCGCTAGAGATTTGACAGCAGCGAGGAGGCATCGTGGGCTACTCCTCATTTATTCTAGATTTGAAGCTTTCGTGACTGCAAGTATTCATATTCTTAGGTTTTTTTCGGTAAAGTCACGTAGGTAAAAAAAATTAAAATTAATAAAAGTAAAATAAAAATAAAATTAAAATTCACGACGTTTCGGAGGCAACACAAGCTTCCGTCTTCAGGTGGAACCGTCACAGCACGATAGTTGTATCAAATCTCACTCCCCTCACAGTCTCACTCCCTCACCCTCCTCACCCTCATCACCCTCCTCACCCTCCTGACCCTCATCACCCTCCTCACCCTCCTCACCCTCATCACCCTCCTCAACCTCATCACCCTCCTCACCCTCATCACCCTCATCACCCTCCTCACCCTCATCACCCTCTTCACCCTCCTCACCCTCATCACCCTCCTCACCCTCCTCACCCTCATCACACTCATCACCCTCCTGACCCTCATCACCCTCCTCACCCTCCTCACCCTCATCACCCTCCTCAACCTCATCACCCTCCTCACCCTCATCACCCTCATCACCCTCCTCACCCTCATCACCCTCCTCACCCTCATCACCCTCCTCATTCTACTCACCCTCATCACCCTCCTCACCCTCATCACCCTCATCACACTCCTCACCCTCCTCACCCTCCTCACCCTCATCACACTCCTCACCCTCATCACCCTCCTCACACTCCTCACCCTCATCACCCTCCTCACACTCATCACCCTCATCACCCTCCTCACACTCCTCACCCTCCTCACCCTCATCACCCTCCTCACCCTCATCACACTCCTCACCCTCATCACCCTCCTCACACTCCTCACCCTCATCACCCTCCTCACACTCATCACCCTCATCACCCTCCTCACACTCCTCACCCTCCTCACCCTCCTCACCCTCATCACCCTCCTCACACTCCTCACCCTCCTCACCCTCCTCACACTCCTCACCCTCATCACCCTCCTCACCCTCATCACACTCATCACCCTCATCACACTCATCACCCTCATCACCCTCCTCACACTCCTCACACTCATCACCCTCATCACCCTCCTCACACTCATCACCCTCATCACACTCATCACCCTCATCACCCTCATCACACTCCTCACACTCCTCACACTCATTACCCTCATCACCCTCCTCACACTCATCACCCTCATCACACTCATCACCCTCATCACCCTCCTCACCCTCCTCACACTCCTCACACTCATCACCCTCCTCACCCTCATCACCCTCATCACCCTCCTCACACTCCTCACCCTCATCACCCTCCTCACACTCATCACCCTCATCACCCTCCTCACACTCCTCACCCTCCTCACCCTCCTCACACTCCTCACCCTCCTCACCCTCCTCACCCTCATCACCCTCCTCACCCTCATCACACTCATCACACTCATCACACTCATCACTCTCCTCACCCTCCTCACACTCCTCACACTCCTCACACTCATCACCCTCATCACCCTCATCACCCTCATCACCCTCCTCACCCTCATCACCCTCCTCACACTCATCACCCTCATCACACTCATCACCCTCATCACCCTCCTCACACTCCTCACACTCATCACCCTCATCACCCTCCTCACACTCATCACCCTCCTCACACTCATCACCCTCATCACCCTCCTCACCCTCCTCACACTCCTCACACTCATCACCCTCCTCACCCTCATCACCCTCATCACCCTCCTCACCCTCATCACCCTCATCACCCTCCTCACACTCCTCACCCTCCTCACCCTCATCACTCTCCTCACACTCATCACCCTCATCTCCCTCCTCACCCTCATCACCCTCCTCACACTCATCACCCTCATCACCCTCATCACCCTCCTCACACTCCTCACACTCATCACCCTCATCACCCTCCTCACACTCATCACCCTCATCACACTCATCAACCTCATCACCCTCATCACACTCCTCACACTCCTCACACTCCTCACACTCATCACCCTCATCACCCTCCTCACACTCATCACCCTCCTCACACTCATCACCCTCATCACCCTCCTCACCCTCCTCACACTCCTCACACTCATCACCCTCCTCACCCTCATCACCCTCATCACCCTCCTCACCCTCATCACCCTCATCACCCTCCTCACACTCCTCACCCTCCTCACCCTCATCACCCTCCTCACACTCATCACCCTCATCACCCTCCTCACCCTCATCACCCTCATCACCCTCCTCACACTCCTCACCCTCCTCACCCTCATCACCCTCCTCATTCTACTCACCCTCATCACCCTCCTCACCCTCATCACCCTCATCACACTCCTCACCCTCCTCACCCTCATCACACTCCTCACCCTCATCACCCTCCTCACACTCCTCACCCTCATCACCCTCCTCACCCTCATCACACTCCTCACCCTCATCACCCTCCTCACACTCCTCACCCTCATCACCCTCCTCACACTCATCACCCTCATCACCCTCCTCACACTCCTCACCCTCCTCACCCTCATCACCCTCCTCACCCTCCTCACCCTCATCACCCTCCTCACACTCATCACCCTCATCACACTCCTCACACTCATCACCCTCATCACCCTCCTCACACTCCTCACCCTCCTCACCCTCATCACCCTCCTCACACTCCTCACCCTCCTCACCCTACTCACACTCCTCACACTCCTCACCCTCATCACCCTCATCACCCTCATCACACTCCTCACCCTCCTCACCCTCCTCACACTCCTCAAACTCCTCACCCTCATCACCCTCATCACCCTCTTCACCCTCATCACACTCATCACACTCATCACCCTCCTCACCCTCCTCACACTCCTCACACTCCTCACACTCATCACCCTCCTCACCCTCATCACCCTCATCACCCTCCTCACACTCATCACCCTCATCACACTCATCACCCTCATCACCCTCATCACACTCATCACCCTCCTCACACTCCTCACACTCATCACCTTCCTCACCCTCATCACCCTCATCACCCTCATCACCCTCCTCACACTCATCACCCTCATCACCCTCATCACACTCATCACCCTCATCACCCTCCTCACCCTCCTCACACTCCTCACACTCATCACCCTCCTCACCCTCATCACCCTCATCACCCTCCTCACACTCATCACCCTCATCACACTCATCACCCTCATCACCCTCATCACACTCATCACCCTCCTCACACTCCTCACACTCATCACCTTCCTCACCCTCCTCACCCTCATCACCCTCATCACCCTCCTCACACTCATCACCCTCCTCACACTCATCACCCTCATCACCCTCCTCACACTCATCACCCTCATCACCCTCCTCACACTCCTCACCCTCCTCACCCTCATCACCCTCCTCACACTCCTCACCCTCATCACCCTCATCACCCTCATCAAACTCATCACCCTCATCACCCTCCTCACCCTCCTCACACTCCTCACACTCCTCACACTCATCACCCTCCTCACCCTCATCACCCTCATCACCCTCCTCACACTCATCACCCTCATCACACTCATCACCCTCATCACCCTCATCACCCTCCTCACCCTCATCACCCTCCTCACACTCATCACCCTCATCACCCTCCTCACCCTCATCACCCTCATCACCCTCCTCACTCTCCTCACCCTCCTCACCCTCATCACCCTCCTCACACTCCTCACCCTCATCACCCTCCTCACACTCATCACCCTCATCACCCTCCTCACACTCCTCACCCTCCTCACCCTCATCACCCTCCTCACCCTCCTCACCCTCATCACCCTCCTCACACTCATCACCCTCATCACACTCCTCACACTCATCACCCTCATCACCCTCCTCACACTCCTCACCCTCCTCACCCTCATCACCCTCCTCACACTCCTCACCCTCCTCACCCTACTCACACTCCTCACACTCCTCACCCTCATCACCCTCCTCACACTCCTCAAACTCCTCACCCTCATCACCCTCATCACCCTCTTCACCCTCATCACACTCATCACACTCATCACCCTCCTCACCCTCCTCACACTCCTCACACTCCTCACCCTCATCACCCTCCTCACACTCCTCAAACTCCTCACCCTCATCACCCTCCTCACCCTCCTCACACTCATTCCTTCCTCACCCTCATCACCCTCATCACCCTCATCACCCTCCTCACACTCATCACCCTCATCACCCTCATCACACTCATCACCCTCATCACCCTCCTCACCCTCCTCACACTCCTCACACTCATCACCCTCCTCACCCTCATCACCCTCATCACCCTCCTCACACTCATCACCCTCATCACACTCATCACCCTCATCACCCTCATCACACTCATCACCCTCCTCACACTCCTCACACTCATCACCTTCCTCACCCTCCTCACCCTCATCACCCTCATCACCCTCCTCACACTCATCACCCTCCTCACACTCATCACCCTCATCACCCTCCTCACACTCATCACCCTCATCACCCTCCTCACACTCCTCACCCTCCTCACCCTCATCACCCTCCTCACACTCCTCACCCTCATCACCCTCATCACCCTCATCACACTCATCACCCTCATCACCCTCCTCACCCTCCTCACACTCCTCACACTCATCACCCTTCTCACCCTCATCACCCTCATCACCCTCCTCACACTCATCACCCTCATCACACTCATCACCCTCATCACCCTCATCACACTCATCACCCTCCTCACACTCCTCACACTCATCACCTTCCTCACCCTCCTCACCCTCATCACCCTCATCACCCTCCTCACACTCATCACCCTCCTCACACTCATCACCCTCATCACCCTCCTCACACTCATCACCCTCATCACCCTCCTCACACTCCTCACCCTCCTCACCCTCATCACCCTTCCCCACCCTCATCACCCTCATCACCCTCCTCACACTCCTCACCCTCCTCACCCTCATCACCCTCCTCACACTCATCACCCTCATCACCCTCCTCACCCTCATCACCCTCATCACCCTCCTCACACTCCTCACCCTCCTCACCCTCATCACCCTCATCACCCTCCTCATTCTACTCACCCTCATCACCCTCCTCACCCTCATCACCCTCATTACACTCCTCACCCTCCTCACCCTCATCACACTCCTCACCCTCATCACCCTCCTCACACTCCTCACCCTCATCACCCTCCTCACCCTCATCACACTCCTCACCCTCATCACCCTCCTCACACTCCTCACCCTCATCACCCTCCTCACACTCATCACCCTCATCACCCTCCTCACACTCCTCACCCTCCTCACCCTCATCACCCTCCTCACCCTCCTCACCCTCATCACCCTCCTCACACTCATCACCCTCATCACACTCCTCACACTCATCACCCTCATCACCCTCCTCACACTCCTCACCCTCCTCACCCTCATCACCCTCCTCACACTCCTCACCCTCCTCACCCTACTCACACTCCTCACCTCACCCTCATCACCCTCATCACCCTCATCACACTCCTCACCCTCCTCACCCTCCTCTCACTCCTCAACTCCTCACCCTCATCACCCTCATCACCCTCTTCACCCTCATCACACTCATCACCCTCATCACACTCATCACCCTCCTCACCCTCCTCACCCTCCTCACACTCCTCACACTCATCACCCTCCTCACCCTCATCACCCTCATCACCCTCCTCACACTCATCACCCTCATCACACTCATCACCCTCATCACCCTCATCACACTCATCACCCTCCTCACACTCCTCACACTCATCACCTTCCTCACCCTCATCACCCTCATCACCCTCATCACCCTCCTCACACTCATCACCCTCATCACCCTCATCACACTCATCACCCTCATCACCCTCCTCACCCTCCTCACACTCCTCACACTCATCACCCTCCTCACCCTCATCACCCTCATCACCCTCCTCACACTCATCACCCTCATCACACTCATCACCCTCATCACCCTCATCACACTCATCACCCTCCTCACACTCCTCACACTCATCACCTTCCTCACCCTCCTCACCCTCATCACCCTCATCACCCTCCTCACACTCATCACCCTCCTCACACTCATCACCCTCATCACCCTCCTCACACTCATCACCCTCATCACCCTCCTCACACTCCTCACCCTCCTCACCCTCATCACCCTCCTCACACTCCTCACCCTCATCACCCTCATCACCCTCATCACCTCCTCACCCTCCTCACACTCCTCACACTCATCACCCTCCTCACCCTCATCACCCTCATCACCCTCCTCACACTCATCACCCTCATCACACTCATCACCCTCATCACCCTCATCACACTCATCACCCTCCTCACACTCCTCACACTCATCACCTTCCTCACCCTCCTCACCCTCATCACCCTCATCACCCTCATCACCCTCCTCACACTCATCACCCTCCTCACACTCATCACCCTCATCACCCTCCTCACACTCATCACCCTCATCACCCTCCTCACACTCCTCACCCTCCTCACCCTCATCACCTTCTCACACTCCTCACCCTCCTCACCCTCATCACCCTCATCACCCTCATCACACTCATCACCCTCCTCACCCTCCTCACACTCCTCACACTCCTCACACTCATCACCCTCCTCACCCTCATCACCCTCCTCACACTCATCACCCTCATCACACTCATCACCCTCATCACCCTCATCACACTCATCACCCTCCTCACACTCCTCACACTCATCACCTTCCTCACCCTCCTCACCCTCATCACCCTCATCACCCTCATCG